>NW_005871140.1:1340585-1733533 GCF_000147115.1 Myotis lucifugus
ACCAATGGAACACCAACTTAGCATCCAGAAGCAGATCTGGTTTGCATATAAAAATGTAGTATGTGATCAAAGTGGTACTTCAAATTAGTAGGGGAAGAATGTACTTTTAAATAAATATGATAATTGGCTATATAGTTTGTAAAAAATGAAGTTAGATCCCTATCTCATACCACACTAAAAATAAATTTCCTATTAATTAAATACTTAAATGTAAGAAATAAAACCAGAAATATACCAAAAAAACGGAGTTGATAATCTATAGTCTTGGAGTAGGAAAAGTCTTCCTAAACTTGATAAAAATATTAAAAAACTTGAAAAAAGTCTATACAGACATTTTTTATTTCTGTATGGCAGAAAACCTCAAAGTACAAAGGCAGTCACATTCCAGGAAAGATATTTTCATTTATATATGAGAGACACAAGCTTAATGTCTTTATTTTATAAAAAGCTCCTTCAAATCAATAAAGAAAAAGCAACATCACATTAAGAATATGGACAAAGAGTTTGTTCAAGCAATTCATAGGTGAAATCAGATGGTCATTGAATTTGAGCAGATCAGATGCCCAATTCTGCTAATTGCCAAAGAAACACAAATTAAAACAACTGTGAGATATCATTTGCCTACTATTAGACTATTCAGGGTTAAAAAGAGTAATAGTTTTTAGTACTAGTGAGAATATGGGGAGACAGACTCATATATAATTGATGGAAGTAAATTGATATAATCTATTTAGAAAGTAAATTTAGAAATATTTATCCAAATTTAAATGGGCATAAATAGCCTTTGACCTAATGACTCTAATCCTATTGTAACAGGTTCACATACAGTTAAACAAATATTTTTCACAGATTGTGACTGTCTTTTTTTTTTTTTTTCTGTACATCAGATTATTTATTCACTTGATTCTTAGATTCACTTGTTGATAGATGCATGTTTGTTGTTCACAATTTGTATCTTTACCTTTTTCTTCTTCTTCCTCTTCTTAAAGGAAACCTTTCAGCATTTCGTATAATACTGGTTTAGTGGTGATGAAGTCCTTTAGCTTTTCCTTATCTGTGAAGCTCTTTATCTGACCTTCAATTCTGAATGATAGCTTTGCTGGATAAAGTAATCTTGGTTGTAGGTTCTTGGTATTCAGTACTTTGAATATTTCTTGCCATTCCCTTCTGGCCTGCAAAGTTTCTGTTGAGAAATCAGCTGACAGTCGTATGGGTATTCCCTTGTAGGTAATTGAGTCTCTTTCTCTTGCTGCTTTTAAGATTCTCTCTTTGTCTTTTGCTCTTGGCATTTTAATGATGATGTGTCTTGGTGTGGTCCTCTTTGGATTCCTTTTGTTTGGGGTTCTCTTCGCTTCTTGGACCTGTAAGTCCATTTCTTTCACCAGGTGGGGGAAGTTTTCTGCCATTATTTCTTCAAATAGGTTTTCAATATCTTGCTGTCTCTCATCTTCTGGCACCCCTATTATTCTGATATTAGTGCGCTTGAAGCTGTCCCAGAGGCTCCTTACACTATCTTCACACTTTCGGATTCTTTTTTCATTTTGCTTTTCCAGTTGGGTGTTTTTTGTCGAATCTTTGGTTTGATTCTTGTGCTCCTCTGGTCTGCTATTGGGTATAATATTCTTTATTTCAGTCCGTGTATGCTTACTTTCTAATTTCTTTATCGTAGCATCGAGGGTCTCATTAGTTTTCGTGAGGCTCTGCTCAAGTTTATAGCAAGCCCTCAAAATTGCGATTCTTAGCTCCATATCCTCCATTTCTGTCATGTTTTTTTGTCTCCGCATCTTTTATGCTTTCTTGGTGCACCCCCTTGTGGTCTTTGTGCGCAGTCTTGTTCTAGCCAAGCCTTAATTGTTGTAGTTAACACTAGAGGGATTTGACCACCAGGCCGACTGGCTGTAGGAATTAGCTGTGTGGAAAACGTCTCTGTCTTTTTACTTTGACAAGTTTTTCTGCCATGAAAAAATTTAAAATGTGCAGTTCACATGTTTACTGCAATATTTTTTGTGATAGAAAAAACATCCTGCCCTGGATGGAGTGCTCAGTTGGTTGGAGCATCGTCCTGTACACTAAAAGATGGCAGGTTGGATTCTTTCTCTCTCTCTCTCTCTCTCTCTCTCTCTCTCTTTTTTTTTTTTTTTGAGGAAGCCTACAGACTTATTTCTTCTTGGACACACCCACAGTGCGACCCCGGCGGCCTGTGGTCTTGGTGTGCTGGCCTCGAACACGAAGACCCCAGAAGTGGCGCAGCCCTCTGTGGGCCCGAATTTTCTTCAGCCGCTCCAGGTCTTCACAAAGCTTGTTGTCCAGACCATTGGCCAGGACCTGGCTGTATTTCCCATCCTTCACATCCTTCTGTCTGTTCAAGAACCAGTCTGGAATCTTGTACTGGCGTGGGTTCTGCATAATGGTGATCACACGTTCCACCTCGTCCTCTGTGAGCTCTCCTGCCCTCTTGGTGAGGTCGATGTCTGCTTTCCTCAACACCACATGAGCATATCTTCGCCTTACACCCTTAATTGCAGTGATGGCAAAGGCTATTTTCCGCCGCCCATCGATATTGGTGTTGAGTACTCGCAAAATGTGCTGGAACTTCTCAGGAATCACTAGAGACATGGCGGCAGTGGCGTGCAGGCCTCCTGTGGAAGAGTGGCAGGTTGGATTCTTGGTCAGGACATATCTAGATTGCAGGTTCAGTCCCCAGTCCTGATGCCTATGGGAGGCAGCCAATCAATGTTTCCCTCTGGCATATATGTTTCTCTCCCTCCCTCCCTTCATTCCTCTCTCTCAGAGCTCAAGGTCAGGAGATGAGGTCAGAGAAATGGAAGTAGTAAGCGGAGGTTGCATATGACATAGGGACATTGGCCAAGGTAAGAACTTCCGTTTCTATTTCATGTGACAGGAAGGCACTAGTGGTTTAAACAGTGGAATAGCATGATCTAATTTTTGTCTGGTGATCAAGTAGAAAAGATGATGATGGCTTGATAGTGGTGGAGTTGGTGAGAAGTGGTGGAATTCTGGACATGTTCCGATATAGAGCTGTCAGAATTTGCAGATGTGAGAGAAAGAAAGAGTAAGGATATGAAACTGTCAAGAACCTAAAAAAAATACCAATGACAGCAAACCTGATCTGGAATGTAAGAATGGAGTGCCTCTAATGAGGCAGAACTGTTTTACAATTGTCTTGAACATCTAGCATCAGTGTCGTCTGTCATTGATTTTCCCAACATCAGTGTGAGTGAAATGCCAAATAATGTCTCAAAATTGTATTGAAATTAGAACTTATCCCATAGTGGACTTAATGTGCATATACTTATTTTTAAATATACTTTTTAATCTTTATTGTTGAAAGTATTACATATGTTCCCCTTTTGCCCCCACTGACCCCTTCAAGCCTGCCCCCACCCCAGGCCTTCACCACATTACCATCTGTGTCCATGGGTTATACATATATGCATGCAAGTTCTTTGGTTAATCTCTTCCCCCCCATCCAAACACCCCTGCCTTCCCTCTGCGATTCAGCAGTCTGTTCCATGCTTCCATGCCTCTGGATCTATTTTGTTCATCAGTTTATTTTGTTCATTAGATTCCACAGATGAGTGAGATGATGTGATACTTGTCTTTCTCTTACTGTCTTATTTTGCTGAGCATAATACTCTCCAGGTCCCTCCATGCTATCTGAAAGGGTAAGAGATCCTTCCTTTTTACTGCTGCGTAGTATTTCATGGTGTAAATGTACCACAGCCTTTTTATCCACTCATCTTCTGATGGGCACTTGGGCTGTTTCCAGATCTTAGCTAATGTAAATTGCACTGCTATGAACATAGGGGCACATACAATCTTTCTGATTGGTGTTTTGGATTTCTTAGGATATATTCCTAGAAGTGGGAGCACTGGATCAAACGGCAGTTCCATATTTAATTTTTTGAGGAAACTCCATACTGTTTTTCATAATGGCTTCACCAGTCTGCATTCCCACGAGCAATGTACTAGGGTTCCATTTTCTCCACATCCTTGCCAACATTTGTCATTTGTTGATTTGTTGATAGTAGCCACTTTGACAGGTGTGATTTGATACCTCATTTTCGTCTTAATTTGCATCTCTCTGATGATCAGTGACTTTGATCATTTTTTCATATGTCTCTTGGCCATATATATGTCCACTTTGGAGAAGTGTCTATTTAGGTCCCTTTCCTATTTTTAATTGGATTGTTTGTCTTCCTTTTGTTAAGTTGTATGAGTTCCATATATATTTTGGATAGTAATCCCTTATCAGATGTATCATTGCCAAATATGTTATCCCATACAGTGGGCTCCTTTTTTGTTTTGTTGATGGTTTCTTTTGCTGTGCAGAAGCTTTTTATTTTTATGTATTCCCATTTGTTTATTTTCCCCTTAGTTGCCTTTGTCCTAGGAGATGTATTCGCAAACATACTGGTATGAGATATATCTGAGATTTTGTTGCCTATGTTTTCTTCTAGGATTTTTATGGTTTCACAACTTACATTTAAGTCTGTTTTCCATTTTTAGTTTATTCTTGTGTATGATGTAAGTTGGTGGTCTAGTTTCATTTTTTTGTATGTATCTGTCCAATTTTCCCAATACCATTTACTAAAGAGACTGTCTTGCCTCCATTGTATGCTCTTGCCTCCTTTGTCAAATATTAATTGAGCATAATGGCTTGAGTTGATTTCTGGGGTCTCTGTTCTGTTTGATTGATCTATATGCCTGTTCTTGTGATAGTACCAGGCTGTTTTTATTATAGTGTCTTTATAGTATAACTTGATATCTGGTATTGTGATATCTCCAATATTGTTCTTCTTTTTCAAGATTACTGCAGCTATTTGAGGTCTTTTGGTTCCATATACATTTTTGGAGTATTTGTTCTAGATCTGTGAATTATGCCATTGGTATTTTAATCGAGATTGCATTGAGTCTATAGATTGCTTTGTGTAGTATGGACATTTTAATGATGTTAATTCTACCAGTCCATGTACATGATATAATCTTCCACTTGTAATGGACATTTGCTTTAATAATGTTCTTTTTTTAAAAAAAAAAAAGTGTACTTAACTTGTACACATCTTGCTACTAAATGTTTATTAGCTATATTTGACCTTCAATTCTAAATGATAGCTGCATGGAGCCAAACCAGTATTACATGAAATGTTAAAGAATCTTCTTTAAGAAGAAGAGAAAAAAAAGATCGAAAATATGAACAATAAAATGGCAGTAAATACATATTTATCAACAATTGAATCTAAAAAATCAAAATAAACAACGAACCAAATAAATTGATGAAGAACATAGAACCAAAGAAATGGAAATGTGGAACAGATTGAATCTCAGAGGAAAGGGTGGAGGGGCTTGGAAGAGATGTATTTATTGCCACTATTATTTTTCATATTTTTTATCTTTTTTTATCTTTAAAATAGCAAGATTATGTCAGTAAAACTGATGACAGTAGGAAACTAAAAGCTAATATACATTTAAAAAATATGTATTGTTGAAAGTATTACAGATGCCCCCTTCTTTCCCCCCATTGCTCCCATCCACCCAGATCCCACTCTCCCCCATTCCTTTACCACCCTATTGGCTGTGTCCATGAATAATGCATTATACATATAAATTCTTTGGTAGGAGGAAAACAGTTTTGTTATTTTGATGAACTGAGAAAAATTGTGGTTTAGGATTTTATAGGCATTACATGAAATAAAGCTTACATAAAATCTCTATAATATTGTGCATTAATCTTGGGGGGAAATACACTTAAATCACTGAAGAGCTTAATGACATTTTTAAGACATAACTTTCCAAATTTTACCATTACATTCTCATGTCTTATTTTATTCTTTTAAAGAAATATGCAAAAATAAAGTTCACCTTGCACATTTGCTCATTTCAGATCATAAGGACTTGCAAGCAAGCATTTCCTAAAGTTAAAATTATTTGCATGTTCTCCATTGCATGTCAGATGATTGATTCATTAAGGAAATTCCAAAGCAGTATCATTAAGTACATGCAAACAGTTGTATTGAGACAGTGAAATGACTGGCAAATTTGGGAGGTCAATTGCCCCATTAAAATGATAGTTTTTTACCCACAATCACATTTGGGCAAAATGTAGGATATAGGACAGGGCCTATTTTGTGACATTAATTTTACATTCTAGTCATAATGTTTTCTGTGACTAAAAATATTATACTTTTCAGCTAGTCATATATATATATATATATATATATATATATATATATATATCTCCAATGATATGAATGAAACTCTTTGTAGTAATGTTTCTAGATTATTCATTTATCCATTTAGTGTGTTTCATTCATTATCTATTCATTATCTTTTCAACAATCATTTACTGAGTATTTACTATAGTAGTTTTTAATCTTGGCTGCAAGTCAAAATCCTCTGTGAAGCTTTTTTAAAGCAGTGATTCCTGTGTAATAAACCCCTCAAACTAATTCAATAGTTCTGGACTGGGGCCAGGCATCTTTATTTTTTTCAATCTCCTTGAGTGACCCTGTTGTGCAGTCAGGATTAAGAATCACAAGCTTCTCAGTTAAGCGCAAGAGATGTAAGATTGAACACGGAAAAGTTTCTGTTCACAAGGAGACCAGAGTCAAATGAGTGAGTTAGACAAGTAAACTAGTAATTACGGTAAAATGTAGTAAGTGCTAGACAGGGGTAAGTACACCTCCACCCACTTAGATCTAATGTACATCGGCCCAGTGTCAACCAAGTCCAGTGACAGACCATAAAACACAGGAAGGTTTTCTCTCCGTACCAAGCCAAATGGCCTAAGTTGTGATTGCATCCATATTTTCTGTCTAGCTCTATGCCTTAATCAAATGAATTAGCCATACAAGATTCTATAATTAAACTCAGGAAATTGAAAAGCAGAGACCAGTTTCTATTTTTGATAGCAGGATATGGGAGATGAGAAAGAGGTGACGAAGGATTGCAAAGCAGTGAGCTCCTCCAGGGCAGGGACCAGGCCTCATTAATATTTTTTTTTCCATGGGCCTGATTCAGAATCCAGCACATGGGTAGGCATTGGATCTGGTGTCATTTTGAATTTTCATTTTTTTCATGCTTATAGGCAGATGTCGCTACCTACACTATGTATACCTGAGAGGATGCTGTCCCTTACTCTCTGACCAGTGAATTTCACAAGGAAACCCATTTTGCTACCTGAGAGCCACAGGTCATTTGCTGAATTATCTTTAAACTTTCTTTCTTTCTTTTTTTAAATATATTTTTATTGATTTCAGAGAGGAAAGGAGAGGGAATCATTGATCAGCTTCCTATGCACGCCCCATACTGGGGATCGAACCCACAACCCAGGCATGTGTCCTGACAGGGAATCAAACCTTGATCTCCTGGTTCATGGTCGATGCTTAACCACTGAACCACTTCAGCCAGGCATCTTTAAACTTTCTAATTAAACAAAGAACTTTGCTTAATTTTTGGTAGTAGGATTGCCTTTCGTTGTCTTCTTGAGTGTTTGTACTATTGCCAGTTGATGTTTTATTTTTATTACTTTAATTTCCATTATTATATGCTATTTTATATTCTTTTGTTTCTCTTTTATTTCATTTTACACAGTCTGCATTGTCAACCTTTTTTTTCCTATGAATTACAGATGCAAAACGGCCTGTAATGGAACCCATCTAAAATAAGGGAGGACGTGTGCCTTTGATCCCCAGAGCTGCACGAAAAGGTCCACAAAGCATGTTGCCCTTGTCATCTCCTGGTCCCTAAAGATGGGACTTAAGGAAGTTGCCAGGATCACACCTAGAAATTATTTTCAAGAAACCCAGTGGACATAGTCCAGATTAGAATTCCCTAAACAAAAGTAAGAAAGCCCCAGAAGAAAAGTTTCTTGGATTAGAGTTATTCTGTTATCTTCAAGACCATCCATTCCTCAGTACAAGTGAAAGCTTTTATTTTCTTTCTCCATGATATGATATTGGCAGGGCCTAATGAGACCTTATAAAGAAAAGCTCGTTTGATTACAGTGGCGTTACTCTATCAGCTCCAGGGATTCATATACAGTGTGGATGTGCGTAAGTGTGACTATAAATTACATAAACTTGAAGTTACATAATATAAAATGTTAATAAAGTCTCACTTTATCTGAATACTTCTAAATAAAACAGATTCCCTCCCTAAATCTAGCTGGCTGAATAAATTATAAACTATAATTCTGCCATAAGAAAGTTCCATTTTAGCTGGTAAACAGAAATGCCTAACATACTGTGTCATGTCAAATGAACCAATGTTGTTGTTTATATTAGAACTTCTCTTGTGATTTCATACATTATTTGGTTATTTTAACATTTCCTATTTTCATTAGTTTTCAAAAATAGAGGATGTTCTAAAAAAATGTATACATACTTTAACATCTGATAGCTCACTTAATTTTCACTCCTTTTTAGGTTTAACTGATTTGAAATAATGGGTGAAGTCAAACTAAGCTTTGAGCAAAGAAAATTTATCCTAAAGTGCCACTAGACTTTTTTATGGCAATACATAAAAGATACATTTACAGTACGAAACCAGCAACAGTTGACAAATTGAGGGCGCACAAATGCTGAATAAAATGATTCTTGATATTTGCAATTCCATTGCTTCAGGTTATTAGCAGTGCCTGGACTAGAATGGTCATCAGTTTGAAAATAGGCATTAACAAATATAATTATTCATTTCTGTAGATTCCTTTAAATTTTGAAAATGAACTGTATGTTAATCAACACTGGCTTTATAGTCATTCAGTGTGTATACATTTTGGGGGGACACCCTATATAAATAATAATAATATCAAGGAAATATTCATTAAGCTATCTGCCTTTTCTTTCACTACATCAATTTTGTTAACACATTCCCAGGCATAGCTAATTCATTGCTGTGTTAAAAACCACACCCTCAAATATACAGGGGTAAGCAAAAGGAGGTTTATGGAAAATAATACAATGTTTCATGTACTCACAACTGTAAACCTGCTTTTGCTCACCCCTGTATATGTTTGAAATGTGATAAAATGTCAAGGAAGCTAGGCAGTCACCATGTTGAGCTATACTTTTAATCTCTACAAAATGCTAAAGACAATGTTAAGAAAAAATTATTTAAAAGAATTAAAGCAAAAATATCCCACAGTGTTTGTTGATCCTTGTGCTTCATTAATGTTTACCTCCAATTTTACTTTATCCATGCACATTAAAATGTATTTTATATTACATTTCCTCTTTGAGAAAATTTGTTTTGAATTATGCAAGGATTGAATCATGCAAGGTCTTAAGGAATGCAACCTTCCTCAAGTGTCCTCTAAATTCAAGCTCTAAAATATGGAGTTGCTTGTTTGTTCAGATCCTTAGAATGTTTTGAATCACCTTCCTCGGTGACCAAAACTCTTTCCCTGGAAAATGATGAAATTAAATAGCAAATGGCAAGATGATGAACTCCCCCTTCAGCTTAGACTTTGACATTTTGTTTCTGAGAGACATGGTTGTTGGAAGATAAATTCCCTGATGTCTACCATTTTCTAGCCTTTTAGCAAGATAGTTTTTGTAGGGAAAGAGTGAACTCAGAACACTGATGTGGTTAAAGTTAGACACCAGGTTCTGAGCTCCTGGGTACATTATTTCTTCCCTTCTTTGGTCCAGTTCCCTGAGAAGATTAATCATATGTGTATTAGTGTACTTGGGATGTGTTTACTATAGATGACTAGAATGTGAACGAAGGTTCCAGCCTTGTGTAATTCTTACAGTGAAGAAGCACACTAAAGATGCTCAAGTTCCAGGATTGCAGTCATGCTTTCAGATCTTCATTCATAGGAAATCTGGACTGGAAAGATTTCTCTGTGGGATACTATTCTCTAAGAATGGGCTCCTAAATCAAATAAAAACTCCTGTATAAATTCATTGAACATTATACTTTAATATCATCTGTATGCCAATGGGGGTAAGTCTAAGGAAAATTATATTTATTGATTTGTTTTAAAATCAACATTTTATGTTTATCTTGAAAACTAGATGCAGCGTCACTGATCTGCATGTCTTAAAATATTATATAAACAAGAGGCCCGGTGCATGAAATTCGTGCATGGAGGGGGGTTGTTCCTCAACCCAGCCTGCACACTCTCCAATCTGGGACCCCTCAGGGAACATCCCTCTCACAATCCGGGACTGCTGGCTCCTAACCACTTGCCTGCCTGCCTGCCTGCCTGCCTGCCTGCCTGATTGCTCCTAACCACTCCCCTGCCAGCCTGATTGATGCCTAACTGCTCCCCTGCTGGCCCAATTGCCTCCAACTGCCCTCCCCTGCTGACCTGATAGCCCGCAACTTCCCTCCCCTGCCAGCCTGATGGCCCCCAACTGCCCTCCCCTACCAGCCATCTTGTGGCTGCCATCTCATGGTGGCCATCTTGTGACAACGTCACGCGAGAGCATTGCACGATGCCACTTAGGCTTTTATTATATAGGATAGTATCATATATGTTACTTTTATTTTGCTTCTTTTACATATTCTAGATACAAATTCATTATCAGATATATGACTTGCAAATTGTTCCCCATTTCTTTGGACTGTCTTTTTACTTTCTGATGGTGTCCTTTGAAGGACAAAGGTTTTTAATTTTGATGAAGTCTACTGTATCTATTTTTTCTTTGTTGCTTATGAGTTTGGTGTATTTTAAATAAGAACATTTACCAAATTCTAAGTCATGAAGATTTATCTCTGTGTTTTCACTTAAGAGTTTTATAGTTTATTGCTCTCACATGTAAATCTTTGATCTATTTTGAGTTAATTTTTGTGTATGATTTAAGGCTCCAACTTCATTCTTTTTATGTAGCTATCTGGTTGTCCCAGTACCATTTGTCAAAAGACTATTCTTTGCCCTTTGAATGCTCTTGGCACTCTTGTCAAAAATCACTTGATCATAATTATATAGTTTTATTTCTAGGCTTCCAATTAAATTTCATTGATCTCTATGTCTATTGCTGTGCTAGTATCAGACTATGTCAATTACTATTGTTTTGTAGTAAGTTTTGAAATCTGCGTGAGTCCTCCTACCGTATGTATTTGGAATTATTGTCTATCCTTTTGCTAGTTATCTTCTCTTTGTCTCATTTTTATTTTCCAGTTCTTCTCTTTTGCCTACTTTTATGTTAAACAGTATTTTTGTGGAATATTTTTATTCTCTATCAGCTTATTAGCTTTCTTTGTATTATTTTTAGTGTCTGCTCTAGGGACCATAATGCAACTTTAATTTTAAGTAAAATATAGGATCCCTACAGTAGCGTTGTTCCATTTACCTACTCTGATCCTTTGTGCTATTGCTATCATATACATTACTTATCTATATCTATATTAAAAACCTAAAAGTATTGTGTTATAATTTTACTTAATGAGTTCTGTCTTTTAAAGAAAGTAAGAGAATATGTATGTATTTTACTTTCTGTATATCCAAGTTATCACTCGGTATGATTTTAGTTCAGCTTGAAGTATTTCTTTAGCATTTATTGAATGCAGACCTATTAGCAACAAATTCTCTCATTTTTAATTATTTGAAAATTTCTTTGAACCTTTAATTTTGAAGAATAATTTTAGAATAGCCTTTTATTGGAAGACAGATTTTTTTCCCTTAACTATTTAAATATCATCCCATTCTCTTGTAGCTTCTATTATCCTAACGAGAAATTAGCTGTTAATCATATTTTTGTTCTCCTTTGTTTAATGTATTGTTTTTCTTTGTTGTAGTCAAGATTGTTCTCATTATCTTTTGCTTCTAGTAGGGTTTGATTATAATGTGCTTGGTGCAATTTCCTCTGTTTATTCTATTTTGGGGCATCATTGAACATCTTGTAGTTGAGAGCTCCTTTTCTGCTCCTATTTGACTCTAGTATCTTTTATGATTTATGAAATAGGTTTTAAGCTTTGTTAAAATGCTTAGAAATAAAATGGGGAAGTACTGATGAAATGCTACAATTTTAAAATGAAAATTAGTTCATTAAATATATATACAACCCAGCACATTTACAGTGGAAAATATTAATGTTACCTGTCCTCTTTTCCTATTTTCACAATATCTGTTTATAGGTGCATTTCCTCCCTCTGCTATTTATGCACGAAAAGACTTGCTACAACGATCTACCCATATTGCTACCAAGACTTTCCAAGCTTTCCGCATATTTGTGAACAATGAACTCAATGAACTTTATGCAGGACTGAAGACAGCTCAGAAGTTTCTGAGACCTGGTGGTCGTCTTGTTGCCCTCTCCTTCCATTCACTAGAGGATCGCATTGTCAAACGATTCTTGCTTGGGATAAGCATGACAGAAAGATTTAATCTAAGTGTAAGACAGAAGGTGACACAAACATCACAGTTGGGTTCAGGGGATGAAAACAAGGATGGAGTCTCTCTAGCAAGGGCCCCTTTAATGTGGGAATTGATACACAAGAAGGTACTTACCCCAGAAGATCAGGATGTACAGGATAACCCCAGAGGGCGCTCGGCCAAACTTAGAGCAGCTATCAAATTATGAGAAAGTCATAATCATCTGATCCTTGAAGTGTTCCCTCACAGTTTCTCACCTGAACAGGTTAACACAAGAAATTATGGGGATATATATTTATATAGGTATGTGGTCATATGTGTGGACATTGAGAATTTTTAGCATTTTTTTTCTCACAGAGAAAATGTAGGTAATATTAATATGGCACAGAAAGTTCAACTCAAGGAGCAGCAGTATCTCAAAACTGGACAAATGGGTTTATCTGGGCATTATTCAGGAAAATGCATCTTACCAGTTATGGCTACATAATATAAATTGGTGATTCCAAGTAAATAAAATAGCAATATAGTTACATGTGCAAAAGATAAGAATTAAATACTTAAGTTCGCTTTAGACTGACTTTATCTACCTCTGTAATATGTAACTTTAGTTTCAAAGCTTGTTGATCGTTTTTATTCTATAGGCTTTATTCAAATCTGAACAATTCTTCATTGAAATCAGAAATAGAAAATATTCTAGGGGACAATGTGCTCAAGTTAGAAACAAACAAATGCACCTAGAAAAATGTAAGTTTCTTTTTTGCATGAAGTCATATTTACTAATGAGAGAGATTCCCGAAGGTAAATTCCCATCCAAGTACCTGATTAACAAATAAAAGATCACACTCTTATATTCAACAATGTTTCATCTGTTTCATCAGTTATTTTTAGACCTGTATACTATGGGAATTTTTTCATTAATGTTAATGAAACTGACAGCCTTGGGTTGGACAATGTCCTTCCAAAATCCATGTCCTTCACAGAACCTCAGAATGTAACCTTATTTGAAAATATGGTCATTGCAGATGTAAGTGGTTGGGACGATATGTACTGGAGCAGGGCAGGCCCTTTATCAAATGTGTCTGATGTCCTTGTAAGAAGCTGAGAAGAGTCAGAGGCAGAGGGAAAACCACATGAAGATGGAAGCAGAAATTGGAGTGATACATCTGCAAACCAAGGGAAGCCAAGGGCTGCTGGCAACCATCAGAACCTAGGAGAGAAGCATGAAATAGATTCTCCATCAGAGTCTTCAGGAGGAACCAGCTGTGCTGACACCTTGATTTCAGACTTCCAGCCTCCAAAACAGTCAGAGAATAAATTTCTGCTATTGTAAGCCACCCAATTTGTGGTAATTTGTTACAGCAGCCCTAGGAAACTAAAACTCTGACAGCAAAAAATCTTGAATAAGTTGCATGACTAGAAGGCTTCTTCAGTAAACACAAAATTGCTTTCAAAATGTTGTAGTGTAAAAATATATTGGCTACTTTATGTAATTAGACTGTTTACCACAATCATTCTTGCTTGCTTTTTGTCTCTAAAATAAAATATATGAATGAGGCTTGGGAGTGGGGAGATAAAGAATCAAACTCAAGTGCATGGCACTCAACAGTTTTCACCTATTTCCCCACCCTGCTATCCTTTGGCAACCATCAGCTTGCTCTCTGTACCTGTGGATCTGCTTGTTTTGTTTTGTTCCTTTGTTTTGTTTTTTAGTTTGTTTTTTTAGACTTCATGTGTAGGTAAAATCATACAGTATTTGTCTTTCTCCTATTTATTTCACTTTAGCAGAATACCCTCTAGGACCATCCATTTTATCTCAAATACTAAGATTTTATTCCTGTTTTTGCTGATTAATATTCCATTGTATATATGTACCACTTCTTCATCTATTCACTTATGAATACCTAAGCTGCTTTTATATCATTGCTATTGTCCATCATGCTGCAGTGACCTAAAGCTGCATATACCTTTTTGAATTCATGTTTTTGTTTTCTTCAGATAAATAACCATAAAGAGTATTGTTGGGTCATATGGCAGCTCTATTTTTAATTTTTTGAGGAATCTCCATACTGTTCTCCATAGTGGCTGCACCGATTTACAATCCCACCAACAGTGAGTGAGGGTTCTATTTTCTTCATATCACTTGTTATTTGTTGATATTTTTATGATAACCTTTGTTAAAAGAGTGAGGTGATATTTCATTGTGACTTTAATTTGCATTTCCCTAATCTTTTATTTGTCAGTATCTTTTCTTATGTCTGTTGGCCATCTTCATGTCTTTGGAGAAATGTCTATTCAGGTCCTCTGCCCACTTTTTAATATGAATGAGTTTTAAATGGTTAACTCTGGAGAATGTTTTTGGGGAATTCAAACAATACATATGGAAAATAAAAACTGATTGTTAGTATGAATATGCATTGCTTTTATAATAAAATATAAAGAATATAAAACAAGCAATTGTTTGACATTTCTGAAGCTCTGTATCAACTGCTTCTACCAATCATTTTAATACAGCATTGATGTCATTGTGGAGCACATCAATTCTTAAGTTTTAGATCATTGCTTATTAAGAAATTAAATTTAATAACTTCACACAATTTATAGTTGATATCCTTATTTTATATATTCTTTTTTATAATTGTATATGTTACTAAATAATCTTTTTGAAGTTTCTAGGGTTTTCTTTTTTGAGATACTAATCACATCTACATATATTTTATGTAATATGTAATATATGATTTGTGCTTAAATTCATTTATGTTACAACCAATAGTTTATAAGATAATACATTTTGCCTAATTAAGTTTTTGAAATTAACTACTATCTCTTAAAAATTTACATATTTCAAATATTATTTTACATTTTAATGCTTATGCATTTCTATTATAGACTGTTGCTTACACAAAAAATATCTATTAGAATACTGTAGCAATCACAAAAATTAAATAGAAAAATAGTTACATTAAAATAAATATTACAAAAGCAATTTTCAGTTATTCTTATCCATTGCAAAGATTCTAATATGGATCTAGATTATTATGAACACCCCATCAGGCAACTGGTTCCACAACCATCAAATCTCACAGAACTGGACAGTGCTATTCATCAGGCATGGTGTCAGATTCCTCGCATCACCTTTCTCAAATTTCATCTGTTTATAGCTACTATTTCCAACTGTTTGGTAACACACAACACTGCAGGAATACTAAGATAAAGTTTAAATATAAATTATTTTTTTAAGTCTGGTTACATAAACATTAAAAGTTCAATAGAATTAATTATGCAAGATGCAATGTTTATAGTTTATTATACCTATCATTTAGGTGGACCTTAAAATTCTTCACAGACTTTTTGGCCACTTCATTCTTTTCTCAATCTTGAAATGTTTAGACAGCAAAGGAAAGAAGTAAAATTTAATGTTCTGATATGCAAAGTAGAAAGTAGCTTCTTTGGTAATGTTACAACTCCTTAGACAATTCTTTATCTTAAAAACTAAAAAAGTTTTCTACCATTAGCATATGCCTTATTAACTATATCACTGCCCAGACACTAGAATACAAAACTGAAATCGAACAAGAGGACATGTTCCATTTATGATTCTCAAGTAATAGCTTTTGTTCATTAGACTCCATCTCTATGCTTTGGTCAATAATACTTGTCTGTCTTGCACAGGGTTGAAGATGTGTATTGCAAAAGAAGCATGGTGTGAGCCATTCTGCCGCAGGAAAAGTGTGGTCATGCAACTGTTACAGGTGTTAAACTGAGGAGAAGGTAGTATAGGAATGTAAATAACATACTGGTTTGGAATTAGAAAAAAAAGAAACAAGTTTGGATTCCAGGTCTACATATATTAGCTGAATATATGAACTTGAGCATTTTAATCTCCTGAATTTTTATTTATTTTACTTTAAAATAATGACATTATTGGTATTTTTCTCCTCCTGTTGCTATATAATCAACTAAATCAGCAAATAACCAGTCATGAAGCGATTAGGCATAATTTTTTTTAATCGCGTTTTTTACCCATATCTTCAGAAAAAAATCACTTCTACTGTCCTGGTAAACAACCTGCTTCCCTATTTATAATGGTCTGTCCCTCTAGCAACTTCAGCGCGAAATTATAGCAAATTTGCCTACAAACGTCAGGTGGTCGTAATAATCTGGCCGCTCAGTGTATTTGTGTGTGTGTGTGTGTGTGTGAATATATTTATTTTATTTTTTATTTTTTTACGGAGAGGAAGGGAGAGGAAGAGGGATAGAGAGTTAGAAACATCGATGAGAGAGAAACATTGATTCAGCTGCCTCCTGCACACTCCCTACTGGGGATGTGCCCGCAACCAAGGTACATGCCCTTGACCGGAATCGAACCTGGGACCCTTCAATCTGCAGACCGATGCTCTATCCACTGAGCCAAACTGGTCAAAGCATCACTGATATTTCTAACTCTCCTCTCCCTCTCCCTTCCTCTCTGAAATCAATAAAAATATATTTTTAAAAAATTCAAATAAAATTAAATGTTATTTAAAGATAAGATACTTGGTCTGATGTACCTTTTTTAATTAAAAATTGCTTATTTCTTCTTCTTAGGGATATGTTCTTAGTGATATGTAAAAGATATTCTTTGTCAATCATGTTCAATTCTAGGTGGAGGCATTTGGGGTGTTTACTCATTCTGTGTTAAACATAACAGAAGTATTTTTCTGTGTTATATAAATGTTTATAATGAGCATATATCCATTTTATAAAGACCATCCAGTTAGTATTATTGTTTTCAAGGAGCACAGGTTTAGAATTGGACAGACTTATGTATAAATCCTGGCTCTGACACTAAGTAGCAATGTAGCCTTAGAAAATTTCCTTGATCTCTGAACCCCAGTTTGTTTATCTGAAAAATGAGGTGGTTATCCTATATAATAAAAGAGAAACATGTAAATTGTCCCTCTGCTATGCTCACCAGCCAATCAGGAGTGAGTATTCAAATTAACCTGACAAAAATGGAAGGTTAATTTGCATACGCAGGTGTCAAGTACCCTGGGAGACGAGGGCGGCTGCAGGCTCCCAGGACCATCGCCAACCCCGGGAGGCGAGGCCAGCCGCGCCTAGCCATGCCTGCAGGCTCCCGGGACCTTTGCCACCCCGGGAGGCAAGGCCTTAGCCATGCCCACAGGCTCCTGGGACCTTTGCCGACGGAGAGCAGATTGAGAGAGCGGGAAGTTTGGAGGACTTGGCAGAGCAGGAGGCTGCTGGACATAGAGCAGAGAGAGAGGGCAGCTTGGAGGGCATGGCTCCCTCTGTCACCCCAGCTTCCTCATCACAGCTGTGGAAACTGACAGCAGGGAGGAGGAAGTGCCCCCCCCCCCAGAATCAGCTGTTGGTCAAACAGCTCTCAGCGGCCTGACAGCCAGGACTCTCATACACCTGCATCTCAGACCGTGACAGTAGAGAGGTGGGACTATGACTAAAGAACAACTGTTGATACACGTAGCTCTGCAGCTGAAAGATGCCGGCATCATCGACAGAAAATGTCTAAAAACCAATGTGCCTTTGAAGTTAAAAGAAGGCAGTGGCGATGACAGAATATGCTTAGAGAACAGTCATCAACAAGTACTACCAATACTGGTAGGAACTGCCTTCTCAGCAAAAATGGAGTACATGAGGATACAATTCACTGTTAGATGTGAATTTTGCCTATCACTAAATTTCTCGGATGAAAAACCATTTGATGGGAAATTTACTTGATGTTGTAGCAAAGGGAAAGTTTGTCCAAATGATATACATTTTCCAGATTACCCAGCATATTTAAAAAGATTAATGGCAAACGAAGATTATGACAGTAAAAATTTCATGGAAAATATTCGTTACATAAATAGTTCTTTAGCTTTTGCTTCCATGGGTGCAAATATTGCATCACCATCAGGATATGGGCCATAGTTTTAGAATACACGGACAAGTTTATCACTGTACTGGAACTTTACGTCCTTCGGATGGTGTTTCTCGGAAGTTTGCTCAACTCTATATTTTGGATACAGCCGAAGCTACAAGTAAAAGATTAGCAATGCCAGAAAACCAGGGCTGCTCAGAAAGACTCATGATCAACATCAACAACCTCATGCATGAAATAAATGAATTAACAAAATCGTATAAGATGCTACATGAGGTAGAAAAGGAAGCCCAATCTGAAGCAGCAGCAAAAGGTATTGCTCCCACAGAAGTAACAATGGCAATTAAATATGATTGTAATAGTGACCCAGGTAGATATAATTCTCCCCGTGTAACTGAGGTTGCTGTCATATTCAGAAACGAAGATGGAGAACCTCCTTTTGAAAGGGACTTGCTCATTCATTGTAAACCAGATCCCAATAATCCAAATGCCACTAAAATGAAACAAATCAATATCCTGTTTCCTACATTAGATGCAATGACATATCCTATTTTTCCACATGGTGGAAAAGGCTGGGGAACAGATATTGCATTAAGACTCAGAGACAACAGTGTAATCGACAATAATACTAGACAAAATGTAAGGACACGAGTCACACAAATTTAGTATTATGGATTTCATCTCTCTGTGTGGGACATGTTCAATCCTATTTTAAATGCAGGAAATTAACTCAACAGTTTATCGTGGATTCATATACAAAAATGGAGGCCAATCGGATAAATTTCATCAAAGCAAACCAATCTAAGTTGAGAGTTGAAAAATATAGTGGTTTGATGGATTATCTCAAATCTAGATCTGAAAATGACAATGTTCTGATTGGTAAAATGATAATACTTCCATCATCTTCTGAGGGTAGTCCCAGAAATATGCAGCAGCGATATCAGGATGCTATGGCAATTGTAACGAAGTACGGCAAGCACGATTTATTCATAACCATGGCATGCAACCCCAGATGGGCCGATATTGCAAACAATTTACAATGCTGGCAAAAAGTTGAAAACAGACCTGACTTGGTAGGCAGAGTTTTTAATATTAAGCCTAATGCTCTTTTAAATGATATCTGTAAATACCATTTATTTGGCAAAGTAATAGCTAAAATTCATGTTATTGAATTTCAGAAACGCAGACTGCCTCACGCTAACATATTATTGATATTAGACAGTGAGTCCAAATTATGTTCCTCTAATTAATTCCCTTTCTATGTGCACAAATTTTGTGCACCGGGCCACTAGTCTATATATATAAAAGCCTAATATGCAAAGTGTCCCCTCGGGAGTTTAACCCACAGGGAGTTTGATCACTCTCTATGATGTGCACCAACCACCAGGCAGCGGTGTGAAACAAAGGAAGGCCACAGCCAGCAGCCGCTAGGGACTCTACCTGTGCACCAATTTCATGCACTGGGCCTCTAGTATATAAGTACGTATATAAAACAATACATGCTGGAAGCAATCAGTATTTTCTCTTGGATGTTTATTTGTTGAGCTTTGGCTGTTTTACTAGTTTGTCATATCAGCTAACGTAAACCAACTCATCTCTTTACTTACCTGTAAAGTGATGGTGTTTTTATTGTGGACATTCCAGTGAGCCCTCCGCTTCTCCCAGAGCCCGTTCCTGTCTACACGGCCACGTTACAGTACCATGTTATTCCAGACTGCGCCACACTCCACACTCTTGTTACTGTCCCGGGGAGAATTGTGATGCAAACAGCTAATCTTGGCTACTGGTGAACCGTCTAATCTTTTCTAAACTTTTTTTATTTAATGTAAAAAGGAAATCCTTTGGTCCCTCTTCACTGTCTGAAAGATGTAAATCTTAAGAACTCAGGGGCACACTTTCCCACTATTTAAAAAAGTGACTCTAATCTTGCAGAGAGAAAATGAAAAGATATGAGTTGGAGAGGCGCTCCTGGGAGCACTCACATCCCTGCCCCCAGCTGCTCTTGGAGCCCAGCTGTATCCAGGCCTGTCCATGGTTTGGGTGTGCAATCCATTCTTCGACCCTATAAGCTACTAAATTTCGTCCCTTCTCCTTTTCTCCCTTTTTTCTTTTTCTGTTTTTAAATGAAATCACTTCAGGTTGGATTTCTTTAATTTACAACTAAACCAATACAGGTTTAGAATAGATGACTTTTAAGAATTCTCTCACCTGAATGTTGATTCATTTCTTCAAGTATGTTCTTTAACTTTCCTCACTTACTGGTTCACCTAAACATGATTTTCATGACCTCAATAAGCCTTTATAAAATTGTTTTACATGCACAATTGTACAATTCACATCTGAGTTACTAAGCAATAAAATGTGCTTCTCTGTCTTATCTGTGGCATGTCTTTGTCATTAATTCCAGTCCGATTTGAAAATGTACATGTGAGAGAGACTATCCAACTCACATAACTCAAGTAACCATTTGATATTCCTGCACAGTGCTGATGTGGTAAGAAAAAAGAGTTATGTCCTCTTCCTGGATTTACATATATTCTTTATGACTCTGCTTTTCTCTTTTTAATGGACCATAATATTTCTGAATCTACAAAATTATTGTTTTCACACAGAAACCCCTTTGATGATGAAGCAAGCCGTGTTTCAGAGCCAGCCAGATGGTTTTCCCATTTCCCATTGTGTGCATATATTTTCCATGGGATGGGGAGGGTTCAGGGAGAGGGTGAATGTTGAACCCATCTAGTTCTTCTAGAATCTATCATTGTTCCTTTGAAGAATTTCAACATTTGCCTTATGACCAGAGAATAAACATCAGCTGCTAGAGAAAGGTATTGAATTTCAAAATCCCTTTGAAATGTCACGGTAACCTGTTTAGCTCTCAGTCAGTCTTTAAAGTATCAAACATTTCCTAATGACTCCCAGATCTAAGACTGCTTATATTCCTCTATCTTAGAAGTTTGTTTCCAAAGTAACTGTGGTGAATGAATCAGCACTGTGCGGGCCTGGGAGAAGTGAGTCGCAGCTACAATCTGTGTACAATCTTTCTTCAGGTTAGATCAATTTGTGAACACTGAACAGGGTCACTTGCTCAATCTGGTCGATTTGGCTTAAACGACACAGCTCTAGCCTTTTATTTATCCCTCCATTAAATTTGAATCTGTAAAGCTGTATTTGTTTCATAGATTATTGTGTATTCTGAGAGGTGTGGAAATCAGGCAACCATTAATTCATCATTTTGCTTGACACCATCCATTGGGTGTCTATGTGCTGGGTGCTGGGGCAAAAAGAGCAAGAAGAAAAGATGTGCCTCTTGTTCCTGAAGAGCAACCCTATGTAATAAAAGCCTAACATGCAAATTGTTCAACCAGGAGTTCGACCCCTCACTATGACGTGCACTGACCACCAGGGGGTGGCACGGAACATGGCAGGCGTCGGCAACTCAGTGCTGGCAGTAGGCAGCAGTGGAGGCGTTGCCGGCCCTGATGGGCCCCAACGAGAGCGGGACTGCAGCGGGATGGTGGAGCAGGTGAGCAGGCAGCACCAGGCCAAGGTGGATGCGAGGGAGGCCCGATCGCCCTGCATACAGTGACCAGTGGCAGGGGTGGGGGGCGGAGCCACCGCCCAGCTCCCAGGCGCTGAGGAAGCCAGTGGGGGGGGGGGGCGGGTGAGGGGGTCGGCCTCAATCAATCGCCCTGCTGATGGCAACCAGCGGGCAGCAGACCCTGATCGCCTGATCGGGGATGGGCCCCAGGCTGGAATGGGGAACTGGAGGTGGGTGGCAGCGACCAACCACCTGCGGTGCCCAGGCAGGGGCTGCGATCTGGGGATGGTGGTGACGGGGATGGAGGTGCGGTGAGAATGTGGGGTGCCTGCCAAGCTCACTCTCACTTCCCCTGCTACCCTCCCCTGGGACGCCAGGGCTGTGTGCCGGGGAAGCCCCTAACTCAGGTGCCAAGTTCCCATTAGGAGCCTGCCCCACACCCACATAGCCTCTTCTGGGTGAGCCAGGCAGCAGCCGCCAGGACCACAGGAGCCAGCCAGAAGAGAGCATGCTGCCTGCCTGGCTTCCATGCAGCACCGCTGGGCAGCCCAGAGGCCCACATTGCGTCCTGGCCTGCAGTATCTGGCTGTACTCACCGCATCTCCCCATGGGGACTCGGGCACCGTGACTCAGGTAGAGAGGAGTGTGCGGGGGCCCAGGTGCTGCCCAGGGCCCAGAGGTCAGCTGGGACCTGCCCTTCCATGCCAGATGCTTGTGCTTCGATCACCAGCCAGACCTAGGGAATGCACCCATGCACAATTTCATGCACCAAGCCTATAATCTAAAATAATAAAAGAGAAAGATGCAAATTGACCATACCTTTACGACACCCACCAGCCAACCAGGGGTGAGTATGCAAATTAACCCAACAAAGATAGCAGGTTAATTTGCACACACAGGCGCTGAGTGGCCAGGGGCAGGGCAGGACTCTTGTAACAATACAGGCATTCCATACCGCCCCAGCAGCTCTGGGCCTCTGGGCAGCGTGAGAAGGCGAAAAGGCAGCTCCAGCCCGAGCGAAGGCGGTGCCGGCAGCCAGGAGAAGGAAGGCCCATTCTTGCACGAATCTTGGTGCATCGGACCTCTAATGTTATAATAAAAACAGATAGCTACATGACTTCTGAAAAGTTAGAATGTAACAGGTTAAGTTCTATTATAGAGGTTAAAATACTGTAAGTATAAAGGAATGAATAAATGAGTGATCCTCCAAGCAGAATGGGATTTATCACTTACCCTTTTCATGTGAGAGCTACAGGAATTCTGAATTATCAATAGGTTAATATCCTGGGACATAATCAACACCAGGTGGCCTTTCTTTGTAATGCCATCAGTAGTCTTCCTGTCTTACACTTATTCTTGTTCTCTGAGCTCTACATACTTTGATTTCCAGGATGTATATATGCACATGTTCACATTAAAACTAATATTCATAGACATGGATGACCACCTAACAGTAATAGTGAAACCGCCTATCCAAATGACCCTTTTTATGCTAGAATTAGGAGTCTTGATATTTTTGAAGCCGTGGTCTCCTTTGAGAACCTGATTAAAATTAGAGCCTCCCAAAAGGAAAAGTCGCATACACACTAATTTTGTATAATATCAAGGGGCTTATAAACCCCCCTCATGTCTATCATGGGCTGCGGTTCAGTGACTTCTGCACTAAAGAACATTTCAATTCATGCCACCAATCCCAGATCTGATCCTGTGATATGTCAAAGGATACGGCTGACAATTTCTACCTTTTGGGCCCACCAAGTTCCTTTATTCCTGAACGTTACAAGCTTCACACACAGTTTTAGAGTATCCCAGTGTTGACATCAGCCAACCTGGTCAGTGCCCTATAGAAGTTATGTGCTAGGTGCAAAGCATAGGAGGGAGGAAATGATTTCTGAGGACCTGAGTAGGTCAAATATTTCAGACCAGCGCTGTCTAGTGGAAATATAATGCAGGCCACCAATTTGAGCCACATTGTAGTTGTAAATTTTGAGAAGCCACATTAAGAACGGTGAAATTAATTTTAACAGTACAATCTATTTAAACCGATATATCCAGTGCATTTAAACATGTAATCAATACCAAAATAACAAGATGTTTTACATTTCTTTTTCGTACTTAGGCCTTTGAAATCCAGTGTGTATTTTACACTTATGGCACATCTCCATTTGGACTAGTGACATTTCTGGAACTCAGTAGCTACAGGTATGTACTGGCTCTCATATCGGACAGCACAGTTTTAAACCCAGAATGGATACTAAACTTTCTCTATATCTGGCTTTGTTATAGCAAAGACCAGCTTTTTCCCTTTTATAATCCTCTCCCTCACTGTAACTGTCCCCTGGGAATAAGTGAATAGTTCTTTACCTTTGGTTGCACTGCACATGGAAGAAGAGCCAAGCTGGGCTCCCCTGAAGTCGTGCAGTGCAGCAACCCTGACCACGAAGAGGCTGCATCTTTTCATTCCTCTTCTCCAAAGCGCCAGTGGTTTTGGTGCAGCTGCAAAACAGCCTTAAAAATAGAATAACCAAAGCAGATCTTTGCACCCACATCCAAAACCATGCAAACTCATACTGACTTCCTCTCAAAAACTTGCTTCAGGTTGACAATACCAGGGTGACCAGATCAGCATTAAAAGATGACAGTGTATTCTGGGTGCATCAATGCATGCCTGACCAGGAACAAGTAACCCCAGCACATGAAGCCAGGACTGACACTTACAATGAAAGATATTTAAAGCAAATGATTACTTTTTTATAGGGGCGGCAGGGAGGAAGGATTCTTTTCTCCACATCCCATCAGCAAACAAAAATTATTGCTGTCTTATTCAGGGATTGTAGAGCATTTGCCTGAGTAATCTGGACCAAATGCCAACACTATAGCTCATATGCAGCAACTATTTTTACAGACACCTTTTGCAAGATTCTTCAGTTATTTCTAATGTGCATTTCATTTTTTGGAATAACAATTTTCTTGCCCTTCATGAGAAAATTCCCCCAAATTCTTCCAGGCATCTTTTTATTTTTTCACAGTCAAGTGTGATGTTGTGTTTTTGTTTTATTTATTGTGTGTGTGTGTGTGTGTGTGTGTGTGTGTGTGTGTGTGTGTGTTTAAATGCCATCATTTGTGTGGACCAGAACATCATTCTTTGAGGGAATGCTCAATTTGTTAAAAACTATTTATGGGCACCTTGAATCTTACAGTCAAAATCTCCAGGCTAGCAATTAAAAACTTTAATAAAAAAATTTTTAAAAGAGTGGCTACAATGTTACAGTGTTAATTGATCTCTCAATGAGTCATATTTATAGTTGGCACTTACGCAATTTGGAGAACTTTCCAGGCACTTGATAAAGAATGAGGGGGACTCAAATTTGATCAGATGAAAAAGACCATTTCCCTTCTTTAATAGAGTTTAGGAAATTTGCAATTAAGAATATGCTAAAGCAACTTGAAATTTGTGTTATGGATTCATACATAGTCTTTCAACTCAACAGGACCTCCACAGGATTAGTTGATTTCAATTGTTGCCAATCTTTTCAAAATTGAGGATCCATCCATTTTGCTATTATTTTGTTCCTTCATGACCAGTTCTCCCCATAACATGCACCTCATATTTTAAAAAAACAAACAAACAACTGTATTTTTTCTACCAATTATAAAGAAAATTTATTTTCCCATTTTATTAGTAAAGGGCATATACAATAACTAACCAGCTTCTTGTTAATATAAAACAACTTGTATTACCATGATGGATCAATAAAATCCCAGAGAAAAGACAGTTATGTTAAATTTAAGTTAGTTTCCACAGATGGACCAAAGACAAAAAACAGAAGACTTAACCACATTAGAAGCCAAAGCAAGTTTCTGGACTCTCCATGATTAAGTGTCCAAGTTTATTAATTGCAGATTGATAAGTATATTCATAGCTCAGTTCAAAAATACCTGATTCCTTTGTAAATACAAGACAAAGGAAAAAAAGTGAAGTACTAAATGTTTGAGTTTAAGCTCCTTCACACGTCTCCCCTGATATCCTTCACCTCTTCTGCCATTTAAATCCTGTTCATCATCCAAAACTCAAATGTGGTCATGACAATGCCGCCCCTACTACAGGGAGCACAACTGACTAAGGGTCCACACTGCTGCACTCTGAAGTTGGTCTCTGCTCTTGCACTGAGGCCATGCCTGCCATGGGCTGATTCCACAATAACTGAGTGAGGTAGGAGTACTAATGAGGACCCATTTCTGGGAGACACAGGAGTAAATACTTGACAGTAAACTTTGGTTCAAAGACTCATAGGTGGCTTTGCTGAATCTTCCATCACCTTCTTACCTCTCTCCTTCACGCAAGGTCAGACTCACATTACAATCTGATGGCTCTCCCAGACTTCAGCTTCCTTCCTATTTCCTTTTGTGGATGCATTTCTCTGAATAAACTCCTTGCACATTTAATCCTGTCTTTGCATCTGCTTCTGAGTGCATGAACTAATACATCACCTCACATGCCTTTTTGAATTCCTCAAACTGCAAAAGAAGGCAGAGGAAATGGCCCTTCATAGTTTAGCACCACCTCATCTCCCTGGCTGCATCTACCATCTCTCTCTGCTCCAGGTACACCCAGCTCACTCCAGTATCTAAGAGTCTACACATTTGAACATGCCATCTTCTATGCCTAAAATGACTTCTTCTCTAGTTACAAGTTCTTCATTTTATGAGGCTACATGTTAATCATCTCCTTTAGTTAGCTTTCCCTGACAACTCTAAGCAGAATTTAGAGTGCCCTCCTCTTGTACCCATACTTTACTTAGCTTTCATGATACTGGCATTTTTGAAGATCAGCCAATTGTTTTCTAGAATATCTTTTAATGTAGATCTGTCGAATGTTTCCTCATGATTATAAGTAGGTTATGTATTTTTGGTGTGAGTACCACACTATAATCATTAAATCCTACCTGTTGTACATGATGTCTATTACTAGAGTTGTTCATTTGACTCACCTGATCAACATGGTGTCTACCAGGTTTCTCTACTTTTGTTCCCTTTGTAATTAACAAATATTTTATAGGGAGTTACTTTGAAACTATATAATAGTCTCATTCCTTACCTCACTTTCACCTGATAGTTTTAGTATCCATTGAGATTTTTCACCAGAATTATTAATATACTGATCGCCAAATGTTGATTTGCTATAACCATTATTCTACATTTCACTGGTAGCCTATCATAAGGAAGAACTTTCTCTTTCCCCCATCTATATAGTCATTTGTTTATTTATATCATAGAGTACTAGTTTATTCACTGAGTTATCATTTGCTATAATATCATTTATTTTAATGCTTCAGTTGCCCTTTATTTGGCCAACTGGAACACCCTCAAGCTTATTTCTGTGTTCTTTTGATATACCCTCATCCTTCTTTGAGCATTTCCTTACTTTCTGTTACCAATGATGTTCCAGGTTCATCATGTTCTTTCCCAGCCCAGTCCTGACCTCAGTCATTTCTTCAAGGAGCACAGTTCACCTTAGTATTTGAAATCAAGATAGAAGCACTCCATGCTCATTACTACTGGGATGCTACTGCTCCAGGCCCTTTCCTCAGATTGCTAGGAACTACACACACATTTACATCTATATTTATCTCTATAGTAAAACCTATTAGCTCATCCTGGTACATCCAATTGTAATCCAATGCCAGCTGGGTTTTTCCATATTTGTAACTCCCTTTCCAATAGTGATAAACCTGACTCTGTTGTTCTTAATGTATTTACTTATTTGCACAATCTCCTTGGATGTAGCCAAACTTCTAATATTATTGAGTCACCACCCTCTTTGCAAATGGACCTGCCCTAGGCTGGGGTTGCTTCCTCTGCACAGGCCTGTAGCATCCCTTGTCAGGTCTGACTCATGGCTATTTGACAAAGGAAGAAAGGATGCTAATAAATACTTATTAAAGGAAGGAAAGAGACAAGGGAGGAGGCTGGAGAAAGAGATATAGCTACTAGTATTCTATATGATATTTTTCTCAAACACTTATTAACCTTAGTTTTAAAAGAATGTAGGTTTTCTATAAGGAATAGTATCTATCTAGAATTTAATAACACTATTCACTTTTATTGTAAAATTACCTGATTTCATTTTAAAGTTACCTGATCTATTTTTCTTTATATTTTTAATGGAAGAAAAAATTACATATTTTAATTGGCACAGTTCTTAACATACAATTTAATGAGTTTTAACAACTATATATACCCTATATCCCTAGAGGATCCAGTCAGTCTCTACCCTCTTTAGGAATCTAGTCTTCTGATTTATATCAGGATTGGTTTTGCTTCTTTTGTTAGTATTTTTATGGGAAAAGAAGTCTTAATCATAAATTAAATAAGATAAAAAATGGTAAAGATAATGTAAGGAGTATAGTACAGCACTGAAGTTGTTGCATAACTGGTGGGAGTTGGGTGGTTTGTTTCATGGACATTCTGCAGAGTTGCTCTCTTGCCCTTAGAAATGTTGCCGTTGCTGCAATGGAGATAGCCAGGAATGTTCGTAAGCTATTTTTTTAAATATGCTTTTATTGATTTTAGAGCAGTGGTTCTCAACCTTCCTAATGTCGCAACCCTTTAATACAGTTCCTCATGTTGTGGTGACCCCCAACCATAAAATTATTTTCGTTGCTACTTCATAACTGTAATTTTGCTACTGTTATGAATTGTAATGAAAATATCTGATATGCAGGATGTATTTTCATTGTTACAAATTGAACATAATTAAAGCATAGTGATTAATCACAAAAACAATATGTAATTATATATGTGTTTTCCAATGATCTTAGGTGACCCCTGTGAAAGGGTCGTTCGACCCCCAAAGGGGTCGCGACCCACAGGTTGGCGACCCATAGGTTGAGAACCTTTGTTTTAGAGGGAGTAGGAGAGAGAGATGGAAACATTGATGACAGAGAAACATCAACATCAATTGGCTTCCTTCTGCAGGGGACTGAGCCTGTAACCTGGGCATGTGTCCTGCCCTGGAATTGAGCTAGCGACCTCCTGGTACATGAATCAAACTCAACCACTGAGCCACACCGGCTGGGCTAGTCAAGCTATTGATAATGCTCTAGCCTTCCCTCTCTACTTCCATAGATACTCATCTTTGAAGCATCTAGAATATACCTACTATGTGTTATGTATCCAGGGGCTATAGATAAATAAGAAAAAAATGACAGTATCCAAAATAGATATGAACACCTATCTTCATTCATGGAATTGTTTACAGATCTGGTCACAAATTCTTGTTTCTATCTTATGATTGAAGGTCAATATTCACAAATCTACTGATTTGTAAGAGGACAGTTTTAGAGGCATTTGAAAGACATGAGAAAAAAAGGAAGAGCAAAGAGGGGAGAATTCCTTTTTCAGAATTTGCATATGGTTTTTAATAAATAAAAATTGTTTTATTACTAGATTACATCTGGCATTAGCAAAATAAATGGGCCACCCATGCTCTACAACTTAAGCATATTAAACACTGTCAATCCAAGTCACGGAAACAGTGTTCCTCTCATGGTAATATAATTACATTGGATTGAAAATTTATGGGTAAGAGCTAACTGGTAATACACTCCTCCTTTTGCTCTACTGATTTTTGCCTTTATATCTTTTTATTGTCCACAACTGACCAAAAATGGGGAACTCCGTTTGTACTACAGTTAGCGCTTTGTATAAAAACACAAAGATAGAACACAAAGTGATGCTGTCAACCAATTCACAGTTATTTCCTGACTGTCTGGACACTGTCTACAAGGAGCTTGTGCTCTATTTAAGGAATAAAGTACACTTCGGGTTTTTTGTTTTTTTTTTAAAGGTGGTAATTATTAACTCCTCTAATGAGCCATCTTTGTTCCAGAGTTTCTCATTGGCTTGGCCAAGACTGTTGCAGGCTCCCTCTGCCCAACCTTTTCCTCTTGCTGTTTATCTTTCACAGGTATACTCCAATAAATTGCTTATACTCCTAATTTTATCTCAATGTCAGTTTCCCAGAAGACCGATAAAAATGGCTTTCTAAGAGAAATGGATGGAGCATTTTCTTCTATTCAATAAATATGTATGGACCATCAATGATGGCCAAGCACCACGGGTATAGCAGAGAACAAGATAAAGTTCCTTTTCTCATGGACCTTCACCAGAGACTAATAGAAATCACATGAAACAAATATATTATACAAAACATTGGGCCCATCAAAGAGTAATTGAGCAAAGAATCACAATTGTGATATTAAGAAAAATGCAAGGAAAAAGTTGAGTGAAGGTCAGATGGGGAAGATTAAATATCAGAGTATGTTGGATCTCAATGAAGCAATAAAACCTATTGTTCTCTGTGTTCACATTTCTCATTTAAGACTCTGAGTGGAAATTGTGGCATTACTTTCACAAGTGCAAAATATGGAGGACTTGAATTGGCATCATTGTATGTAAAAAATATATGGGGAGTTTTTTAAAAAGCAGAAATTTGCCCTAACCAGTTTGGCTCAGTGGATAGAGCGTTGGCCTGTGGACTGACAGGTTCCAGGTTCGATTCCGGTCAAGGGCATGTACCTTGGTTGTGGGCACATCCCCAGTGGAAGGTGTGCAGGAGGCAGCTGATCGATGTTTCTCTCTCATCGATGTTTCTAACTCTCTATTCCTCTCCCTTCCTCTCTGTAAAAAATCAATAAAATATATTTTTAAAAAGCAGAAATTTAATTTGAGCTAGGTGCTTTAAAACATACTAAAAGAATGATCCCATTATCAATAGAACAATGAGTCCAGGGTAGGTAATAATTGATCTCCCATGCTTTGCGCTACTCAGACACCATCTGGAATCTTGTGCTCAAGTCTTGGGTCTTTTAAAGAAAACTTTTAAGAAGGGCAAAGCAAATTGGACTCTACGGAGGGTATGAGGATGGAAAGAAGGCCTTGGATCCATATGGCAAAATTGCCTGGAGATTTTTATTCAGTACCAGACTTGAGTGAGTCATTATATCCATCTGTAAATAAAGGACTGTCCTATGTAATTAAAAAAAAAGTAACCTCAGATCTATTTTCTCCTTAGGGTAGAAATAGGAACAATGTGTAGAAATAATACAGAAGTAGATTTTAGGTTAATGTAAAAAAAAGAGAAAAATTTAATTTCTGAAACCCAGAACTATCCATCAATTAAATGAGCTCATTCATGAGGCAGTGAGCCCTCTATGCCTGAAGAAAGTGAAGCCCATCTAGGGAGGCTTTCCTACAAGTGATATTTTGATACTGGGTTTCCAAGATTGGAAAATATATGAATATACAGTGTCTAGAAGAGTCTGGAAAAGAATCCTGTATCATTCAGAGTTTATGTAAGACAGGAGGAGGACGGAGGGTAGAGTTAAATTGGAGCTACATGTTCTGCCAATCTATCTTCAAATACAAATTTTCCAAAACCACTATGCCAGAGCACAATGGTGGAATGGGAAGCCCCAGACAAGTTCCTCCACAGAGATACTGATTTAGACCTAACAAAAATATACAGTTCAGAGGCTTTATGAGAAATCGATCTTCCAGTCAAGAAGTCACAGTACCCCAGGCAAGTACAAAGCCAAGAACACAAACATTGAAATGGGTAAGAAAAGCCATTGCATCTCACCAGTGAACGCCCTTTTCCCTAGCTGGCACAGCTCAGTGCAATTGGGAAAAAGTGCCCAACTCACCACTTCTCCCTATGGAGGGAAAGAGAAACATGGAATGTTTGTCCCACACTGTGGCTTTCAGGGGGGCTGCCTGAGGGACTGGTTCTGACAGGGAACTTACATATTTGGATATCACCCAAATCATCTACAGGTTTAGTGCAATCCCTTTCAAAACTCTAATGGCATTTTTTTTTCAGAAATAGAAAAAGTATTCAACAACTCATGGAATCTCAAAGAACCCAAAATAGCCAAAGCAATCTTGAGAAAGAAGAACAAAGGCAGAGGCCACACACTTCCTGATTTCAAAACATATAACAAAGTTATAGTAATCAAACTGTATGTTACTGGCATAAAAGCAGACATATTGACCAATGGCACAGAATAGAGAGCCCAGAAATATACTCTAATGCACATGGTCAAATGATCTTCATCAAGGGTGCCAAGGCTATGCAATGAGGATAGTTTCTTCAATAAACGGTGTTGAGGAAACTATCCACATACAAAATAATGAAGTTGGACCCTTATACCATAAATAAAAATTAACTAAAAATGGATTAAACACCTTGATATAGACTGAATGTTTGTGTCCTCCCAAAACTCATGTTGAACCCCAATTCCAAATGTGATGATATTTGGAGGTGGGACCTATGGTAGATGATGAGGTCTTGAGGGTGAAGTCTTCTGCATAAGATTAATGTTCTTATCAAAGAAACCCTAGAGTACTTCCTTGCCCCTTCCATCCTGTATGGCCACAGTGAGAAGATAGCCATCCATCAGCCAGGGAGCTGGCCTTCACCAGACACTGAACCTGCTGGCACCTTGATCATAGACTTCCCAGCCTTCAAAGGTGAGAAATAAATTTCTGTTGTTTATAAACTACCTAGTCTATGGTATCCTGTTATAACAGCCTGAATAGACTAAGAAATTAGCACTGAGCAGTGGGATGTTGCTGTAACAAATACCTAAAACTGTGAAAGTAGCTTTAGAACTAGATAATGGGTAAAGGCTGAAAGTTTGGAAGTACTGCTAGAAAAAGCCTAAAGATCAATAAGGGTGATTCTCATGAGAGCCCAGAAAGAAAACAGGAGAGCTATACAGAAACCTTCAATCTCTTCAGAGAATACCTAAGCATCCTGAATAGAATGTGTGTAGAAATATGGACAGTAATAGCCTTTCTGATGAGGTCTCAGACGGAAATGAAGAACATGTTATCGGAAACTAGAGGAAAGGTCATCCTTATTATAAAGTGGCTAAAACTTGGCTGGATTGTGTTCTTGTTCTAGTGTTTTGTGGAAGGTGGAACTTTTAAGCAATGAATTAGAATAGTTAGCTGAAGGTCTTTTTAAGTATAGTTTTGAAGGTGTGGCTTGGTACCTTCTGGCTGCTTATAGTAAAATATGAGAAAAGAGAAGTGGATTAAAGACAGAGTTGTTAAGCAAAAAGGAAATAGAACTTCTAAGAACCATGGGAAGCTGTTGAAAGATTATTAAAAGAATAAAAATGTCATTAAACACTTCTACATAAACCTAAAAATAAAAAAGAGGAAGTAGAACTTAAAAGACTTTAAAAATCCTCAGCCTATCCATTCTGCCAAAAATGAAACATGAAGAGTGTGGCTGAGAAACAGTTAATTGAAGTAAGTATAGCCCAGCTGTCACAACAGAAGCCAGGAACTGTTCTCTAAGACTGTGGAAGAATGACCCCAAAGCTAATTCAGAGATTATCAGCTGGGCTACTCCCATCACAGGCCTAGAGAGCAAGGGCCAGGCAGAGCAGCCTCAAAGGAGAGATTGCTGTCCTTGCAAGACCTTGACATGTGCTACCAGGTGCTGCCTCACAGAGGTCTCTGCTCCACAGTGTGGAGTTTCTCAGCCACCCCAGGTGCTGCTCTGCTGGGCCCTGGTATAGTGCAGGCAGCATATTTTGGCAGCATCTGTGCGGTGCCATCTCTGCCACCTGCTGAGTACCAGGGACCAGGTGTGGCTACCTCTACCTAGGTCTCAAAGGATGGAACTGCCTCGAAGGGTAGACTTTCAACCCCATCATAAGAGAACAAATAGGGCGGATCCCAGCAGACAGATGCAGCCCCTGTGGGCACCACCATGGGCCTGAAATGCAGAGCAGTGAGCCAGAGATTATTCTTCAGCCTTAAGGTCTACTGGAATTTGCCCTATTTGGTTTTGGACTGATTTGAGACCTGCCACTCCTTTCTTCTTTCCCATTTCTCCCTTTTGAAATGGGAATATATATTCTATGCTTGTCCCACAATTGTGTTATGGAAATACATAACATGTTTGGCTTCACAGGTTCACAGTTGGAGAGGAATTTGCCTAGGGTCTCACCCACTTCTGATTTAGATGATGTTTAGATTAGACTTTGGATTTTAGAACTTTGAGTTGATGCTGGAATAAAGTAAGACTTTTGGGACTATTGGGTTAGAATGATTGTATTTTGCATGTGAGAAGGCCATGGATTTTGGTGGCTGGTGGTAGAATGATATAGATTCAATGTTTGTATCCTTGCAAAATTCTTATAGAAAAGCTCCATGATATTGGTTTGGCACTGATTCATTGGATATTAAAAGAAAGCACAAAAACAAAAGGAAAAATAGACAAATGGGACTATGTCAAATGTAGAAAATCCTGTACCACAAAGGAAACAACAGAATGAGAAGGAAATCTACAGAATGGGAGAAAATATTTGCAAATCATATGTCTGATAAGGTTAATATCCAGAGTATATTTTTTAAAAAAACTCCTACAACTCAACAATGAAAAAACAAATAACTTCATTTCAAACAATAGGCATAGTACTTGAATAGATATTTCTCCAAAGAAGATATATAAAGAGCCAGCAAGCATGCTCAAGATCACTAATCTCAAGAAAAGCAAATCAAAACAAGTCATTAGGATGGCCACTACCATACCACACCACACCAAACCAAAACAAACCAAACAACACCCCCCCAACACACACACACACACACACACACACACACACACACACACACACACACACAGAGAGAGAGAGAGAGAGAGAGAGAGAGAGAGAGAGAGAGAGAGAGAAACTGAAAATAGCAAGTGTTGGTGAGGATGTAGAGAAATTGGAACTTTTGCTCACTTTTGATGGGAACATAAAATGATGCATGTGAAAACAGTTTACAGAAAACAGTAATTTTTGGAAACAATTTTGGAAAACTCAAAAAAATTAAAATAGAATTACCATATGATCCAGCAATCCCACTTCTGGGGAATATATCTTGCCATATGTCTAAAGACATTGAAAACAGGATCTCGAAGAGATGTTTGCACAACGATGTTCACTGCAACAGTATTTTTAAAAGACCCAAAAGGTGGATGCAACCTTAATGTCCACTGACAGATAAACTGATAAAGACAATGGCATATATACATACAATGTACTATTATTCATCATTGAAAAAAGAAGGAAATCCGATCACGTGCTGCAACATGGACTAACCTAGAGGAAATCATGCTTACTGAAATAAGTAAAATGGCAAATACTACATAATTCTACTTATATGAAGTATCTTACATAGCCAAACTCTTTGATCCAGAGAGTAAAATGGTGGTTTCCAAAGGCTGGGGTTAGGGCGAAAGGATGACCTGTTCAATGACTATAGAATTTTAGTTTTGTTTTGTGAGGTGAAAAAGTTCTAGAGATCTACTTCACAGCAATGTGCATAGAGTTAACACTACAGTAATGTACATTTAAAAATATTAAGATGGGCTCTGACTGGGTTGCTCAGTTGGTTGAAGCATCGTCTGATACACCAAAAAGGCTGTAGGTTTGATTCCTGATCAGGGTAGGTACCTTGGCTGTGGTTTTGATCTCTGTTTGGGTGCATAAAAGAGGCAACTGATCAATGTTTCTCTTTCTTTCTATGTCCCTTTCTCTCTCTCTCTCTCTCTCTCTCTCTCTCTCTCTCTCTCTCTCTCTCCAATAAAAAAAACCATATCCTCAGATGAGCCTTAAATATAATGATTAAGATGGAAAAGTTATGCTATATATTTTTTATTCCAAAAAGTACCAACCAAATAAAATATATTTGGTGAAAGAATATGGCTCTCCAGATCATGAGTTGTTACCACTGGACTATAGAAGAAATGGAAAGGAAAGAGACAGAACTACCATTTATCGAGCACCTACCAAGGTCCAGGAAGTATTCTAAGCACTTTATAAATATTTTCTTACTCAGTTGTAACAACAATCTTGTAATATAAACATGTTTTATTACCAATTCACAGATGAGGAAACAGAAATTGTGAGGTTAAAGGACTTCTCTAAGATCACCTATTAAATTAGTCAAAGGCAGGATTTGAACACAAGACAGACTCCAGAGATGGAATTTTTTCCAGAAGTATGGAATGAACTAGCGGTATGGAATTTCCAAAGACAAATAGATGGTTTCTTGGAGGCTCTGTTGGTGAACAGTAAACTGTAAAGTGGAGGGATCATTTTAGAGGACACTGATTCAGAACACAGGTTCTGGGTTTGAGTCCTGGTTCTGCCACTTATAGCTCTGTGACCTTGTACTACTCTCTTAGCTTCTCTGTGTATAAGCAAGTGCTTCTTATCATGCTTGGCAGATAATAAAAGTATAATATATATAGCTATTAAGATAGTGTGGTCCATTGCTAGATCTCAAAGGTCAGATTAGGTTTAAATTTGATGTCTTACAATAATCATATCTATATATATATAAAAGCCTAAGTGACTGTCTGATTGTCCAACCGTCCAACAAGCCAGTACCTATGATGCACACTGACCATCAGGGGGCAGATGCTCAACGCAGGAGCTGCCGAGCTTTGGTGATTTGGCAGCTGCAGATCTTGAGTGACACACCTGGAACCAGAGAGGAGGCAGCCCGATTCTGGGGTGCATTACCCGAGAACTGCCCTCTTGCAATCTGGGACCCCTCAGGGGATACTGGGGAGCTGGTTTTGGCCTGGTCCCCAAAGGCCATGCTGAGGGACCCCACTGGTGCATGAATATGTGCACTGGGCCTGTAGAATGAGAAATAGGATTTCAGCTAGACTGATTGGGAAGCAAGCAGCTTTCCTTGTGAAAACTGTTTGACCTGACTGCTTGTGAATAGTCTCTCCCCTTTAAAATTAACTATCCATATAGCTGCCCTGGTCCATATGAAACTCAGTTTTAACCAAGTCCTTCTTTTCTTAAAACGTTGTCAATTGCTCCTCATTTGTCATCACATACTTACATTTGTATGGCCTTGAGAATCAGCTGAGGATGTTAGTATAAAGCATATTCGAAGGCTTTGCCACTGGGATTTTAACTCCATAAACTCAGTTGAATCTACTGATCCAGGGAGCCCATTTTTTAGAATCTTTGTTGAAATCCATCTCTAGTTCATTAACTTAGCATACAAAACTTAATTGCTTGGCTCTGGCTACCTCTCCAACCATATTTTTACTTTCTAACCTAAGATTAGCTCTAGATTAATGTCATTCATTAATTTATTAATCTAGATTAGAACTTCACTTTCAGCTTTTGCTGTTCTGTTTATCCCTGAATACTCTCCCCTGTTTTTCTCTCACTCAACCCCCTTCTGTGACCTTCGCCTTCCTAATTCTGCCCCACTGTATTAGTTATCTATTGCTACATAACAAAGTACCCCAACATTTAATAACTTAAAGCAATGATAATCACTTGTTATTGTTCAAGATGTATGTGTCAGGAATTTGGAAGTAGGTCCCTTGGAGCCATTTAAAGGCGTAATTGTATTGAAGGATCTATTTCAAAAGTGGCACAAATACATGGCTGAGGAGTTGGGGCTGGCTTTTGGCAGGTGGGCTCCCCTCAGGGTTCTTTGAGAGTCTTCACAGCTTGGGGCTGGGTTCTCTCAGGGCAAGTGATCCTAGAGTCCAAAGCTGAGACTGTGAGGCCTTTTGTGACCTAGCCTGGGAAGCCACACACCGTTATTTCTGTGGGACTCTCTTGGCCATGCAGGTCTGCCCTGGTTTGCTGCGGGGGAGACTAGCACAAGGATGTGGACAAATGATGGGGAAGAGGATGGGATCCATGTTGAAAGGAGGTTACTATTGCATCACTCTTTCTCACTTATGTGTCATTCCTCTGGGAAGCCTTCCTTCATTTTCATTTCTAAATTACATAACTGCCCTTCCTTCTACTCCTCTGTGTATATATATATGTGTGTGTGTGTGTGTGTGTGTACATATGGCATATATACATTATGTGTATGCATACACATATAGATTACATACATATGTTGATATATATCATATATAATATACACATACATATACAATGCACATGCGTCCATTTTTAAATGTTTACATTTATATATATAAAAGCCTAAGTGACCGAAAAACTGAATGACTGGTCAACTGGTCGCTATGATGTGCACTGACCACCAGGGGGCAGATGCTCAATGCAAGAGCTGCCCTATGGTGGTCAGTACATTCCCACAGCGGGAGCGCCACTCAGCTGACTTCAGGCACCAGACACAGGGCTCACGGCTGGCTGCTGCAGCCCGGAGACCGAAGTGGATTGGCAGTGAGCCTACCAAGCGGCCACGGCAGGTGCAGCGGGGCCGGGATGAGCAGGAGGGGCAGGCGGCATTGGACTGTCAGTTTTGGCCCGATTCCCACAGGCTACCCCCAGGGACCCCACCAGTGCACGAACCTGTGCACCAGGCCTCTAGCTGTATTATAAATACCTGTTATGTGTCTGAGCATTTTGTGGACAGGGATCTGTCTTATGATCATAGTACCTCAGGTATTGCTCACAGATTAATGAAGGAAGAGGGAGGGAAGAAGACAGGGAGGTATAGGAAGGAAGGAGCAATTGTGAGTAATTAGATTTGGTTGTCACAGGGCTCTATGACACATAAGAGTTCCATTTCTGTTCATTAGCAGATGGTTAACAAAGAATAATATCTTCTCATGGGCAGCTGGGAAAGAGCAGGGAGAGTTAGAAGAGCTTCAGTCGACAACAACACAAATGTTAAGGAATGTATGTGAACTCTGGCATTACTCTATTTGCACAGCTCCGACAATCATGTTCAGTCATATTTGGCTCTAATTTTCTTTTCTGTTCTCAATTTGATATTTCACTGACATACTCTGGCTTGCAAACAGGGGAGATGGAAATTACAAAAAGGACTGTGGTCTTGGAGATGGCAGAGGGCAAAAGTTCCCAGTACTACAAAATTCCTAGAATGTTTCATGGATTCTTTTAGTTCCAATCTCCCAATGCTGGGAGATCCACATGAACTAAAGATATTAGATTTTTTTTTTCTTATAACAAGATTCTCCACGGAAAGGGAGTTGTACACGTAAAGATATTAACGATGCTTCATCTTTTTAATGACACCACTGCTACCTGTACTAGAAGTGGCTTCTTTGGCTTTGCCAACAAAATTCTTACCTTGATTCCCTGTAATCATTGGTCTGTGCTGCTCTCTCCCCAGAGCTATAAAGGAGTCATGTGATATTTATCTTTATGTACACATCATGCTGTCTGATACAACGTACATACACCTTAAGTATAAGCTGAATGGGTTAAATCTCTTATTCAAAACAATCCTATTTAAGATTTCACCTGGGCAGATTCCTCCCTATCAAACATACCGCTTAATTGAAATATGTAGAAACAGCGAGCTGATCCTTATTCATCAGCCATAGTGACAATAAAATATAATGAAATCAATTTAACAGAGTCTCCCACGTGTACATTGCATATGCAGCATTCTTCGGCATCATCTGGCAATTATGCTCTGCCCACAAGTCCCTCTGCTTCAGAAGAGACCTGATTCTGCCTTCAGAATTTGGGAGCCCAAGATGTCTTGTCTTTTGAGTTTAGTGTCAGGTGAAGCACAAGCTTGACTCTGGCCTTCATTTCCTAGGTTTCACACGCTGTGTAAAGGCAGTAATTAATACTGGGTCTGTCTTCTAAGAGAAAGTAGCAGGGTTCCTCTGCAATGCCTGGAGACTGGACAGAGGTTGCTGTAGTGGTCACTGCAGTGCATTGGCATGACTCCCCAAGCCACCTGTTTTAGGACTGAATCATGAATTCTCCTATGTACTGCATGCTGGCGGCCGATAGCTCATGCCTGAGGCCCCTTAGGAGGTTGGCCTCCTCTTGAAGGGAGAGGCCTTGCCCAAGGTGTCCCCTGGTCAATAGGAAGGTATAAAAGTCTGCCCCTGGCACTGATTTGAGACAACTATGCAGAGCCATGCCTGCTGCAGAGCTCACAGTAGGACCAACTGGGCCTCTGATATGACTGCTTGGCAGTTTGATGTCTCCCTCTGCCCCATTCTCCTTCCTTCATTCCCTCATGTGTTGACCTTGAGAGTACTCCCCCATAAATCTCATTGCCTGCTTCCTGGTGAACATGGCCTATAAAAATCTCTATACTTAGATTATTGTTATGGGATAACCCATGAAAATTATATCAATATAATGCTTTGTTTCAAAGTTTATGTATTTTAGTACATAAAAGTAGCTTTAGTCAAGAATTTGGGGTAACATAAGCATAACCCTAACTGAACAATAGAAATCTAATTCGCTTGTGTTAGTATTTCTCACGCTTGCCTAAAACTCAGAAGTAAAACTTCAGATTGAAGGGATTCTCAGTTTTAGATCTCAGTTCTTGTGGTATAAGTGTGGATTATTTTCAGTGGGTTAGAACTCAGAGAATTTCATTCTCGTTTACCTGTAGCAGCTATGATAAGAAAGGGAAAATCCAACTCTACTTTCATCTCTCTGAAGAAAACTTTTTAATAAAGCAATGTGTACAGATTTCAAGAGGTTTTAAAAATCATTTATCTTAATAGCACATATATTGAAATAGTAGTGAGCTATTTTTTGTAATATCTAATTCTCTACTATAGTAATGACAGATATACATCAAGTGGCTAATACAAGGTTACCTACTTTATTTGTTGCATACTTTACTCCCCTAATACAGAATTTAATAACTAAGGCATGTAAAAACATTGGGGTATAAGTGGCTAAAACATCAGCATGCATCTACTGGTTGATAATGAAGTGCCAAAAGTAAAATTTAAAAAATACATGTAATTTGTAAAAACATTGGGGTATATAAACTCAAGATAGGTATAAATCATTCCCAAAGGCTTTTGTTAAACGTATTCTTGGTTAACATGATCAGAGAGAATGAGATTGCCATATTCTTTAACCATTTGACAACATGATACCTAAAGCCATACGATGAATATTTATACAGTGCAGTACAGCGTGTAAAATTTACATGAACTTTTAAGATAGGACATGAGATCAAAGAAATCCCTGCCATGAACTAGTTTTCCTAATCTTAGATTAAGCTTTTCCCTCTTCCGTCTCACATTCTTTGCTGCACATCAGTAGTAAATTCTAAGAAAAATCGCTATGCATATTTGATTCAGTATTATAGATTTGGCCTTTAGCTTAGAGGTTGCTATGGTTTATTTATTCAACCACTATCTATTGCTAACCTACTAAGTGTAGCTTTGTGTAAAGCAGGTTTCCTCTTCTCTGCAGCAGTCCAATACCATATAAGGCTGCTTCCCTTCAACCTCAGTAGTCCATGCCCCACTTTAAGCCTTTAAGGAAGCAGGACTGCCCTCGAAATCATCCACATGGAGGGAGCTATGACGTTTCAGACTGACCTGCAACTCAGAGGTGAGCCATGGTGAGTGCTGAGGTCCAGCTCCTCAGATAAACAGCAAGCTGTCTTCCCCTAATTAGGCATCTTTCCAGGTGCTCTCTAGGCAAACAAAGGAGATCTGATGTGGATAAGGTGAGAAACAGTGTAAAAAGCAACTTGAAATAGTCAGAGGAGTCTGAATTTCCCCACCCTCCACCCCTCTTGCGGTCCAAAGGTTACATATTTTTCTGACATTTCTGCATTCAGCTTTCTTGCTCAGCAGGCTTTGCAGAACCCTAGGGGTTTACATTACCCAGATGAGTGTGGATGAAATCAAAGTTCCATCCACTGTTGTGGGTGGGCTGGGGCAAGGGAATGAAAATGTTTGCTAAATATGGATGGGCCATGTAATGCTCACTAACCACAACAATGTGTTTTTGGAACATTAAATTTGGAAAGACAAGTATTTCCCCCCTAACCAGCTTTGCTCACCATTGAATTAGACAGAACTGAAAACACTGGAAAGCAGCATCTTATTTGAAGTCTTTTTAATGGCAAGGTTTACATTGGACCAAGGGGGGCAATAATTATGCGTGTGAACAGCTGTCAAGAGGAAGTCATTACCAATCTCCATTTTAAAAATAGCCAACAAGTTTTCATCACAGCAAGCAATAGATTCTTATTTGATATAATCCCCCTCAGCCCCCACCAATTCATGATGTGCCCAGTGGTGTGTGTTGCCATTTAAATTTTGACAAAAGTCTACTGACTTCAGGTGGATGTGAAACTGTCATAGTTGTGGTTTCAATTTAATGAAATGCCTAAGTTAAGGAATCAATTATTTTCCTTGGTATTATTACTTGCCTGGAAGAAGAATCCGCAGACTATGGCTTTCTACCTAAGACTATCCGCCTGGGGTAATCCTTTTGGAAGGCTTAAGATCTCCCTTAAGGGGTAATACCTTCACCTACTTTTTTAGTTAATTATCATTCAGAATTTTTTTTTCTTTTTATAATTTTCATTTTTCCAAATTCAGAGAAAAGAACTTCCTGGTCCTCTCTCATGTTTTGTCTTATTTATATGTTCCCCCTCCCCCCCTTTGTTGATCATACTGTTTTGATCTCTGCTCTTTTATTGAGTAATCCTATTGATGATGGCCTTCTGATTTGTTTAACATCATTTTCTAAACTTTGTCTTTGTAATGAGGATTGTAAACAGCAGCACCAGTGAAATGCATTCAAGGCAGCCAATGCCACAGTTGGGAATAAACAGCTGAATGCTTTCGGAGTGCTCTGCAGACCTGCACTTGACCTTCCTAAACCCCAAAGGGAAGCTCTCATGTGGCTCTGATGAAGATCTCAATCCTCATCTTGGCTGGCTAAGAGACTAAAAATACCCCTGCTCCCTTGTAATTCATAAAATCTTACAGTAAGATACTTCAAGGATAGCTCAGAGAAGTTACTGCTGTAATAACTTTATCTTTCAGTTTGATTCAACGTCTCTGAAAAAAATTGTAATTTTAAACAAGGAAGTAAGGTAAAGCTCCATATTATTGTGTTTATTGACCCATTTGTTTCCTTGTTAGTGAATGTAAAATAATGTATACCTTTCACCTAAGGAACGCATCAACTTATTTACATAAAGCCTACCAAAGCCTCCCTGAGACTGCTTTGGTACTTTCCCAGACTTTTTTTTTTAATTCTTTATTGTTTAAAGTATTATAAGTCTCCATTTCCCCCATTGACTTCTCCCCGGCCACCCCCACCCCCATCACATGCCCTCATCTCCCTACTGTCTGTGTCCATTGGTTATGCTCATATCCGTGCATACAAGTCCTTTAGTTGATCTCTTACCCCCTCAACTCCCCACCCCCGTCTTCCCTCATAGGTTCGACAGTCTATTCCAGTGATGGCGAACCTATGACACTATGAACTCATTTTTTTGGTTGATTTTTCTTTGTTAAATGGCATTTAAATATATAAAATAAATATCAAAAATATAAATCTTTGTTTTACTATGGTTGCAAATATCAAAAAAATTCTATATGTGACATGGCACCAGAGTTAAGTCAGGGTTTTTCAAAATGCTGACACGTTGAGCTCAAAAGGTTCGCCATCACTGGTCTATTTGATGCTTCTATGACTCTGGTTCTATTTTTGCTCATCAGTTTATGTTGTTCATTATATTCCACAAATGAGTGAGATCATGTGATATTTATATTTCTCCAACTGGCTTATTTTGCTTAGCATAATGCTCTCCAGTTCCATCCATGCTGTTGCAAATGGTAAGAATCCCCCCCCCTTTTTTTTACAGCAGCATAGTATTCCATTGTGTAGTATGCCAGATTCTAGGTCAACTAAATTGTGAAGAGAATTTCCCCCATCCTCTGGTCACTCTTTTAGGGAATGTCACCATTATCTAATAGCTACCTAAGCAAGAACCTGGAATACCATTCATCCTGCATTCTTCCTTTACCTCACTGCAGCAAGTCAAGTCAGTCCATGGAGTTTGCCTCTTACATGTCTCTTCAAGGCATTTTCTTCTCTCAGCCTTGATTGTGGAATCAGCCCCCTAACTGTCCTCTTGCTGTCTTTCAGCATCGGCTCCTTCTCCTTCCTTCTTCTCTCTGCAGCCAGAGAGATACTAATCAAATATAAATATTAGTATGCAACCCCTGCAATTTATAGTCCTCAATGCTCCTCTAATTTCAGGATAAAGTCTAAATATTTAAACATCATCCAAGGCTTTTCCAGATCCAAACCCTATTTACTCCTCTCCATTCTCATCTCTCACTACCATCCCACCTTAAAATCTAGTGAGAATTACTTGGAGTTCCCCAAATTTGCCTCTTACCTCTGAGTCTTTGCACTTGCTGCTTCTCCTGCCTAAAATGTTCCTCTTGCTCATTGCCTGGCTACCTCCAACTCATCATTCAAGAGTCTATTTAAATGGTACCTTCTCCAAGAGGCCCTATAATATGCTAAACTTTTAGCTAAAAGAATGAAGGAGGCCAAAGAAAGATGCCAGGAACAGACTGCCAAGAGATGTAGGCTGTCCTCTCTGAAAGCTTCTACCTAAATCTGAGTCCAATCAACAATGAGATTTTCTAAGAGTAACAAATAAATATGAACAGACTTTAAAGCTCAAAACAAAATATTAGCTATCATCATCATTGTCCACATTTTGATCATTATCACTGTTGCACAAGATATATCAGAGATATATGTGTGATTGTAATCTAGAAATGTGTTAATAAATTGGGACCTGGAGTTCAAGAGCATGCAGAAGATAATATATGATCAAAATTAATCAGAATTAGGCTAAAGATTGCCAAATTATCCTACAGGCATGCTCTCCTAGGAACCCAATCACAGTGGACTGTTTCAAAGGCCCTCTGATGATGGGACAATCCTATCCAAATGTCTCTAAACATGGCTCATAAATGGGTAAATATTGTCACTTTTTTTTCCACCAAGAATGGCACTTCTATCCAGTAATAATTACATATCATTAAGACACTTTTTATACTTTTCTTTCCCATGCAGTGGCCGGGGCCTGAGGAAACAAAGAGGAAGAGAAAATGCCTCTAAATAACTTTTTAAAATTTCTTTTTGCCATCATGCTGATTTCTGTATCCTGAGGTTTTCACTCCCACACATTCTGATGATGGGTAAATTACTCTAGCAATAACTTAGACCAGTGTTTTGAACTTGAGTAGTAATCTGTACCTTATTTTCTTCTTCATGTACCTCTTCTAAAAGCCACAAGAAACCTGTAAGCAATACTTTTTAATTTTTTTGAGGGATTGAAAATGCTATTTAAAAATCTACTGAAAACTGTGGAGTATGTCCCCAGAAAAAAAAATGGTCCCACATAAAGAGAAAATGTTATACACAATTTCATGGGGTTCAAGGACCCTGGAAACTTAGTAACTCCAGGTTAAACATCTCTATTGTAAGGACAAATAAACCCTTGGCCAACCTGGAACTACAGAAATAATGCAGAAAATGTAGGTGAGCAAGGTCCCTGATCCCTAGCACAAATGTCTGTTTATGCAAAAAGCAGAAAAGAAATGCATTTATTTTTGAATTGTTGATAGAAGTTGAGCAACTATCTGTTTTTTCCCTTGATTTATGTTTTTATGGTATAGCATCCTTATTAAAAATACTGTGGATCTTAAATAGAGAGTAAGATTACTTCACCATTTCCATTTCAGAAATATATTGTAAGGATATAATCATATAAGGAATAACAATTATTTAATTTATTTGATAATAGAAAATTGGAAAAACAATCTCTTATAATAGGGGGCTGGATAAGTAAGTTATTCATATAATAAAATTTATAGGGCTATCAAAAATCACATTTTTAAAGACCATTTAATGATGTGGAAAAGCCCATGTACTAGTAATACTAAGTAACTTATATAAGATATAACATTATATTAAGAGAATCATTCCAATTTTGTTTTATATATATGAATTTTACACAACATACACATATACATACATATAGAAACTGAAAGGAAATATCTTAATATGTTCAAGTATTTATCTCTGAGAATATTTCTTTATATTTTTTCTTTATATTTTAAAGTATTCAAAAAATTTACAACAAATATGGTTTGTTTGTTTTTTGAAACAAACAAAAATTACCATTAATTACATGGGTTTTCATCTTTGGGTCAAACTGGAAAAAGACACCTGTTTAAATATGAGCTCACTTAGTCCTCATACATATTTTGGCAAACAAAGATTGCCAAGTATTTTTGTTTTTGTTACTTTCAAATTATTGTTATCAATTTCTCTAATTTCAACCTCTATAAATGCAATACTACCCCTTCTCTAGAATTGTATAAAATTATTTTTTTCAAGATAAGCTTTTTATTTTTTTATATCTATTCCCTTACCCCCATTCCCTTTGACAACCATCAGCTTGTTCTCTATACACATGAGTCTGTTTCTGTTTTGTTTTGTTAGTTCATTTGTTTTTTTTTTAGATTCTACATACAAGTGAAATCATACAGCATTTCTCTTTCTCTTCTTGATTTATTCCACTTAGCATCATACCCTCTAGGTTCCTCCATATTGTCACAAATGGCAAGATTTTGTTCCTTTCTTTTTTTTAATATATCTTATTGATTTTTTACAGAGAGGAAGGGAAAGGGATAGAGAGAAACATCGATGAGAGAGAAACATCGATCAGCTGCCTCCTGCACACCTCCTACTGGGGATGTGCCCGCAACCAAGGTACATGCCCTTGACCAGAATCGAACCTGGGACCTTTCAGTCTGCAAGCCAACACTCTATCCACTGAGCTAAACCAGTTAGGGCAAGATTTTGGTTTCTTTAATTGCAGATTAATATTTCATTGTATGTATGTACCACATCTTCTTTATCCATTCATCTATTGATGGACACCTAAGTTGCTTTCATATCTAGACTATTATAATTTAAAGCTACACTGAACATATATTCTTTCAAATTAGTGTTTTTGTTTTCTTCAGATTAATAGTTAAAAGTGGAATTGCTGGAGTATATGGTAGTTTATTTTTAATTTTTTTGAGAAATCTCCATACCGTTTTCCATAGCAGCTGCACTAATTTACAATCTTACCAATAGTATAAGGAGGGTTCCCCTTTCTCCACATCCTCACTGATTGTTTGTTGATTTATTGATGATAGCCATTCTAACAGGTATGAGGTGATAGCTCACTGTGGTTTTGATTTGCATTCCCCTTATGATTAGTGATATTAAGCATCTTTTCATATGTCTGTTGGCCATCTGTATGTCCTTGGAGAAATGTCTACTCATGTTCTCTACCCATTTTTTTTTTCAATTGGATAGTTTTGGGTGTTTTATTTTTACGTCAAGCTGTGTGGGTTCCTTATATATTTTGAATATCAATCCCTTATCATTTGCAAATATCTTCTCCCATTCAGTAAGTTGTCTTTTCATTTTGTTAATGGCTCCCTTTGCTTGCAGTAAACTAAGCTTTTAAACAAAGATGTTTTTATAAACTGATTTTGGAAAGACTATTTATACTTAAAAATAGTTTATACTAGTTTGCTACAAGACATTTTAGGTAATACAAGATAATATATATGAAAATCTGTACAATGAGTCCTCCAAATTGAAGCATTTTTGAAATAAAAGGATGAAATGGATCTCAAATTCTAATACTCATGACTGCTGGATTGCTGAGTATTTGTATGGCCTCTTTTTCCTTGATATAGGCACGATAGTTTTTATGGAAGAAAGAGCTTGTCATATGTATTTAAAGACTAGGAGGTTGTGTGAGACCACAAAAACACACCATTTTTTTAATGAAGGAGGAATTTTAATGCCTGTCAGAACAAAACTTAATAGCTTTTAATGGAAGATAATATAATCAGACTCACTATAATGTATTATCTAAAACGTTTTGCATAAAATGAAAAATTACTAGATATATGAAGAAATAGAAAAATGTAACCAATAATCATAAAATAAGGCAGTCAAGAGAAACAGATACCAGATGATTCAAATGTTGGAATTAGCAGGTACAGATTTTATATTTAAGAATTTAAAAGAAAAGATTTAAATAGGAAATATACAGTGGGAAATCACATCAGAAAAAAATGGAAACTATAAAAAGAACCAAATGGAATTTTAGAACTAGCAAGTACACTATAAAGTTTAAAAATTGATTAGAACACATTAACATCAGATTAGAAACTGGAAAATAAAAGGTTAGTGAACTTCATGATAAAAAAATAGTAATATCAAATCCAAAGAAAAGAAGGTAGAAATACTTTTTTTAAAAAAGAATACATTCTTAGTGACCAATGGGACCATATCAGTTTTTCTAATAACAATGTAATTGGAGTCACAGAAGTAGAGAGATTGAATAAGGCAGAAAAATATATCTGGAAAATTAATGACCTAAAATTTCTGAAATTTGGTAAAAACAGAAACAACAAATCCATAAGTACATCATGGTAAATTGCTGAAAATAAAAAATAAAATAAAAATGAGACAGAGCTATTCACTAATTTTAGTTTTCCAAACTTAAATATCTCTATTCACAATCCTCTATTTTTAAAATTACTTCAGGGAGCCTGTATGAGTGAGTCTTGATGAACATGATCATTTAAGCAATAAGAAAAGGAACAAAACCTGAACTCAAATGAAAACTTGACAATCTTCATTTTCAGTACCCCATATACCACTCCATTTTAGAAAGTAAGAAGACCATTTCACTCTTCTTTTTAGGACATAAGATGACTTTTTACTTCGAAAAAAAAATTGTTCTGTGGATTGGCTGTTTTTCCTATGAAGTTTTTCATCCTTTGGTTGATATCAGTCCAAATACTGCCTCTAACCCCTCCGGACCATATGCTCCACACAAATAGGAGATATTTTTTCTTCCCTTTTTAGGGACATATTTATAGGACCTAGAAGAGTAGGTCCTGGCACACAGTAGGTATCCAATGAGTAAATGAAAGTAAATGAAAGAATGAGATCAAAATGAAGGCAAATGTTTCCATGGTGTTGGGTTACATTATCTTTGGTATTTGTTGTTGTTGTTAACAAGCTAGAAATAATGTTTTTAGTGTTCCCCTAGATGTTCTAATGAACATCTTAATGCGCCTGTTCTAAATGATAAACCTACTAGACCAAGGTCAGAATTTTAAAGAGGTTAGTGACTGTTGTTGCATTCATTATTCACTTAGGTATTGTTTCATTTTGAGAAAAAGAAAAAAGGACAATCAAGTCCCCAGATTCTATTGGTTCCTCTAATTGAGTGTTCTTGCTGGGACAGTTTTTCCATAATTTATATTTTATTTTATGTAATGTCCTGAGTAATTTAGAAGGTGACTTATTGTATCCCAGTTCTCTAACATTCCTAATGGTGCACCAATAGTTATGTTCATTGCTTCAAAATTCAATGCATTATATTATCAATCAGAGTCTCTCCAGGATAGCACAACCACTTTATGACTTTCAACAGAGTGAATTTAATTCATGGAAATTACTGAATAGGACAAGGAGGTCATCAGAAGATGTTGGAACTAAGACAAACCTGTCAAACAGTGAAACCAAGGATCTGGAGCTATAGAAGAAAAGCTATTACTGAGAAGCTGTCTAAGGTAGAAAAGCAGGAGAAGAAATCCCTGGCTTCTCTCTCCCACCCTCTCAAATCTCCTGGCAGTGTCTTACTTTCTCAAAATTCAGCTAGAAGACAGCCGATCTGAGAAATTGGGAAACACAGACTGCAGGGACAAAGAATGAAGCCAACATACCCAAGCTTCCAGCCACAGTACCGATAGGAGTATTGATTGTTTCCAAAGCATTTTATCTGAGGTTCTGTGTAGTATCAACTATGTGATGCCGTGTTTCAAAGGTCCCACAGTTCCCAATTTACTTTTTATTTTTGTAAACTTCATAGAACCATCTGATGGAGACCATTGGAAACTAGAAGGATCTTTTAAAAATGGAAACTACCCAATGCAATTCTTGCTCACATCATCATGGATTTTTTAGGCATTTGATGGAAATATGGCCAATAATATGACTTTTGAAATGTTCCCTTTCCCAAGTTTATGAGCTGCAGAGAGCGTATCTTCCTGCTAGAATTGGAAACTGTTGTGGTAGGATCTTAATCTGAAAAACATAATGAAAAGAAAATACATCATGTTGTGAAAGCTATTTGAAACGTGAATTGCTATGGACTAACTCTAAAAGATTCCTTAAGATTCTGAAAATCAAGAAGACCAAAGAGGAACTAAATGCTTGAATCCTTGTCTCTGCTGTTGGGGACCATGCCATTGGATACTCCAGAAAATGAATATGTGTTGAAGTGGATGGAGTGTGTGATTAAATCCCTGAGTGGGGTGAGTATGACATAATAATGCTTGACAAGTGCTTGAAGAGTTTAAATCATAAGCAAGGAAGAAAATGGTTTCCTGCAGCTTAAGGGGTTAGAACTTGAAGTACCAAAATAGAGTTGGCAAATGGAAACATTTCAATGACTTTCTAGAAATATTTCCCAATGGAGTCACACATTAGGACAGTAGAATTGGTTTTCCAGAGGGAATTGATTGGAGCAGAGGTTTCGGAAGTAAAAAAATGAAAAGGCATCTGAGAATACACCACAGGGAATACACCTAAGGAGTCTGCTATTATTAACTCTCTCCTTTGGTGCCAGCATTAGAAATGGCAATGGTACCCCTGCGTAGTCCTAGTCAATGAAGTCTATGTACACATGTTATCTTATTAAATCCTCAGCTAAGAAACCAGGATTCAGGGAGGTTAAAAATTGCTTGTTCTAAGTATACAGCTGGTAAATGTTAGAGCGAGTCTCCAACCCAGGCTCTCATTCAACCTTCAATACTCTTTCCACCACAGCACAGAGCCTTGGAGTCAGGAAGAGTCACTCCAGCAAATAGAAGCTATCATTGATAGGAGTTCCATGTTCTTGGCATTGATCTTATCTACAAGAAAAGGAAAAGACCATCCCTTCCTATACATTAGGAAACTGTAACAGCCAGAGTTCATGGCTTTAGAAAGAACAAAATATGCCACTTTGAGAAGAAAGGGGTTTATTATAGAGCTGGAGTTAGTGTATAGAATGTATCAGAAGCTAGAGTACTAAGTAGTCCTGCTACTAAAATTCATTAGGTCTAGGACAAGAGTACAAGTAGAGACCCACATAATATGTCTAAATACTTCAAAGTTAAAACCATTTCAAACTGTTAAATGAAATATGTGCTATGTTCACACCTTGAGAAATGTATATCCAAAATAACCTGGAAGGTCGAGATTGACTTTCAAGTTCTCAGACTCCTTTGGGTTCCTCACCAAAGCATAGTGGCATGGGGAAAGCATGACCCCAACCCCAAACCCAGCTTCCCAGCCCTTCTCTTCCCCTCTTTGGCTCCATTCTGTGCCTCCAATTACCCTCATCTGCATGTGTGTAGACACTACAGCTCACATGTCCAAGCTCTATCCATGACTCCTGGCAACGAGCTGCCCTGTAGTCACCCTCAGACCTAAAAGTATCCACTCTGATGGCATAGCCATCAAGAGAATGGCTCCAGGAATGCAGCCCCCATAGACCCTGGAAGCAAGCTCTGGGTTATTTGGATAAGGAATTCATGGTTCTCTGGGTGCAGTCTGGGGCTAGAGGTCCAGTTAAGAATGTCCCATTGGCCCCACATACTCCTGAGTCAGTGTGACCAGAGGAGAGCCAGGGCACGAGACTCTAATGTGCTGGTCCCAGAACAGGAGCCCCTCTCACCTGGTTGTACTAGTAAGTGTGGAACCAAACCTAGGTTTTGCTTGGTCAGAAGCAATGCAGCCTGATGAATTGCACAGCCACACCAAGGGACTTGTTAAGGGAAACTCAACTGCCACAGACACCTGCTGTTCTGTACCTTTAATGCCAGGTACTGGCCTGTTGCACCTTCCTCACAGCTGTCTCAGGAGAACCAAACGCTTATGCAGTTGTGCTTGCTGGGAGCTCTAATCTTTTCCCATAAGGCTACCATCTCGCAATGTTGATTTCTGCATTTCAAGTTTTGTGCAGGTATATCTTCCTAGTGGAACCTAAATCAGGGTGAAAACTTAGCTGTGGTCTGTATAGCTATTATTACCCAGGAAAACGTATTAGAAGTGGATTGAAGTGAGTGACCATAGGAGACCAAACCTCTATGCAACATCTTAGGAAATAGCCCTTTATTGAGATACAAATAGAAACAACTTGAATACATACAGCTTTTTTAGGGTAAAATCACCATTATGGGTTATTGCAAATGACTATTTGGAGCACTCTGCCATAAAGGATTCTGAGGCTTTCGCTGAACTCAGTGATTTAAAAAAGCACCTTTCCTGATTTTCAATATATGCCGTGGTTATGGAAGGGACCAGGGTCATGAAGCCCATGCCATTTTGGGAAGGACTACGTTTTAGACACAATTAAGTAGTCACTGAGTAAAGTTTTGTTAAATGAATGAATTATAGCTACAACCTTAGGCAGGAATTAAAACAATTCTGTGTTTTTCTACTTTATAATTCTAATCTATTTAACTTTACCTGTTACCACAGAGAGTTAGAGAAGAAAATAGATATTAAAAAGGTGGACCCAAAAGGTTGTGGAAATTAAAGAGGCAGACAAGGTTTTTCATTTAACCGAGGGAAAGAAAAATGAAAAATGTTGAATGGAGGGTCAAGATTCTCCTGATTTTTTCCCATTTTCTCCAAAGTTAGTTAAGGTAATACTACCTTAGCTGACCTGCAGTGAACATGCAGCATGAGAGAGAAAGAAGTCTTTGTTGTGTTAAGCTTTGCCATTTCGGGGTGTTTCATCACTATAGCATTATCCTGACTGATATTTCTCCTTTCCTGTAACCTGTAACACTGACTATGACTTTTTATGAATGGCTTTGCAAAAGCTTGTTTCCAGGCGTTACTTCCTCCTTGGCATTTTGCTAAATGTGTTGGCATCCTACCCTCAAGTGAATGGTGGTTCCTGTTTTGTTTTGTTTTTTACAGTTACACTTTGCCTTCTTTAATTCCTTTTTATTCTTATGTCAAGTATTGACAGTGTATAGAAACCTTGACCACTTGTACAGCAGACTTCTTATCTCAAGTTTGCTCTGTTTTTGGTGACCCTAATCTTTTCCATTGTTAGTATCTGTGAAAAGAATCATGCAAAATATCACTTAGGTAGGTTCTTGCTCCATCTTCTAGGTCCCAGTCAATCTATTGTTTTTCTCTTCTAGGTTCAAGAGTTCAGTCTACTGGGTGACAATCATTTGTTTTCTTGACAATTCGGCTCAAGGCATTCAAAGATAAATCAAATCACAAAACCTCAGATGTCTTCTTAAGTGGTCTGCTAATATAGGGTTTAAACTTGGCCAGCACATACACAAACACATATTAATATAAATTAATATGAGTAATATTAATAGAAGGCAGAATAATAGATAACCCTGGAGTTATATATTTGGGGCTGGGGTAGGATTTTACTTTATTTTTGGAAGTGGTAGCAAATTTCCCTACCTAATTTTGTTAAACTTAGTGCAGTATTAACATAATGACTTTCTGTTTCCTGAGTGTGGCTTCCTGGTCAGTGATGGGTAGGAGGGGCAGGTGGCTGGAATTAAAACTGGGACATAACCAATGTTCAGTAAAATGTCAACTATCTATCTAGAACATTAAGGAAATGTGCTGTTCTGGTTACAAAGTTCATATGTATAAAAATAGGTTCATTTAAGCTATTTTTGGTGAACATCTTTGAAAATGTATATAGACTTCCCTGCTTTATTAAATAGAACATTCTAACTTGATCTTGTCCTGATGACTCAATCATAAATTATTCTAAAGGGCTATAATAGAGCCTGTTGAGTGCAGGGCTCTGTTTGAACCTCTGGGGGATCCAGGTTGGAGTTCTGGTATCAACTTTTCAGAGTTTTCCTGTCTTCATCAACTCTCAGGCTGCCAGCTGTCTCTCTTTGATGCTGCTGGTGTGCCTCCCTGGCGACTTGCTCCCTTGAACTGGGACACGAGACAATCATGCTCATTAAATTTGTGCCTAAAATATAAGCAAATCAATTCCAAATGTGAGCCCCAGGGACATTCCTATGTGAATAAAGTGCATGTGCTTTATTACATCGCCTTTGCCTGATCAGTGGCCCGTCCTTCCTCCCTTCCCTTCTTCATTCCTCTTCGTCTCAGGAAGGTAAGGTTGCTTCATTACTCAGCTTCATGCCAAGAGAGATGGCTCATTTCATCAGGTCTAGTTTGAACCTAGATAATAGAACACTGAGTAGAGGTAGGATATCATAGTTATATGGGGTTAATAAAAACCTAGCCATAATGCATTTCATTGTTTTTAAAATATGTTTTTATTGATTTCAGAGAGAGGAGGGGAGAAGGGGAGAGAGAAACATCTATGACAAAGAATCATCCATTGGACGCCTCCTGCAAGTCCCCTACTGGGGATTGAGCTGGAAACCCAGGCATGTGTCCTGATCAGGAATCGAACTGTGACCTCCTGGTTCATGGGTCATTGCTCAAACACTGACCCACACTGGCTGGGCAATGCTTTTCATTTTTAAGAGCCCTTTATACTGTTGAGAATGTTCGCTTTACTGTGATTTGCATCTGAATCATTTTGTAGTCACAGTGGTTATAAAGTTGTCTTAAACTGACCTTGCTAATAAGTTGGTCTTAATTTAATCTAACAGAGAAGTGAAAAATGTCTAGCCTGTTGCTTGTTTTATTCTTTTTAAACATTTTCACGTTCTTTTTCTAAGCTGCATGGTCTTGTGAAAAAACCTCTTGCTTTGTCTACAGGTACCTAAGGTGGGTAAGTAGTATAGGCCCCCCTTTCCCATTTGATTCTCTGCATGAAGGACAAGATGAGGTAAAAGTGCAGAGTGGTACATAAATATGACAATAAAGGTAGTAGGAATGCAAAGAGGGGCATAAAGCAATGCAACAATTATAACTTTTTAGACATAATCCCTTCTGAAAAGCATTAACAAAGGCTCTTGAAAGCTGCATCTTTCTTGTCAGTTACAGAACATTTTATTCAATGAGCACCTGGATTGTTAAATTGTGTCTGATGGTGAAGGAACTGACCCCTGCCAATGTGTGCCTCCAATGGGTTTGTGTAGTGCTGGGAGGAAATGATTTGGCTACATACAGAAGAGGAGATGTGCCCCTTTCAAGCCTTCCACTGACAGATGTGGAAGGTGTGATTTATCACATGAGGTCAAGACCTTTTGTGTGGCTGGGATCACACCAAACATTCCAGGCCTCTTCTGTGTGTCTTCTCTGCACTGAGCTACAACCTGCGGCTCCACTGCAGGGATGTGGGAGAGCAGAAAACATGTGTTTACATTTACTGAAAAAGTGGTAGAGGGTTATAGACAACTTGTCAGAGCTATAAAGCTGGGCATGGAGTTTGTCTGGCTGGGAGGAGAGCATGAGCAGCCGTGCAGAGCATGAAAAGAAACCACCACTAAATGAAAACCAGTCACTGTTTCCACATGACAGCATTCCTGCTGGTAGACTTGGCCTCTGGGGCTGTTGTCTGGGCTCCAGGCCCTAATGGAAGATTGAGGAACTGATGAACTAAAGGAGCAATTAAACCCAGTAGGTCTGTCTTGTGGAGTAGGAAGAGCAAAAGTTGGTTTTCCATCCACCAATCCATCCATCCATTCATCCATCCATCTACCCATCCACTCCTTAAATCCTACCCTCAATTTTTTAATAGGTGAAGTCCAGACTCTTGAATGTAGCCTTCCTGGTCCTGCATAATGGGGCTCTGCCTTCTTCCCTGGTGATATCTCCTATCCCCACTCCCATATAGACTCTATATTCCTGTTGGACATACTTCTCAGTAACTTGAAAGAAATCATGCTTTTTATTGCCTCTAGGGCTTTGAGTGAGTGGTTTTGTCTGTTTTTTTTTCTTTCCTCTCCAGCCTTTGCTTCCATGACCACTATTGGGCCCCAGCACTGAGTGCTCTCATAGGATTCTCTAGTCTCCCATCAGAGCCCAGGAGTGTTACTATCTTTAATGCATCTATCTTCCCACTATATTCTAAGCTCTTTAAGGGCATAGATGGTATTTATAATACTTAGTATAGAGTCTGACACTTAATAAGAATTTAGCAAATAGTTGTCTAAAAATGTATGACCAAGATTGGCTATACAGTGTAAAGATTGGGGTTTTTTGGTCAAGCTATTTGCATATGTATTCCAGTATCATGATTTATAAAATGTATGATTTCGGACAATTTACTCCATTGGTCTATGCCTTGGGTTTCTTATTATTAAATAGAAATAATAGTACGTAATTCTTAGGATATGGTTAAATGAGGTAACACATATCATGCCATGTACACTAGTGTGTAGCACGGAGATTACACTTGATTATATAATGTTATAACTAAGTATCTTCTACATACTCAGGGCTCTGGACTTGAACCAGTGGTAGAATAGAAAGTTATATAATCTAAAACCACTACAAGGACTGGCTTAATTTTTCTAAACATTATAGATGCTCTATGAGGCAAGCTGAGTACCAACCCAGACTCTGGGAGATATCCTGGGATGTCTGGGAGGAACATCTGGGAGAAATCTGGCCCAAGGGCTCAGGACATGTTCTCCATGCTGTCCTGGCATGGTCTTTGCAACAAGCCCAACTCCTCTCCATTCCTGAGGTCAAATCATTGTTAGTGTTTCTGTTCTGTTTCCTTGAGTTTTTATTTTTTTCCCAAGACTCTGGTGCTTCTGAGAATGTGGCCTGCATTTGTCACCAACACACCCTTTCTCCTCTCCTAATGACTAAGAGTTCTATTTCTAAAGTTCAGATCCTGTTGGGGCCATGCTATCTCTTTGTTGCTGACCACCTAATCATAATACCTTTATCTGGAATGGTCATCACCACATTCTACCCGCCTGACCTTTTAGCTCCTCTGATGCTGCCTACCTGCCTGGACTCCATGATTCCCACCTTTTCTGGCCTGTCAGGAATATAGGTGAATCTGCTTCCTGTTGCTTACCTCACCCTATTCTATATAATAAGTCCCTCAGCCTGAGACTCTCTTCTTAGTTCTATCTTGCCATCACCCAAACTGTTTAAAAGAGTCAAGCCCTCAAAAAAACAGAGTATTGGCCTGTGGACCGAAGGGTCCCGGTTTCAATTCCTCAGTTGAAAGGGCATGCACCTCAGTTGCAAGCTCCCAGGCCAGCCTGCGCAGGAGGCAACCAATCGATGTGTTTCTCTCACATCAATATTTCGCTCTGTCCTTCCCTCTCTCTTTAAAAATCAATGGAAAATTTCCTTGGGTTAGGATTAAAAAACAAACAAACAAACAAACAAACAAACAAACAAAAACCACAGTGTCTTAGGAAACAGAATGCATGACCTTAAATGACAGTTAAAGGAGGTTGAAAGTCAGAGGTGCCTTGGAACACTGGTTGAAGTTGTCTGCTTATAAAAAATGTTTTAAAATTAAAAGGAGAATGTGGACATTTATGTCTCTATACCGACACTCCAGGGTAACAACTTATTAGACAACAGACAAACTGTGTCTCCAGAGGGTGCCTATCATAGGATTCTTGACTCTCTCCCAGCCCTTATTATGGATGGAGAAATTCTCCCATTAAAAGTATGTAACTAAGGGTGCAGGAAAGACTCCAACTTTCCACTGCAAAATTGGCATCCATTTCATGGAGAATGTCCTTTTGTGCCATCCAAGGGATAATAATTGGGATGACCAAATTCTTACTCAAACCTTACAGTCTGACATGGACAAAATAGGGGTTTGGATAGCAATGAAGATGGAAAAGAATAAAGACCCTGAGCTGGAAAAGAAAACCTGCTGCTGTTTTACTTCTCTGCCTGCATGATGTTGTGGTCATTTAATCAAAGTTGGGTGAATCTCTGTCTTTTTCAGGTCTTAAGTATAAGGGCCAATAATGAATGATATACATATTCAACTGGCCAGAAGTGATCATTCATGTTTATTATTCTTTTCTTTCCTTGAAATGTATTGGAGGGGAGAAAGTGTTTCTTCTTCAACATTGTCCCTTAAAGGCAAAGGGGGAATTTTTCTCTTTTAGAAAGTGGTCTGGCAGTTTTGTTTTCACGATAGAAGAAAATAAGAAAGGGTTTTAGTGTTAAATCTAAATTTGAATTCACCTATCATATTCTGACTGATTCATCTTTCTCTCGCTGAACCTCATCCATAAAATGGAAGGAATGATATTGATCTCAGAATGTTGCTCTGAGGATTAATTTATGGGATACATATGAAGGTCTGGCCAGTGAATAGTACTTGTAGGGACATAATCTATGAATTCCCAGCTGTTCTTTCTAATTAGGGTCAGTGCTCATGGAAGCAGGTACATTTGGGAAGAATGCTTTACAGTATGGCCATACTTGACCATGAGTTGGTGAAATGTTCATTCTCAGCAAGCATCTCCCAGAGCTTGTCCACTGGCTCATTTTGGTAACCTTTTCCCCTCTGTTTCTTGCCTTCTGCCTCCAGATATGCAAAGGTCATTGTTATCTGTGTAAATAACCAAGTTGCCTTTATATAGACCAGTGGTTCTCAACCTTCCTAATGCCACGACCCTTTAATACAGTTCCTCATGTTGTGGTGACCCCCAATTTCATTGTTACAAATTGAACATAATTAAAGCATAGTGATTAATCACAAAACAATATGTCATTATATATGTGTTTTCCGATGGTCTTAGGTGACCCCTGTGAAAGGGTCGTTCGACCCCCAAAGGGGTGGCGACCCACAGGTTGAGAACCGCTGATATAGACAGTGCCAAAAACCAATGCTCATTTAATTTCTTTCTCAAATTATGTCCTGTTAGTTTCTTCCTGAACACATAGAGAAGTTATTTTCTTACTAGCATAACGAAGTCCAGTGTTCTTATCCCCTCAAGGCCTTTCTCTCAGTTTTTTGTCAGTGTTGCTATCATTCTCTTATTAATTTGTTCATTCATTTGTCCTTTTATTCAATTATTTTTCCTCATTCATTTACTCATTAAATATGTATTATATCTATATACTATATGTGCCAAACCTGAGTTGTCATTAGGGAATTACTAAGTGTCCCAATAAGAGAGGAAGAACAAGTTAGTGTTTAAGAGGAAGTCTTTGAATTCAGAGGCAGACCTTCATTTAAACCCAGATTCCACTGTGTCCTACCTGGCTGACATTGGGCAGTTAAGTTCAAGGTCTCTGGATCTCAGTTCCTCATCTATAAAATGAAGGCAATATCACTTCTTATTTTTCAGGGCTGTTGTAAAGAGTAAACAAAACAATGAATGAAAATGAAGTTCTTAGTACACTAGTACACTGCGTGACATGTAACAAGCATATGCACTCAATAGATGTTAGCTTTGTGAGGGTTTAACAACCTAGTTCTTCATGGAGGTTAGACTTCAGTAGGGGAATCACTTAAGTTCCCAGGAGCCACTCAAGATTTTTCAGCAGATTAGTGTCTAGGTTGTGATCTCCTTTGATGCCTTATTTTTCACACTTCCTCATCCACTGCCAGACCATGGGACTAGTCAGTTTCTTTTTTATTGTGTTTCATAGATCAATCCTTCCTTCTCTAGTTCCATCGAGAATACCATCCTGAATGTGGTTTTTATTGAAGTACTAGAGGCCTGATGCACGAAATTTGTGCAAGAGTAGACCTTCCTTCCCCTGGCTGCCAGCACCGGCTTCCCTCTGGCACCCAGGAACTGAGCTTCCCTTGCAGCCACAGCTTCGTCCAGAAGGTCATCAGGTCTAATTAGCATATCATGCTTTTATTATATAGGATTATATAGGATTATCTGATTACCAAATATAATTAGACATATTTATAAGGAATGGGTGGTCTCCTTGGCACCATCCTGCAGTGAGGAGGCTGAGTTAAGCTGTGATGGAGTAATCACATCTCTGACCATGGCTATTTTCAGTGACTCAGACATGGACTTGTGGAATTCTTATATTGGTAATAGTATCTCTGCTATACTTTTTATGTGTTTGTAAATTTAAAGGCTTTATGGACATTATTAAAAGATTAATCTGTTAACCAGGGAATATTACTCAAATTTGCCTTAATCAAACTTCTTCCAAGGGGACTTTTAATACTGACATGGCAAAGAGCTCCCGTCTCACATACTGTCTGTATCAATTAGCTCTTGCTGTGTAATGTACTCTGAAACTTAGTGGCCATGATTTTTCATGAGTCTACAAGTTGGCTGAATGGTTCTGCTGGTCTGTACCACACTCAGCTCATTTTAGCTAAGCTCTCTCAGGCGTGTGCAGTCAGCTGGCAAGTTGACTGGGAGGGTTTGATCTGCTGTAGGTTCAGATAGAACAACTTGTTTCCTTGTGCACGTCTCTCATTCCCTCCAGGAGGCTACGCCAGTGTCTGGGATCGACAAAGAGCAGGCAGAAATGCACAAGAACTTTTGCAAGTCTCTGCTGGTGTCAGATTTTCCCCATTGGCCAAAACAAGTCACATGGTCAAGCCCAAACTTAGAGTGAAAAAGCATGACCAGAACACATGGATGTAGGGAAGCATGAAAATCTAGGGCTACGAATTTAAGCTTTCTGGCCACAATTATTAATATATTGTCATATGCAAAACATATTCACTCTCATCCCAGCCAAACCCCAACCGTCCCAAATCTCAAGTCATGGCATCATGCTTGAAGCCTAGTGTATTGTGATCAACACCTGGTCCACATGAAATTCCTCTTGACTCAGGAAGCTATATACTAGCAAAAACAAAACAAAACAAAAGTCATCTGCCCTGTACATACCCACCACATAGTGATGAAATTAGAACAGGATAGCCTATATAAATATTCCCATTTGGAAAGGGGAAGAATAGGAAGAACATAGCAGTCACTGTTCCATAAGCAATATTGAACTTCTGGACAGATGCTGTCAATTTCCTCTCCTCTGGAGATGGGCACTGTTCTTTGATTAGACTTTCCTTCTACTCCCAGAGAATGGCTCCCAGTCCATTGTTCTCCATGGCTCTTGGCTCAGCCCTCTGGCTTGTCATTTCTTTTCCACCCTCCTGGGCCACTTCTGAAGAGGGTATTGGGGGAAAAATCCTGCTTCCTGCCTTTAGGGAATTGGGGGCACAAAGCTATTTCTACAATTTTGAGACATTTTTTTCTAGTCTCAGTTTCTGTTAGTCCATACCAACAGAACATTGCCAATCCAGCTGAATTAAAAACATTGTGGGTTTCCTTTGAATGGGATGTGATTCTACTCTATGAGCTGAAAGCCACACCTTTCATACCCTTGTAAACCTTTCAGTGTAGTAGAAAAGTTCTCTTAGCCTCGCCTTAATTCTTCCACAGGTCTTTACAAAGGGCCTTACAGCCACACGTGTGATTTGATCTTTTGTCCTCAAGCTGTATTTTATTTTGAGAGGTTTTCTGTTCCCCAGACAGGCTAGAGATGAAAAACACTTTTATGTTCCCTGCCAGAAAATCACGAACCCTCTATAATTCCTCTGTGTTCTGCTAATAATCTAGCTAGTTTTTTTTTCTTTAGAACATCTGCTTCTTTTTTTTTCAATTAGAGTTTACATTCAATATTATTTTGTATTAGTTTCAGGTGTACAATATAGTAGTTAGACAATTACATACTTAAGCCAGACACATACAATAGGTTTCAGTTATGACAGAACCTAAGTGCAATACCAAATTCTTTGTCAGTTTGCTATTGTGTATCACAAACCACTCCAAAACTTAGTGGCCTAAGATAACTACCCAAGGAAAAGGACTGTGGGAAGAGGTAGAAGAGGGCAAAGGGATGATAAATGGTGACGGAAGGAGGCTTGACTTGGGGTGGTGAACACTATACAATATATAGATGATGTATTATAGAATTGTAGCCCTGAAACCTATATAATTTTATTAACTAATGTCACCCAATAAATTCAATAAGAAAGACAACAAGCACATATTACTTCTCACAAGTCAGTGGATTGTTAAAGGATTTCGCAGATCTGGGCTAAGCTCAATGACTGTGTTTTTATATCTGTGATGTGATTCATATTGGCCTTGGTTGAGAAGTCTCAGTCCTTTTCCATATATCCCTTACACTGAATTTGATTTTTTTGAAATGCCTGCATACAATACTATGTTTCAAAGCATTCAGAGACTGTACATGGGCTCATCAGGAAAGGGTGCTGTGTTAAGTAGTAATTTCAGTGATGGGTGAGAGGAATAGACGGGCCACATGTGCTATGTTTTTACTATCTATTTCTTGGTCCTGAGGTCTTCAGAGGTGTCAATAAATTTATCAACCTATGGCATCTGATGTATGTTACATGTCAATTACTATTTTGAAAGAGTAGTTGAGTAAATAAATGGAAAGAAGCTGCTCAAACAAGGATGCAATATCGGCTGAATCTTTTTTTGTTTTGTTAATCCTTGCCTGAGGATAATTTTCCATTGATTTTTAGAGAGAGTGGAAGGAATGGGGAGAGACAGAGAGAAACATCGATTGGTTGCTTCTTTCTTGGGACTGGACCAGGACCCAGGATCGAGCCTGCAACTGAGGTATATGCCTGCAACTTGACTGGAATTGAAACTGGCCCCTTTGGTCTGCAGGCTGACGCTCTAGCCACTGAGCAAAACTGGCTAGAGCCAGCTGAATCTTTAGGCATGTATTCTTCAACCTGTTCAGATGTTTTCCTTTCCAGTTTTTAAAATCTACCATATAACACACTCATCCTGTTATACCTTTCCTCAAATAGCTAGGGCAGATTTGCTTTTCTCCCTGTCATTTCACAAATGAATATTCTCATATTTGCATGACGAAATTTGCTTCAATTTATGGCTTTCTTCAAACCCTCCTCCTTGGTGAGCTTTAGTCAGAAGCCATCTCATTCTTGTGCTTTGTATTCGTTTTACTACATACTAAGTATTCATTTCTCCTAGAATTAGAGTGAATCACGTAGGTCTCTGACATCCAGCTAGATGAAAGCTGCTGAAAATCATAGCCTGTGATGTCATCCCAACAAATTTAATAACAAACAAATAAACACACATGCCTGTGCAAAATTTATCTATATATCCTTCACAGTATCCATCCCAGTTTCTTCCAAATAATTCATTTGGTAAAATTTATGAATAAATAAATGACTGAATAAATGAACCAAGTTTATACCACACAAAGACAGAAACTTTATCTATTATTTACCCTCAGCCATTATATCAGTGCCTGGCACATGGTAGGTGCTTAATAAATATTTATTGAATTAAAGAGGAATAAGTAAAGGAATTAATGAATGAGTGGAAAATAAGCAAATCCAGATTTGTTATTCCCATTTTAAGAAGTTCCACTCTACATAATATTAGGGAATTCTTTTGTGATTCATTTTAATAGTAAACCCTTCAAACAGCCCAGGAGCTAAAATTCTATTATTATCCCAGTTTTCATGCTTGCTCAAAGACCTTTCTCCTGACAGCGAGAATGAGAAATTAGGCACTGTGCTCACCAGGAGCTTCATTTTCAAAGTGAAATATTTCAGAATTTCTAACAAGACAAATAGGAGGTTGGAGTCTTTTGAGGCCACGTGGGGCTAGTCTTGTCCTTCCGGGCAGAAAGGACCAGTGCCTGTACCCTGGTGGGGTGGCCGGGTAGGTCCCCAAACCCCTTCCTTTGGCCCCCAAACCTTTTCTCCTGCTGAAACTTATCCCTTGAACTTGAGAGATTTAGGGCTCAAGGCTGTGGATGTCAGACTTTATTGTCTGACTGAGTCTCACTTTATACTCTTCAATCATTCTAATTTATTTAGCCTGGATGGTCCCAGGAAACTATTTTATTAATCACTGCACTCCCATGATTCTGATGCTGGTAGTTCTTAGACCACACTTTTAGAAACACTAATTGTGTGTGTATGAACGTGTGCACAGGATGCAAAATAAAAAAAAAACAAAGGACCTTGTGTGCCGTGATGGATGTCTGTGTAGAATTCAGTGGGGGCAGAAAAGAGGAAGTTGTCCCCTTTGCTATAAGTGTCTGGACCCTTGCCTTATTCAGTCTTGGCTGGGTGAGCATTTTCTCTTTTGCAATAATTTGTAACATTTTCAGGGTCCATTGAGGGAACAATTGAAGTCCTGAAAGGACTAAGCATGCATGGAGTTTGGCATTTTTGTTAAAGCTGCTTCTTTCCTAGGAAGTCCCAGGAGAGTGCCCATCGTGTATTACATATTTCTGAGAATTCTCCCAGTAACCTTGCTGCCAGCAAGAAAATAATAATAAAAGCTTACTATGCTGGGCATGTACCCAGGCTGTGGACAGCAGAGATGGTGGGGTTACATGGGACTGGTCTGCTCCATGAACTCTCAGGAAAGCTCATTTGCAAGCCAAGCAATTAATGCATTTAGAATAACTGGATTTCGTCTATTAGGATATCATATCTACTCATGTGCCTAAACCTGAACTTGACGGCGCAGCGCTTCACTGAGAGCTCCGTAGTTGTCTTCCCCCATTATCCCTGTGGGTGGGACCAATGGGAAGCAGAGGAAGAAAGATGCTCAGTTGAGTACTCAATAATCCAACTAACATCACATAGCCTCGGGTTGCTGGATATATGCTTTATAAGCACTGTTACATTTGATCTCTTTTACTCCTCTGCAATTATCTGTTGGAATTTTATAGGACTGTGGACATACCGAGGGGAGGGATTTAATCGTTAAATACTTTCTGCCTAATTGGTTCTCAATTGGAAGAGAAGCTTTGAGTTTGGAAACTTGCCACATGTTAGCAGAGCATGTCAGTTCATTGCCCACCTGGGGAGTTGACAGATACAAGAGAACGTTCTGACTTGGCAGCACTGTTGGCATGTAGAGGGCATATCTGTCTTCAGGGCTGCTCCTGGGGCTCTGTATTAGCCGACTGCACCTACGCTGGCAGAGGTGGAGGCTGTGCCAAATCTCTAAGACAGCCAGGCTGAGACCCTGACTGTGGCAGTTAGTGTGTGATGGGAATGCAGTGTTATTGCTGGTGCCCATGGAAAGCCAGGCCTGGGGAACTGAATTGTAATCCATCTAGTCTTTAATATTTATTTCATTGTGTATTTTTGCTTACCCAATCAAGCCAGTGAGCCAATTATTTGTATTGCTAAATACAAAGCCCCAGTTCTGAGGAGGAAACTAAGGTTGAGAGAAGGAGAAATTAGTAAATAAATTGTATATATGTATGCCATTAGTGCACAATCATTACAATCATGGTTTTGATTACTTTATAATATGAAAAATTACTCACAATGCATTATTAGATAATAATATCTCTGGCATTTGATTTCTTGCTAGAAGAGAAAGTCAATAAAATTATGCCCACAAATCTTAGTATAAGTGAAGGGCAAGGATTCTGGAATGAAACTGGTCTGTTTTAAAGAAGTTAGGTAACCTTTTCAAAGTTATTTGTTACATAGTTTTGAAAAAAAAAGTTACTTAATCCTATGAAGACTATTTTTTTAATTTACAAAATGGAATAATATTCATAGTACTTACTCCACAGAGTTGTTTCAGGTATTTAACATACTAATATATCTAAAATGCTACATTCATTCTCTGGTATATATTATTGATAAATGTTACTACAAGCACACAGGTAAATACAAACTCACATAGGCACACAAACAAACATACTCTTATATACCTTCTCACATTTTCCATCTTGGTAATCAGTTTTTTCTTCCCCTACATACAGCCTTCTGCTACTAATTCGAAGCTGTGAGGAGTGGGAAGGTACCTTCTAGAATTTCTCTGTCTGGTATGGTAGTAACTCCCATACTCAGGGGGCCATTGGAGCACTTGAGATATGGCTAGTCCAAACTGAGATATCCTTTAAGTGTAAATTCCACACTGAATTTTTGAAGACTGTGGAAAATAGATTTTGAAGAGTATGGAAAAAAGAACACAGTATCTCAGTAAGTTTTAATGTGTTTACATGCTGAAAAAATATTTCTGATACATTAGGTTAAATATGTTATTAAAGCCCTGGCTCAGTGGATAGATTGTCAGCCTGCAGACTGAAGGTTCCTGGGTTTGATTCCAGTCAAGGGCACATACCTCGGTTGCAGGTTTAATCTGATCCCCTTTTCGGGGCTCCTGTAGGAGGCAACCAATTGATGTGTCTCTCTCACATTCATGTTCTCTCTGTCTCTCTCCCTCCCTTCCACTCTCTCTAAAAACAATAGAAATCCTTGGGTGAGGATTAACAAAAATAATATTTAAAAATATGTTATTAAATAAATAAACTCATTATACGCTTTTGGTGAAGGCAACTATACAGACTTTCTATGACCACATTGAATGGAATACTCTTCCTAAAGTAATTGTGTTTGAAGCTGCTCTTCTGGTTCATAGTCCTGTACTTTCAGTTATATGTGATTGACATTCCTGTTTGTGTCCTACTGGCCCCTTAAACCATAGTCTCGTTTTTTAAGAAACATATTTTTATTTATTTCAGAGAGGAAGGGAGAGGTAGAGAGATAGAAACATCAGTGATGAGAAAGAATCATTGATTGGCTGCCACCTGCACACGCCCTGACTGGAATCAAACCTGGGACCCTTCAGTTCACAGGCCAATGCTCTATCCACTGAGCCAAACCAAGGAGGGCCATATTCTCATTTTCTTTATGGCCAAATCTACTTCTGACTTTGCTATATTCTGTTCTCACTACCCTCACGACTTCACCTCCATTTGCCTGAACCACGTCAGTAGACTTTCACCTGGAGGCTTTTCTATGACTCGGCTCCTTTCAATCTTCTTCAGATTCATCTGCTAAAACATCATTTATTTTTTAAAGTTATATCATATTTCTTTTTAAAAAATCTTTCAATGGCCCCATTTGCCCACACCATTTAGTTTGGCATGATTTTGGTCTTCTCTCTAACTTCATGGTCTAGCTTTCTGTTCTAAGAAAATCCTAATTATTCTCTCTATCCTTCAAATACAACTTCTGGGAATGGCAGAAATGTGTGAAGGTGCCTTGTACACAGGAAAGGGAGTAGGTTTTTCAAGTTGGCAGGGAGAGGGGAGGAAGAGATTTCATTTTTGGACATATGGAAGTTGATATGCCTTTAAATAAATTAAACTTTCCTTTTCAACTAACTGACAAGAAGACAAGAGGCTCTCATTCTAATGGGAATTGAGATGGGGAGGAGGTCTAGAAGAAGAGAATGGGGGTGCCATTTGACAATTTCGCAAGATATGAGCTTCTCAAGGTACTGTGAAAATGCACTGACATAGGAAGATGACACATCAGATTCAGTTATTTGAGCATTAGTTTTGGGCTATTTTTGCAGGAAAGAACATTTTAAGGTCTACCTCCAAAAGGCACATTCCCTGAAAAGTTCCTGAGATAAATGGCACTGTCCATGGCCTCAGATAGTATTAATATTTTTCAGGACTTTGAATTTGTGGACTTCTTTTATGATTTCCAAATAGTTTTCATGGTCATCAGCTCACATAATTATCTCCACACTGTGAGATTGACATATGGCAGACAATTGCCATTTTGAAGAAAACCTGGACACAGAATTTAGCTGACTTACTCAAGGACACCAAACTACATTTCCATATTAGTTTCCATTGCTTTGCATTTGTAAAAAGCAAAAATCACATGTCGCCTGAACTGTCCAGTCTTGACCTGTAAAGAAGTAGATGTTTCCTGGTTTATCTCTAAGAATTAGTTTTTTCACTTGCAGAGGTGAGTTTCCCCCGGGAAATTCATTGCAAAGTTTTCATTATGTACACTATTCAGTTATTATTTACACTGGTTTTTGGGTGAGGTAAAAATAATATCCTACTAATTCTTACCTTTACAATTCAAAGAAGTTTGACATATGCAGTAATCCAGCCTTCATTTCTAAATGTTTATTTTTTATTATAAAAGTAATGAATGTTCATTATAGTAATATTGGAAAATGCAAAAATGTGAAAGGTAGAATTTTTTATCAAAGTATAACTTGCACATACTTACATGCACACATCTTAAGTGTACAGTTTGATGAGTTTTGAAAAGTGTTCACATCTGTGTGACCCACACCCCAGTCAAGATGTAAAACACTTCATCACCAAGAAGCTTGTTGATATCCCTTTCTTATCTATCCACGTGACCTCCCTTCCCATCCCATGCAACATCTGTTCTGATTTATATCAGAAAGGCAGGACTAAAAACAAAACAAAACAAAACTCAAATCCACCACTCACCGACCATCAGACAATCACTGCTTAACCTACCAGCAGCGTTTGATACCATTGATCATTTCTTTTGTAATTCCCCGCACCTTGGCTTGACTTTTGAGGCATGGCACTCTCTCGTTATTTCTCTCACCTGACTGGTTGCTACTTCCAGGTCTCCTTTGCTCAGTTCACATCCATCGTCCTAATCTCTAACTGAGCAGGAGCAGCACTTGGCTCTCTTCTGTTCCCAATCTGCCCACTCTTCCTAGTGGTCTCATCAAATCTCATGGCTTTCAGTGCTGTTTCTAAGTGGACAATCCCCAAATTTCCATAGCCCTGACCTCTCTTGAACTTGAATCCTATATACAACAGACTAAAACATTCTCACATGAATTCCTAAGCAGCCTCTCAGAAGGTACCACCCCAAAGCTAAGTTTTCATTAGCACTTTCCAACCTCCTTTGGCTCTTCATCTCAGAAAATGGCAACTCCAGTTGATTGAGCCAAAAAGGCTGGAGGGCATTCAGACTCCGGAGGGCATTCAGACTCCACTCTTTCTTCCAGACCATATAGCAAATCCTTTAGGAAATCCTGTCAGCTCTACTTCAGAGTATATAAGAGAATCTGACAGATCCTTCCCACACTAACACCCGAATCCCATCCGCCTCCATCACTACTCCCCTGCACCAATGCAGTAATTTCTTAAGTGGTTGACCTATCACCCTATACTCTAGTCTCTACATAGCAGGTATACACCATCTTTTAAAATATAAAGTGTTTCTCTCAAGCTGCAACACTTTATGTTAAACATTCTTTATGTTTAATTTTGTTTTGCTTTTTTCCCCCACTCAATACCATGATAGAGAATTTGTTCATGTTATAAACACTCTATAAACATAATTTTCAATGGCTGCATTTTTGTTATATGGGGATATACAGGATGATTTATTTACTCATCTCCTTATCATTGGACATTTAAACTGTTGTTTTAACTATCGTTAAAAACATTTCGAGGAACACAAAGTTACCCATCCCCCGTAGTTACAGGACTGGATAGCTATCCAGGAATTATGAGGTTAAAGTGTATAAATATTTTGAGACTGTAGCTACATATTGTCAAGTTGCTTTTCCAAAGGAATGAACCAGTATATACTCCTACCAGTAGCATTAACAATGAAGATATTTTTCCCTACATAGGTTGAATTTTATTGACAACTTTATAGAAGATGTAAAGTGAAATATCAATATAAAGTGACATGTATTTATTGGGGTTTAACAAAATAGCTTATGTAAATCAGCTCAGAGTTCATTTGCTATTGCTAATTATAAATCAGTGCAGATAGAGCTGCTCTACTATATGACTACAGAATTGGGATGCCATGTAGTGAAATCATTCAGATGATGAGCCTTGGAAACATATGACATGGGTTTGAGCTCTGGCAGTTGGTTGGAGCATCACCAGAAGGTAGTGGGTTTGATTCCCTAATAGGGGCACATACCTGGTTTGCAGGTTCTATCCCCAGTCAATGTTTCTGTCTTTCTCTCACATCAATTTTTTTAAAAAGACATGGGTTTGATTAATGGCTTAATCACTTAGCAACCATGAATTTGGACAAGTTGCTTAACATCTTTAGGCCTCCATGTTTTCATGTATGAAATAAGTATAACAAAATCTGCTTTGTAAAGATTAAATGAGATAATGAACATAAATCACTTAGCATGAGTGTGTCACTCATATCCTATTCTATCCTACCTTCCAAAGCAACCTACTTTTCCAGGTTAAGGTTTCCACCCTAGCATATGTACATGGAACTAAACTGTGAGCCAGGCATGCTAAACTCCTATGACTATAAGGATCGGACAAGCCAGGAATGCTGGAGCTTTGCTCAGGAAAAGGTGGACAGCTGTCATGTCAGGATGTGAGCAGCTTCAGGTGGGGATTGCCATGTGGAGACGGGGACTGAGGCACTGGCCTGAGTCCTTATCCTGAAGGGATGGGGTTAGAGACATGAAGGGGTGAACAGGGGAGACAAGCTGGGGGGCAGAACTGCTGGTCCCATAGAGGAGGACCAAGCGGGAAGCAGGTGTCTGAGATTGGCCAAGATGGATGTGGTTCTTAGTGGTTAAAAACAGATGAGGAGTCAGGAATCCTGGAAGTGAGACTTGGAAGTCATGGTACCAACATTAGAACCCACTTTTTAAAACTTTTTTGGTTGAAATAATTTTTAAAGTATAGAAAAGTTGTAAGATGAGCACAAAGTACTTCAGTAGACCCTTTTTTCAGACTCACCAGTTTTGAACATGTTGTCATATTTGTGTTATCATTTGTGTGTATCTATCTTTTTGCTTTTTAACACATTAGTGTCTATTTCTTAAGAACTAGGATTTTTCTCTCATGTAACCATAGTATATTTATCAAATTCAGGAAATTGAACATTGACACAATATATTCCAACTTCATATATTGGCACAATAATGTCTTTTATAGTATTTTCTCCCATTATATGATCCAGGGCAAGCTCATGTACTGCATTTAATGTCTATGCCCCTTTGGTATCCTTTAACCTGGACTGTGTCTCAGTCTTACTTTATTTTACATGACATTGACATTTTAGAAGAGTATAAGGCAGTCATTTTATAGCATGTTTTTTAGTTTCAGTTTTGTAGATTTCATGCTTTGAATTTGCTCCTGAACAATGATCTTCTTGCTAGAGATTGCTACATTAGGCTCCCTATTCAAATGGAACTGCGCTCAAGTATTCTCTCGGTGTAGCAGGTCGGAGGAGCACCTGCAGCCAATGGAGAAGAAGCAGCCAATGAACACAGGTGAGACTGTTCGGGTGGGTGGAGCTCTTGTGCCTGAGCAAGAGCTGTAGGCCCAACGCACAGGACCAGCAGGGACCTTGAGGAGTCACTAAGTCCATCTGCTTGGCCTTCAGCAGAAACACATTTCCACTCACTCAGACACACAGCCGGTTTTCACAGCCCTCCAGGGTGCGTGCTTCTTGCTAACCCACACTGGTGCCGCTTACCCGCGCTGTGTGAAGTCTTCCCTGCAACTCAGCTAACTTCCTCGAGGAGCAGGTCTTAAGCTTTTTTTCTCATCCTGTTTTGAGGAACGACTCACAGGTAAGTCATAAGCCTTCATTATGTCTAGAGAACTATATTTTATCACTTGTCCCTCAGGTTTGTTTTCTTTAGTCTCACCTAAAAAAAGGAATAACCTATTCTAATGTAAAGTATGGTGATAACAATACATTCGTATAGGTTAAGTTTCTTTATTATAGCAATAACACACTTAAATTTATCCTTGGATTTATTTTCCAAGGGCCTGACTACCAAGGGGACACTTTAGAATGTGTTTTCTAATCATCTATATTTCTTTTTTTATTATAAAATAATGCATTTATAATAAAATAAAAATTTAAAAGAATTTTTTTAAAAGGGGACATTTCTCTCCTTTTTCCTCCTTACCCTCAATCACAATCCCCAAATGTAGCCACTAATAACGGTTTTGATGAGCCAAAGTGAGACAAGTGAACATTTGCATCAGATAAAACCAACCAGTTCTTTTCTGGTCAGTTAATAGACTGAAGAAGCCCTGGGTCATTGAAAATAAATGTGTAATATAAATGGTTAGGACAGGTAGAGATGAAGATCATGACACCGTGAGAAAAATAATCCTTGTGCGTGTGTTAATAATTTGAATTTGTGGGAGTGGGGGTGGTTAAAACCTTTAGAAGTAAAACTGCCGAAAATATGGAGCCTCTAGAAACTAGTGTGAGAATAAACTTTAACTCTCTCTGGGATTGTCCAAGATGCCCTGTGCTTGTTTGTGCTATTTGTATTTCCTTTCTTCTATGTGGTTTCTGGACCATTGTGCTATTTTAGCTCTTACTTAGCCATACTCCCTGTCGAGTTGCTAAAATATCCTGAAAGTGGCAGTGCTGAATTTTTTGCATGCCCAGGAGGTGATAGTCCAGGGTTGATTTGTAATGACACTTTACTGTAGAGTAAATTTTTAGCTGTAATGATATTTTGGGCTGCTTGATCCCACCAGATTTGGGGAAGTTTAAATTACCTTAAATAACTAGAACACAGACGTTTCTATGTTACCCCTGAGACGTGCTCACTGAAGCATGGAAATTAATTCAGATATGCATCTGAGCGTCATTGAATTTTAATCTAAGGTTTTGTAGAATTATTTACTGATATTTGGGAAAGGAAAGCTATTCCATGAGGAATGTCTGATCGAGGTGGCAACGAGAGCAACTCCATAGTTGAATGTGTGTGAGCTTCTATCTTGGTTAAGGAAATTGTATCAAATAAACAGTAGCTTCACACTGTTTGTTAATCTTCCCATGAAGACGTGAGATCTATTTCCCCACCCCCTTGAAGAACAGGCCTAGCACTGCTTTGACGAATAGGATACAATAGAGATGGTGTTGCCTTAGTTCTAGCCATCAGTTAAGTGGCCTCCAGGGTTTGCTTCCTCACCTGGGAGCCCTGTGCTGCTTTATAAGAAGCCTGACTACCCTGTTAGGCTGACAAAGTGGAGAGGCTCCACATTGAAGGGAGAGGGAGAAAATCCCAGCTGAGACTGTCTTCAGCTGTTCCTGCCAAGGCTCAGGCAAGTGAGTGAAAAAGTCAGCTTGGAAATGGATCTTCCATCCCTAGTCACTGCAGTTGAAGCCATGTAACTTAGAAATAAACCAGCCAGCTGAGCCCTTCCCAAAATTCCTGGTCCACGCACACACACACACATACACACACAAAAGAAAAAAAATGGTTGTTTTATGCCACTAAGTTTTGGGCAGTAATAGATAAAGCAAAATTAAACATTTAATTGAAATTCAGGGTTCACTTGTTAGAAATGAAGATTTATTCATTCATCCATTTATCCACCTGTCCATCCACCAACATTTACCAAGAGTTCATTATATCTCTGATATCTCTGGGCTAAGTCCACAAAGAAGTTCAAATAGAGTTTTAGCTTTGTGCTGATTTAGCTTCAAGTTATTGTCATCTTATTCAAAAAATGACAGTTTGCTTTTTACATTTTTCATTCATTTATTTCTAACACACTGAGCACCTACCATTTTTTAGGCACTGTGTAAAGCAAGCATGTCAAACTCACAGCCTGCAGGCCGCATGCAGCCCACAACAAATATTTTTGCAGCTCAGCCAATATAATGGTATGTAAGAAATGTTTTAATAAAAATGTCATAACTTAATTTTTACAAGAGCCTGTTATACATAACTAGAGGCCCAGTGCATGAAATTCATGCATGTGTAGGGTTCCTAGCAGCTGCTGGCTGCCGGCCGGGGCCTCCCTTCCCCTGGCTGCCTGCTGCCACCCACAACCCGGGCATGTGCCCTTGACCAGAATTGAACCCAGGACCCTTCAGTCTGCAGATCGACACTCTATCCTGTGAGCCAAACCAGCTAGGGCAGTAGGTATCTTTATACAAGTAAAAACTTTATTGAGTCTTGATGGTAATAGCAGTAGCAGAGTTCAGTAACAAAGCAGGCATTTAACACCCAAATCAAAAATATGGGTATGTCATCAGTGACTACCTGCAACAGGAGTTATTCATCTGGTTTTGGTGGGCCGCTTATTGGACATCAGTGGATCCAATGAACTTCTGAAATTGCATGCAAGATGTTGTGTGGATATGTATATGTACATTATTTTGGGGGATTAGAGACCCAGTGCTTTCATTAGATTTTCAAAGGTGTTAGTGATCCTTAGAGGTAAAGAACCACTGATCTAGAGAATAAAGGCAACTGTAGCATACTGAACCCTTCTAGGTGTCAACCACCCTGGTCAGTATTTTTACACATGCTAATTTAATCTCCACAATGCTGTGTGGAGGTGACTCTCATTCCCATTTCACAGATTAGAAACTGAGGCTCAAGGAGGTTAAGTGACTTGTCCTAGTTTAGTAAATGATGAGCCTAGCATTTCAATCCATTTCTCCCTGGTTCCAAAGGTTTTTCCACTCTACCATGTGTTTCAGAGTTCTTAGTCTCGAACTACAGTCACTAATTATTCTGCCTTAAGCAACAAGGAAATGCACAGAGAAGATATTGGTACTCACAAATTTTCTTGAAAGGATAGAGAGTGAAAATCATTCCTCCCAACTTGTTTAGGAAAATTTGAACCTAGTCTTTTTTCCCTCCAAAGCCTCAAGCTTTTCACACCTCTGCACAGAGAGAAGATTCTGCACCTCTTTAAGTCAAAATAATAGGAGAGTTCATGGTGTGAAGTGTTTTGTTGTTGGAACTGTTGTTCCTCAACTGCCTACAGTCTTGCAGCAGAAAAAAAAAGCATCACCACATAGAAATCCTGGAATACTACCTTACTTGGATCCATAAGTTGATTGCCTATGCTGTTTCTTTGATGCTATTCAAAACACTATGTAGCCTACATCTATCCATCTGTGGCTAGAGTAGTATATCTCACTTGTTTTTACACCACTATAGCTGCAGGACATTTTGGAGGAGTATTGTCAAAGGAAAGAAAGATGCCCATTAATGGAGTGAAAAGTCAAGTGGAATGTTCAGAAATTCACTTCTTTTTTAAAAATGTTAAAAATATATTTTTACTGATTACAGAGAGAAGAAGGGAGAGAGCAAGAGGGATAGAAACATCAATGATGAGAGAGAATCATTGATGGGCTGCCTCCTGCGCAGCTCCAACTGGGGGTGGAGCCCAAAACCCAGGCATGTGCCCTGACCAAGAATTGAACCATGACCTCCTGGTTAATGGATCGATGCTCAATCATTGAGCCATATGGCTGCGCAGAAATTCACTTCTTTATGCAAAGCCTGTTTATTTTCCTTCTAGGATTCTGGGGTTTTTTAAGCAAACTGATGTGTTTATAAACCCCCTTCCCATGATTTAGTACAATTGAGATGTTCCTACTTTTATTCTCAACCTGTTCCCTCTCTGTCTCTTTATCTTGGCTCTTCAACCTTAACTTTTTCTTCTGTGTTCTTACTAAACATTATTAACAATGGAAATGTCTGCCACAACTTTAGTATTCAGAGTCCATTAAATTATTAAATTAATTTTAATTAAGTAATTAGTCTACATTTTTTCCCATGGTTAAATAAGTTTTTATTTTTTCAATTACAGTTTACATTCAACATTATATTAGATTCAGCTATGCAGCATAATTTTTAGACATTTATGTAATTTATGAGGTAATCTTTCTGATAAGGTTCACTTCGCACCATACATGATTATCACAATATTATTGACTATACTAGTAGCCCTGCGCACGAATCCATGCGCCAGTAGCTCTCTGTGGGGCCTAGCCACTCTGCACCCACTGCCCAGAGGCTCTCTGTGGCTCAGAGATCCATCCACACCTGGGCACAGAATGCTTGCCTCATTGCTGGGGCGAAGATGCAAGCGTTCTGCACCCCGACCTGGCCAGAAGCCCATCTGTGGCCAGGCGCAAAATGCTTGCCTCGTTACCAGGGCGATGATGCAAGCATTCCCCCCTCCCCCTCCACCCCCTGCTGCTCCAGAGGCCTCTGCGGCTGGGGTGGAATGCTTGCCTCATTGCCATGGTGACAAAGCAAGCATTCTGCCAGGCCGCTCATGCTGCCCACTCTCAGTGGCCGCCCCCCTGGGCCTGGGGGACTCTGGTGGGGCTAAGAGGACTGGGTGCCACCATCTTTGTGACAGAGTGACAGTTAATTTGCATATTGCCTTTTATTAGATAGGATTCCCTATTCTGTACTTTATATCCTCATGACTATTTTGTAACTTCCAATTTGTACTTTTTGATTCCTTCACCTTTTTCACCTAGCCTCAACCCCCACATATGGTAACCATCAGTTTATTCTCCATAGATAAGAGTTTGTTTCTGTATTGTTTGTTCATTTATTTTGTTTTTTAGATTGCACATATAAGTGAAATCATGGTATTTTTCTTTCTTTGACTTATTGTACTTAATACAATACCCTCTAGGTCCATCGGTATTGCTACAAATGGTAAGATTTAATTCTCTTTTATGACCAAGTAATATTCCCTTCTATATTTGTATCACATTTTCTTTCTCCAATCATCTATCAATGGATACTTAGATTGTTTCTCTATCTTGGCTATTGTAAATAACACTGCAATGAACATAGGGAATGCATGTATCTTTTCAAATTAGTGTTTTTGGATTTCATTGAATGAATACCCAGAAGTGGGGTTGCTGCATCATATGAAAGTCCTATTTTTAATTTTTTGAGGAACCTCCATAATGGTTTCCATAGTGGCTGCACCCGTTTGCAAGCCCACCAACAGTCCATGCGGGTTCCCTTTTTTTCATATCTTCACCAACACTTGTTTGTTGATTTACTGATAATAACCATTCTTACAGGTGTAAGGTGTTATCTCAATGTGGTTTTGATTTTCATCTCTCTGATGGTTAGTGAGGTTGAGCATCTTTTCATATGACTATTGGGAAACTGTATGTCTACTTTAGAGAAATATATATTCTGATCCTCTGCCCACTTTTTAAACAGATTGTTTATATGTTTTGGTGTTAAGTTGTATGAGTTCTTTATATATTTTCAATATTAACCCCTTATCAGATGTATCACTGGTGAATATCTTCTTCTATTCGATAGGTTGTCTCTTTGTTTTGTTGATGGTTTCCTTTGCTGTGCAAAACTTTTTAGTTTAATGTAGTCCCATTTGTTTATTTTTTCGCCTTTGCCCGAGGAGATATATATATATATATATATATATATATATATATATATATATATATATATATATATAAAATACTACTGAAAGCAGTGCCAAAGCGTTTACTGCCTATGCTTTCTTCTTGGGATTTTATGGTTGAGGGTCTTATATTTAAGTCTTTAATCCATTATAAAGTAATACATGTAAAGTTATATGTATTATTTAATATGTCACTAGTCTTAAGTATCAGGCAAGGTCCCTTTCAATATCATCTTCAGTATTCATAAACCTTTATGATGTGGGCTTTTTAAAAATCTCAATTTCACACATGAGGAAGCTGATGTCCATTGGGTTAAAAATCTTACTCGGGTTCCCAAAGGCAGAAAGTGACCACCAGGAAGAGTCACAGCCAAGACCAGGACCCATGTCTCTCTAAAGCTTATGCATTTCCCACAGTGCCCTATTGCTTTGAAGTTTGGAGCCAGTAAAATAGTTGTGTAGTAATTTCTTATTTATTATCCTACTACCATTATTGAAGTGCTATTTTCCTTTGGAATCAAGTTACTCCTATGATCAATTTTAAGATTTGGAAATTTGAAAGATCTCTTAAATGAATGTCACCCTCTAAAGAGAAAAGCTCTTTAAAGCTGTTGGAATCTGGACTGAAATAACCGATTTCTATCTATGCTCATGTTAGAAAGGCTTAACCTAGAATAGCTTTTTGAGTGAAGTCATTGACCTCATTTTTCTCCTTCCCTTAAACAGAACCAGTTGGAGATAAGTATATGCTTATCCTTTGTTGTTTATTGTTGGTGTTCTTAACGGTTTTTCAGATTAGCTGTTTTATGCCCTTATGTGTGTATAGAGAAACTGCCTTTGGTTCTGTTGGTGTTAATTTCTAGATACCATGATTGCTAATGGACACAGCAAAGACCAATGAAATTCTCCCTGGCACTGTGATGCCCATTTATATATGAGTCTTGACATATTTTTCAGTGGGCCTTGGAAATGGCAAGTTTATTTTTTCATAATAAGAAAGGTTTCAATTAGCACAGTTTAAACTCATTGTTAGTATGTGTGCAATTAATTGGCCATTTACTTCTTGAGCTCTCGGCAACAACTTTCCATGGCTTTATTTTGGAAGTGAGTGGTCATTAATTTATTCAACAAGTATTGGAGTATCTAATATATATTAAGAACTCTGATTGGTATATGCTTCCATCTCTCAAAGTCAAGGAGGGAAAAATGCATAAAAAGGTGACACGCTTACAGCACTCAAGGGCTAAGTCTTTAACATGAGTAAACAGGGATGGAGAGGACTTCCCTGCCAGATAAAGGGGAATAGGCTTCCCAGTTAAAGGGTGCAGCAGGCTTGAAAGTACCAATATCAACAAAGTATTTAGACAAACTGAAAAAGTTCAGAGTAACTGGCTTTTGGAGTAGAATGGTAGCGATAATGGAAAAGGAGGTAGTTTGGGGCCAGATGAAATCATTGAGGGCCTTGTGTCCCAAGCTGAGAATTTAGGATTCATTTTGTAGTCAAAGGGGTTACAATGAAGAGGCTTAAGTTCTCAAGAGAGAGAAATCATTTTCCTTCAGGTGTAGGGACATAGAATACCAAAGAAATCTTTACTAACTCTGGTCAATAAGTAGTGGCAGTGGGTGAGATAGTGCAGGTACCATTAAATACTAAGAAGAGAAAAACAATTCCATTTATTGCCGCCATCATCACCACCCCAGTTTGATTGCATTTAGCTTCTCTGATTAAAGTTAATTCATTTGAACAATTGTAAAGTGGGGCTTTGGATCAATCTTTTCCACAAGGCAGACAGGAATCCCTGGAATTTTCTTCTTTATGTTTTTATTAAATAATTCACTATTCATTTGCCAGGAGAATCCCAACTGTATCCATTTCCAGAATTTCCTAAGGGATTGCGTCCTTGGTCTTCATTCACATTAGCAGCCTTATTAAGGATTTCATGGGTTTGGGGCTTTTTCTTCTTTTTCCATAGGGTCTCAGGAGAGGAGGAAATCCTGTTTGTTATACAAGGTAACTCATTGCATAATGGGTCATTGCATATTTCTGCAAAGACAGAGACCAAGGGAACTTAGAAGAAAACAAAAAGTGGCATTGAAATGTGATGTGTCAGTGGAAAAGAGAGAAGCAGAGAATCTCAGAGGGAAGAGAAGTGGGACAACTATTTTTGCTTTCTCCATCTCATCAGTTATTAATTCTAAACTCTATATGGTGTTAATGGGATTTTTTCAAAGAGAATTTTCAAAAGAGAACAGGGTTAGAAATTTCAAAACATAGGAAATCTGTAATACTTTCAACAATAAAGATAAATTTAGAAAAACATAAACAAAAATAAATTAATAAAGCGAGAGCCATCTTTTGAAAAACAAAACAAAACAACACAACACATAACAAAAAACTCTTTAGATGTGACTCAGTCCATTCAATTCAACAAATACTTGTTGAACTTCGCCTGTGTGTCCTTGAGGATTTCAGTGTCTCTTAGAAGGGTTGGACATGTGAATCACTCGCTATGATACCCTGTTGTGAGAAAGATGTATAAATTGCTATGGATACACAAAGGCAAGGACACTTACATTGGCCTATTAGGACTGGGGAAGGATTTGAAATACAAGTGCTTCCTTCTACATTTAGGCTAACACTTGAAGGATGAACTGGACTTTCCCAGGAATGAAGAAGGTGGGTGTGGGAAGAGGGAACAGTATGGGGAAAGGATTGATGAACGGAAGTGTATACCATGCTCTGAAAATTGCTTAGCTTCTTATGATCCTGGACTCTAGGATGTGTGAAGAGAGGCCTGGGAGGCAGCTGAAAAGTAGAAATAGAGTATCAGAATTCTTTGTTTATAAGCAATAGAAACTGATGGAATAACTCATGCTAAACATACACACTCACTGTCTCTCCCCTCCCCCGCCCCTCCCCCCCCCCCCCACGCTTTATTGAAAGTATATAGTATTACTCACTGAATCATAGGAAATACTGAGAGCCAGGATTCAGGGTAGACAGGAACTGGGGCACCAGAACTAATGGTAGTCTCTTCAGGCAGCCTCAGGGAGTGAATCATTTTCAGTGATATCCCTTAAACATCAGAGTTCAGTCAGACAACATCCAGTTGTGACAACTTATGCACCTCTTAGCTTGGAGAGAGCAGGGCCCCATGAGGGAGAGTCCTATCAAGCTGTACTAATGGGAGAAAGTAGATTCTCTAATCTTTTTGGTTGCTTTTACTGAAATGGATGAAAACAGATATTGGCCAGAAAAATGACAAGTGTCCATTAAAAGTAAGATTGGCCCAATTTTTGAAGGGTCTTAAGTGTCAGCTGAGACTTCTGAAGCATATTTTAGAGATAGAATCAATGAGGATCCATAGACCATTGTCTTTTGGGGAATTAAAATGGGAGGAATCAAAGAAGACAGTAGAGTTTTGCCTCAGATGAATTCATGGAGAATTAAAACTGTTAATTGAAATAGGTCTTAAAGGAGGGTGACAAATCTATTTTGATATGAGTGACCGATACATAGGGTGGAGCTGTACCATGGCTGTGGAAAAATAATTTTAAAATTTATATGTCAGACCTATGTATGATAAATTTGAAAATTTCCAGAACAATCCCATGCAGTTTTATAATACATGTGGTATTCCATTCATGTCTTTTCCAAAAAATACTGACTGATAGTCTCACTGTTCTAGAAAACCATCCAAAATAAGGCAATAATTTTTTTAAAAAAGAATCCGGAATAGTCAAAATAAATGTTATAGGATCAATGCTATAAAAAATTTTAATGATAAATTCCCTTAGAAACTTCTCTCAGAGATAATTAATCTTGCATTAGAAATGATTATAATGATTCTAAGTATCTGCTTTCTTAGTCTATAGGAGATTAGGAGCAGCAAATTAAAAGTGAATTCGAAATACTGATAACAGCTTGAAAGATAGCCTGATACTGAAGAAAGAGAGGAAATACAAAGTTTCAAATATTGAAATGCTCTGAAATATGAGCCTAAGACTATATAGCATGGAGGAAAGCATTCTTATGCTGGTAAGTAATCCATTGGCCATTGTATTAGTCGGTATAGGATAGGTTATACAACACTACCAAAACTCAAGGACTAAATACCACAAAAGATGATTCCTTCACAAGTACTACTCCTGGTCTGGGTGGCTCTCCCAGGCTGCTAATCTCCACATGTTGTCTCGTTAATTTAGGCTACTGCCCACTGGATACCCCACTCGCCACATACTTATTCCTGAATAACACAGCAGGGGAAAATTGTCCTGGGAGGACCTCCCTCCTGGCCATATACTGCTTTGCCCAAAAGTGACACACACATGCATCTACCACTGGATAGAACTAAACACATAACCCTTTCAGAGGGCAAAGGGAGCAGGCGAGTGTAATCCTCCCTCATACCAGGAGAGTGAAACCAGATATGAGTGAGTCTAGAGAGATTTCCTGCAATCATTCCTGTACTCTCACCTACTGTGATCATTTAAGTTTACAACAATGCTGGAGTCATCTCAGCAAAATTCAATTATGCTTGGTTATATTTTACTTTAGAAGAAAACAAAGAATATAAGTCACTATTTCATTTCTGCAAAGGAGCAGAAAGATTCAGTTTGGGTAAGACTGTCATCATTAATCTGTGCAAGATCACCTAAAGTATTTTATGAATGTTTCTACCACTCATGATGAAAAGGAAAGACTTTCTTTACCTAGTAAAGAAGTTGGCAAACGTTTTTCTCAAAGGAGCCAGATAGTAAATGTTTTTAGCTTTGTGCGACACCCCTATAGTCTCTGTCTCAGCTACTCCATTCTGCCCTCGCCATGTGAGAGCAGTTGTAGACAATCTATGAACAAATGGGTGTGTTCCAATAAAAATGTAACTTATGAAAATAGCTGGCAGGCTGGATTTAACCCACAAGCCATAGTTTATCATCCTGTAATCTAGAAAATTTACTGTGGCTCTCTCTGTGGAAATGCTAGGGTTCCACAGGGAACCCTTTGAAAAGTATGAAATCTGGATTCTTTCTATATTGATCATGCTCCAGTCAGATTAAACTACTTTATATTCCTCAAAGGCTGTGGCTGTTGTTTGCCTGTGCTTTTATCTACATTACTAGAGGCCTAGCGCATGAAATTCCTGCATAGGTAAGGTCCCTAGGCCTGGCCTGCGATCAGGGCCATCTTGCCTGGCTGCCAGTGGCTGGCCCCGCCCCCACCCACCCCAGGTTCCCCATTCACCATCAGGAGATTGGAGCCTGCCAGCTGGGGGGGAGGGACCGAGAGGTTGGCCATTCTGCCTGCTCGCTGGCCCCGCCCCCACTGCAGGTCACCCTCTGTGTGTGGGGCGACCAGTGGGGCAGAGGCCTTGGCCTGGTGCCACCCACATTCCCTACCACCCACCCCCGGTTCCCCATTCTCCATTGGGTGATAGGAGCCTGCCAGCTTGGGGAAGGGACCAAGAGGTGGTCAGTGCACCTCATAGTGCCTGGTTGAGTGGTCGTTCTGGTTGTTCCGCTGTTAGGGTCAATTTACATGTTACCCTTTTATTATATAGGATTTCCCCTCCTAGGAGTGTCCTCTTCTTCTAAGTTCATTTTAACTCCTTTTTTGGAGACCAGAACAAATTCTACTTCCTCTTTGAGGCTTCCCCTTCAGGGTTTGATCATCAGTAAGAACTCTGGACTCCAAACTGTCCGGCTCAGTGTCTCTTTGCCTTAGTGTTCTTCTCTGTGGCTATCTCCTCTATTTCCTACTGGATTTTAAGTTCCTCAGAGACAAGAATAATTTCCAGCATTGTATTTCACTACCTTACACAAAATAGATGCTTTTTAACCTTCTTTCTAATCACAGCCAAGCTTCTAGAAAGATCTGGCCACACTGGCTTGCTTTCCTTTCCTGCTTATTCATCTTCTTAATGTCATCTGCCTCCCACCTTCAACATTACAGTAACGCTGCTCTTGACATCATTGCCAGGGAACTCTTTCTTGCCAATTTCCAGTTGGCATGTTCTTATCAGAAATGCCTTTTTGTTATTTTCTTATCAAAGTCCTTCAGCAGCACTGACACTAATGACCACTCCCTTCTGATAGATTCTCTTCCTTTTACTTCCTTGATACCACACTTTCCTGTGTTTTTCCCTTTATTCTAGCCATCTTCCTCAGTTTCCTTACTGAGACCCTCTTCTTCTTGCCCTTTAAATATTGGTGTGATTTAAGGTGTCCTACACTTTCTCTCTCTCTCTCTCTCTCTCTCTCTCTCTCTCTCTCTCTCTCTCTCTCTCTCTCTCCACATATGTCCAGAATAACATTATCACCTCTTTATCTTCAGTTAACTTTGGTATCCTGGTGACTCCCAGTTCTATTTCTCTTACTCAAGCCTCTCCTCTGAATGCCACACCTATAAATTAACTGCTTACAATACATCTCCACTTGGATAACTTCAAATCCCCCATATTTAATCTCTCTGAAGCTAAACCCTTCATCTTTCCTTTCAGCCTATATTTTCCCTTTAGTGAATGGTACTATCATCAACTGGTTTTCAAATCAGAAAAACCTGGCAAGTGTCCTTGTTTTCTCTGCCCCCACTGAGATGCTTCTTCAATTTGAGTGCCTCTCTTTTCTCACATCATTCTCCCCTGGTTCATCCTGTATCACAGCAAGATTCTCTTCATTGGTATCCCACCTCCTGTCTTGTCATCTTAATTCATCCTACATATCACAACCAGAATCATCTTCTAAAGGGCAAATCTAATCAACAAATTTATGGCAGATATGTGCTAGGTCTTGCACAATCTGGCCAGACAACCACTCAGCCTACTTTCTTGCCACCTCACTTTCAGACTCTGACTTGCCAGTTTTCTCAACACTATGCCTGGAATCACCCACTCCCATTCCACACCTGGTTAATTCCTATTTTACTCAGAGTTTTCAGCTAGAATATTACTTCCTAAAAGAAGTTCCTGTAGTGTTAACTTAGGGGGTTGTGGGTACAAATGCTTTCATTCTTCATTTGCAAACATGGTTGGATTGCACATTCCCACCATCATGAACTATGTTGTGGTCATGTGACTTATTTTGACCAATGAAAAATGAGCAGAGTATTGTGTCACATCTATGCAGAAACCCTTAAGAGCTATGGTGTGATTTGCCATTCTCAAGGCAACTGTCATACTCCAGGTGGTCAGAGGCTCTGTTAGTCTGGGTCCTTGACTGAGAAGACTTGGAGCAGAACCCCAGCCAATTTGGTGTTATATAAACCATTATGATATTGGGGTTGCTTGATGCTTGACTTTATCTAGCCTGTTTCCTCAAATATGTGGGGTGTATTAGTGTGATTCCCAAAATAGGAAAGAAAGCCTTAAAGGGTGGTTGCCTCTCTCTTTCCAGTAACTAGTTTATTTTGTGTTCCTAAGCCAGTCTCAATTCCATCCTTACTCTTTCTATCTGGCTAAGGTGCTGTGGTTCTCTCTATACGTTTGTACAGTGCCCAATTTCTACATATTTGCAACAATTCCAGAGCCTCATTTGTCCACGGCTATTTGTAAATTGTTGCCTCTGTTCTGCTACAGGTTTGGTTTATCCTTTTAGGAGCCGGTGTGAAGACTGCCTGCAGTTGGAGGTGGTAACAAAGAAGTTTCTGAGCTCAGGCATTTAGGTACTGACAAAGCTGAGGCTTATATCTGGGCAAGATACAGGGAGCCTTTAACCTGCTGGGGAAGACGGGGTGCAGAAAACGACCACAACAGACATACTTCCTGCCTTAGGGAGTTTATAAAATTTAAGTCCTTTTTAGGGGGATATTATGTGTGAATTTCTTTCCTGGTGGCCTGGCCTAAAGTGTCCCTTTCACAGATTCTGGCATGCTGCCTTCAAGGATCTCCCTAGATAGCGCCTCTAAATGATCGTTAGCACCAGTTAGTTGTTGGTTATTTCATGCAGATGGCGGAGGCACCATGGAGAAGCTGGACTCGTGTTACCTTTCCAGACTTCTTCCTCTGATATGATGGGCTCATGCAGTAATGGCAGTGGGTAGGAGGGAGGGGGCTGAGGAGGCCTGGGTAGTGGTGACATAAAGACTTCAGAAAAGGGTGTTGGTGTCTCAGAAACATTTCTATTCTCAGCCTAAACAAAGATCGAGCTGCATAACACCTCCTTAGGCAACTCCTACCCAGCTGACTCAGGAAGAACTCAGCGCACAGGCCTCCCTGAGAAGGCTCCTAGCTCCCCGCACTGCACTCTGCATATGTCTAATCCTCCTGGAGGGCAGCCCAGCCACCTGTTGTCTGACCTTTTCTCAACTGCTCACACTCTCTGAGGCCTTGGCCCCCTTGTCCAGCAGTCCCCCTCGGTGTTCTTGCATCACGCACCTACATAAAGCACAGAGGCTCTGACGCTGTCTTGTCCTCTCCCTTCCTATTTGCTGTTAGAATTTGGCATCACCCACTCAGGGAGTATGTGTCTTCTCTGACCCAGATGCTGTCTTAGGACGAGGTACATGTGGTGGAAAGACAGACTAGATCAGTGGTTCCCAAACTTATTTGGCCTACCGCCCCCTTTCCAGAAAAAATATTACTCAGCGCCCCTTGGAAATTAATTTTTTTAAAATTTCAATAGCAATTAAACAGAAAGATATATGTATTAATGTTTCTACCTTTTTCGTAAAATATAGTAAAGAAAGGTGTAAATTAGAAACATTGAAGTTTGAAATTATGAAACTATTTATTGAACTCAGAATAGAAAGGTAATACAAAAAAAGTTAAAACAAATGCACCTGTGGCCATCACCGCCCCCCTGGATCGCTGCAGCGCCCACCAGGGGGCGGTAGCACCCATTTTGGGAATCACTGGACTAGATGAATGTTATGCTCTACTGCAAGGGGTATAGGTGGAGGGAGAGATAATAGCAAGTAAATAATTAATTTCCTGCGTGCAATATGTACTATGAAGGAAATAGAGGGGATCAAATGATATAGAGCCATGGGGAGTATTTTAGTAGTGTAGCCAAGAAAGAGTTCTCTGAAGGAGTGACATTGTATCTGTGACTTGAAGAAAAAGGGGCTAAATATGTACATTTTCCTTTCAAAATGTGTATGCTTATTTGTTGCACTTCACGGCCTGAATAAGATGAGAATCCAGGAAATGGTTACGCTTGCATTACCAAGCTTGCAGATTGTACATGGACAGCCCCTTAAATGCCTGAATTTAAAAATCTCAGCATAAAACTGAAGTGACATCCCAGCCACTTCATTTCAATGCTGCTAATATCCCCATGTGTCATAACACTGACACACCTATGTGACTTGTTTTTCAGTCCTACCCCTGACTCTGATTGGCTCTGGAAAATTTGGACAAGCCTTCATCTTAACTTTTAACCCATAAAATAAGGAGATTAAATTACATGTTTTATTGATTATTTCCCCAGTGACAAATTCTATAATTGGGATATTCTTTTGTAGACCGAGGATAATTCCTGGGAAAGCACATCAGGGAGTCAGGATAAAAACACCATGAGAGCCCTGCCAGTGTGGCTTCGATCTAAGAACCAGGAGGTCAAAGTTTGATTCCTGGTCAGGGCACATGCCTGGGTTTCTGGCTGGATCCCCAGTGTGGAGTGTGCAGAAGGCAGCCAATCAATGATTCTCTCTCATCATTGATGTTTCTCTCTCCCTCTCCCTTCCTTCCTCTCTGAAATCAATAAACATATATTTAATTAAAACACACACACACACACACAATGAGAGGAGAAATGAAGAGGTGGATTGAAGCCATTCCTGTGTGTCCATATAAAACCCATTTTATTCATCAGAGTAACTCCAAGCATGCCAAATTTGGGACAGTTAAGCATGTCAGGTCACTTAGCTGATTTATCGAATAAATATTAATATATTGTTTTAGCCTATTGTTTTAGCCTAGTGCATGTCATCTTAAGAGACCAAAGGACTATCCATAAATCAGTGAAGAAATTCTGGTTTTATGCAAAATAGTATCAATACATATAAAAGCCTAAGCTACCGAATGACTGAATGACGGAACCACTGGTGACTGGTTGCTATGATGTGCACTGACCACCAGGGGGCAGATGCTCAATGCAGGAGCTGCCCCCTGGTGATCAGTGCGCTCCCACAGTGGGAGCGCTGCTCAGCTGACCAGCAGGCGCCAGGCACAAGTCTCATGACTGGTGAGTGCCGCTGCGGCGGTGTGAACCTCTCCTGATCAGGACTGTCTGGGCACAAGCCCGTGACAGGTGCAGCAGGGCTGGGATGAGTGGGAGCATCAGGCAGGAGCAACAGGTGGCATTGGACTGCCAGTTTTGTCCAAATCCCCGCAGGCCACTCCGAGGGACCTCACTGGTGTACAAATCTGTGCACCAGATCTCTAGTTATTTAATAATACATGCAGGCATAAATTGTCAAAGCACTCAAATTTCTATAAGTGCCCCTAGTGTAGGTTTCCTGGAGGGTGAGAGAGGATCATCATGGACCTTTGTACATAACTTCTGAGTCTCACAGTCAGCAAAGGAAGCTTTGGGGTAGGAGCATTCATATTGGCTACAGTCTTAGCAAACCCATAACATTCCAGGGTTCCAACTTCCTTATCTGTCATTATAAATACACTGAGTGGCCAGATTATTATGACCACCTGATGTTTGTAGGCAAATTAGCTGTACACTGCATCGTATGGGATATGGAAGCCGAAGGCCTGTTCAAACACCTTTGCTGTCTGTAGTTACCAAGATAAAACGTCTCCAATTCACACAGGAACACAAGGACTGGATAGTTGAGCATTGGAAAAAAGTCATGTGGTTTGATGAATCACGTTTCCAGTTGCATCATGCAGATGGCAAAGAGAATTGGCGGAAACAGCATGAAAGCATGCACCCCACATGCATGAGTACAACCCTTCAAGCTGGTGGGTGCAGAGTTATGGATTGGGGCATGTTTTCCTGGCATGATTTGGGCCCTTTAATTCGTGTGGAACAACGTCTGAATAGCACAACATACCTAAGTATCATTACTGATCAAGTTCATCCTATCATGTTGATGGCGTATCCCAATTGAGACAGCTTCTTCCAACAAGATAATGCGCCATGCCACGGTGCTCGTATTGTGCAGGAGTGGTTTCAAGAACATGAGGGAGACTTTACCTTGCTTAGGTGGCCCCCATAATCACCAGATCTCAATCCAATTGAGCATTTGCGGGACGAAGTTGAAAGAGCCATCAGGCAGCTGGTTCCACAACCATCAAATCTCACAGAACTGGACAGTGCTATTCATCAGGCATGGTGTCAGAATCCTCGCATCACCTTTCAACATCTTGTGGAGTCAATACCAAGAAGAATCACCGCAGTATTGAAGGCAAAAGGTGGCCCAACGAAGTACTGATGGGGTGGTCATAACAATCTGGCCACTCACGTTCAAATATATCCCACATTCAAAGGCTGTTAAATCGAGTTGTTTACCCATGTCTTCAGAAAAAAAATCACTTCTATTGCGGTAAACAACCTGCTTCCCTATTTATAATGGTCTGGCCCTCTAGCAACTTCAGCGCGAAATTATCGCTAATTTGCCTACAAACGTCAGGTGGTCATAATAATTTGGCCACTCAGTGTATATATATTATTAGTTTCAGAGAGTAAGGGAGCGGGAGAGAGACAGAAACATCAACAATGACAGAGAATCATTTATTGGCTGCCTCCTGCACGCTCCACACTGGGGATCGAGCCTGTAACCTGGGCATGTGCCCTGACTGGAACCGAATTGTGAGCCCCTGGTTCATAGTTCCACACTCAACCACTGAGCACACACAGTGCGGGCCATCGTGATATAGTAATGTCTTTTGATCAGTGAGTGTTTCCTCGTTGAATGAAAGATTGAATCCCAACTGGCATTCACGGGTGGTGCTCTTTTACATGGCAGAGGCAAGGCCAGTTTGGAGTTGGGGGTGGATAGATATTCAGGTTGAGACTTGATTTTACTTTCTGCCACTGTGTAAACATAATGCAACCAGTTTGAAAGCTCTAGGGCTATTTTAAATATTTTTAATAGAATGGTACAGTAAACATTTTCCAAATTTATTCAGCTCATGGGTTTAGTCACTTATTTAGTCATAGATGTATATGTATGTCTGATATATCTTGTAGTTCTAGAGTTATGTGGCATATCTTTTGGGCAATAATATTTTAGATGTCACTTAGCTTAGTCAGTTTCTGATACCTGGAGTCTCCAGCTTATAAGGTAATACCATCCTAATTTGTCTCACTGCTGATTGAGTTTGATTCACCAAATACCTGAATTCAAAATTGTTAAATCCCCTTCTTGCAAAAGAGCAAAGGGAGTCCTTAAGACTTTTGAATCTTTCAAGTATTTTTCAGATTTAAAATTCTCATATATGTGCAATAAGAAAATGTATTAAACTATGGTTGTCCCAGGGTTCCCCAAAGTTATTTTATCAAGAAGCATTCCCTCCTTTTTCTAATATATAATGAAAGATACATTGGAAAGCACTGCTATACCTCGAGAAATGTTGCTTTGAATCAAGCACATTCCCAGGGACACCTTTATTCTGTGATTAATTTTTCTTTGTTCTTGACATGCTCCCCAGCTAAATTTGGGAGCAGAATTTATTAAATATTGCTGGGAGAGTGTCTAACATCACATATGTTTCATAAATATTTGCTAAATTATACTGCTATTACAATAAATATAACGGCAGTTATTAGTTAGTTGTATTCTCATTTACTTGTTGGTGTGAAAAATATTCTTCCAGTACGTAGGAAAATGCGAAAAGAGGAATTTGAGTGTATAAGTACCATATAACAAGTGTTCAGTACTTTTGATTTGGTTTTGAACAATTCACTGCCTTGTTTTGGTGACAAATTCTAAGCTAGTCAAAGTGTCTATTATCTAGAAATGATGTTTTCCAATCAGGATGTTTGGGGTTTGTTTGGACAGTGGAGAGAAACACTTTTTCTTTTCTTTATTTATTTCTAAATAAAAATTTTCAGTATCACATATGCCTTAAAGATAGATTACATACGTAGAACCTTTTTTAAAAGACATGAGCGTGTTCATTTAGCCTATTAGTACTTTGTCAGATAGCAACTTTCTGAAAACATTAAAAAAATAATCCAGGTAATATACAATTGTGTTATGACTATAGAGTATTGCATGGCAGTTAAAATGAATATACTAGATCTTATATATGTCGATAAGAATAAATATTAAAAATTTTCATAGAGATATCATACTGCAGATTGCTACAAATGGTAACATTTATTGAAATAAAAGAAAGAACTTGCACAAAACAATACCACTTATTGTTTTTGAGGCATAGTGGCCATTTTTATTAGTGATTTTTAAAAAATATATTTTATTGATTTTTTACAGAGAGGAAGGGAGAGGGATAGAGAGTTAGAAACATCGATGATAGAGAAACATTGATCAGCTGCCTCCTGCACACCCTCTACTGGGGATGTGCCTGCAACCAAGGTACATGCCCTTGACTGGAATCAAACCCGGGACCCTTCAGTCCGCAGGCCGATGCTTTAACCACTGAGCAAAACCAGTCAGGACTTTATTAGTGATTTTAAAGCATATGCTCCATTCAGAGTTAGTGTGCATGGATGAGAATACTGGCTCCACCACTATTGGTTGTGTGACTTGGGAAAGTTCTTTAATTACTCATATGATTAGAGACATATTATAATGTGCATTGGCGAGCACAAAATTCACAGAGTGGGTGCATCTAGAGAGAAAGGGAGAAATGAGATGGAAATATAGCACAGGGAAATATAATTTTATATGCAATGTTTTATTTTCTAACAAAAAAGAGAAAGGTCAGTAGCATCTATTAAAACATAATAGCATTTGCTAATTTTGAGTACCTTGCTCATAAACAAATTTTAACTTGCCTGGTATCCTTTTTTAATTAAAAAATTTGTGCACAAACTTCAAAAAACAATAAAAGAAAACAAAAACCTCCAAATTATCATGCAGACTTTCTTATTAGAGAAATGAAGGACTGTTAGTAACAGCAATAGCACTGGTAATAATTGTCAAGTAAAAAACAATATCATATTTGTTGGGAAAAATCTTAGAGCTCCTCAGGAGCTTCCAAAGGGTACGCTTCAAGCATAGTGCTCTTGGTGGTCCCTCTGTTTACACAACCAAGAGCCTGCTTGAGAGTAAAGCCAATTGAAAGGCAGAATTGAAGGGACCTCATTTGAGGACTTAGATCTAGTTATGGCTGGAATTTCGGATAACTAGGATTTTTCAGTCACTTGAAACAATAAAATTCCCTTTTCGTTGCTTGTCCACATGTGTTTCTGTCTAAACTTTTCAACTGAAAATTCCTGTATAATCCAAGGCTGATGCCATTTACTCTTTGGAATCAGTACCCTTAACTTTTCAGAATATTTCAATTATAATTTCCTATGGTGTAACCACATCTCCCTCCACCTGCCCCAATATTAATGCCTTAAAATAACAATTTGTTATTATTGCTCATGTTTCTGTGGGTCAAATGAGCTCTGTGAGGTTGTTCTAGCTTTGTTCCTCTCATATGTGGCAGTCAAATGTTTCCTGGGGCTCAGGCGTCAGAAGACCCAGCTGGGCTAGACATTCATGATGGCTTCTTCACTCATAGTCACACTTGTTACACCAGGCTCGTGTCTCCACAGTAAACATACCAGAGACCAAGGTGGAACCTGCAAGGCTTGTTCTGATCCAGCCTCAGAAGACATGGAGCATTCCTTGCACTATATCTCAGTTGTTTCAGAAAAATCAAATTCCCAGCATAAATTAACAAGGGCACGAATACTGGAAGGTGTGGTTCATTGCGGGACATCTTTAAAGAATAGCTGCTACAATTTTTTTTTCATTTTATGCTCAGAGAAGAAGTCCACTTCCTCTTTGTGGTCTGAATCAATAGAATAACTGATCACTACTTTGAGTTTTGAAGCAAGGTAAGATAGAGTACAAGTGATTGAAAGAACTTCTGCAATTTGCATGCTTCCAATTGTAGCCCTCTGTTCTCGTGGGTGTAACAGCCTTCCAGCTCACCCATCGTGCAAGGTTGCTTATCTTCTAAAGCTTTTGTCATTTCTGGAACAGAACAGAACATATTCTGAATCAAGCTCTGGATACAATATAAGCTCTTTGAAGAAGTGCTAGATATTCCTTTACAACCCTCAGTCCTGTAGACTTTATTTAACATTGTTGTTTTTAGAGAAAATGTTTCCAGCTGGTAGATTATAAACTTCCTGGTTCAAGTGGAAAAAATTTGTCCTTGATCATAGAAAAACAATAGGCTGGACTCTATTCTAATCAGAACAAACCTCATTTCTCTCTCTGTGTGTGGTGGGGCGGGGGGTGGGGGAGGGAGCTCTCAATGAAACACAGAGGGAAACTATTTGAATGATTTTTCTGAATCACATAAGGTTGAGCTCAGGATAGGCAGACTAAATCCAATGAAAGAAACTAAGATGTTGAAAAAGACTGAATGTCCAGCTGGGATTCCTACTAGTCACAGGCTGGCAATAGAAATATTGAGAAAATATAGCCTTTTCAAAGAACAAGTTCTCCAGGAAAATTAAAGGAATTTAAATTAAGACAGTGAATTAAAGAAATGGTCCCCACAATTAATCAGTGAAGATGTTGGCTAGAACATTATAATAGATTTGTTGTAAGCCTTTGCTCTTTTATTTATTCAGATATTTGAAGCCAGAGAACCTTAGCATGCCTGAGAGCTCGCCATTAATGGATACAAATTTGGGGGCTTAATTTCCCTTAAAGCACATAATAAAGTAGTCATCAATCTGTTAATAAAGCTATAATTTACCCAATTTCTGATTCTCTACCATACAGGGGCTCAAGCAGGCTACATTGGTGTTGGATTTCCAGGGGCATTATGCCATCATGAGACTAAGGAAATTAGTTGGGGTACATCTACAGGAGATTCCATGGAGGGAATTCAAAAGTCAGAATTCCAGAGATATCAGAGGTAAACATCTAGTCCAGTGGGGTTAAGGACAAGATAAAAACATATGTGGATTCAACTGAGGGAAGAGCAGGGCAGGAAGGAGCAAGGAGCCATAGGACAAGCATGCTGAATGCGAGAAGTGCTTGTATCTCACTTTACAAGCTAGCAGGTGCATGAGGAATAATAAAATAATAAGAGGAAAAATAGCAAAACAACATTTTAAAAAATTTTTATTGCTTTTTAGAGAGAGAGAGGGATAGAAAGAAAGATCAATGATGAGAGAGAATCATTGATTGGCTGCATCCTGCATGCCCCCTAGTAGGGATCAACCTTTTGGTTCCTGGGTCAATGCTCAATCACTGAGCCACACCAGCTGGGCAAAACAATAACATTTAATGATCCATTGCTATGTGCTAGATACTGTTTTAAGTGGTATAAATTGATTATCCCATTTAATTTTCAAAACAACTCTATGAGGAAGGTACCAACACTATTCTTATTTTGTAGATGAGGAAATGGCAGCAAAGATGACTTACAAAACTTCCCCAAAGTCAGATGTCTTGGATGTGAAGAGCAGAGCTGAAATTAGAACTTCTATCTATCTGATCTCAGAGCCCAGGCTATTTATTGTATGATTTGGACACTGAGCCTCAGATGTTTGGATCCACTTATAGTTTGCAGCTGGGCTTTAAGCGATGAAGACAGATCTTAACTTTCCTGTGACGGTCCCCACTTGGATATGCTGAACAATTGCCGCGATAAGCACCTTCATACTTTCTGGAAAACGATTCCTTACTTTAAATTTGTGTGATAATGTCACCCTTTTTCTATGGATCTTATTCTATAATGACAACCCAACTCACCACATTGTTTAAGAAGACAAGATACCTGTGACTAGTATATTACTGTTCATTTATTTAGCGGGTGGGGGGTCTGCAGCCTTCTCCTTCCCCATCGTGTGCACTTTCTGATGACTCTCTTACCTCTGGAACCTGAATTGACTAGTCATTGGGTTGGGCCAGTAGTTTTTAGAACTGGCCCATTATCATAATCATTTGGAAGCCTGTAGAAAGTACGTATTTTTATCTTCCACTCCAGACCTTCAGAATCTTAATCTTCAGGATAGAGTATTGCAGTCTGCATTTTTAACAGTTTTTCCTCTTCAGGTAATTTCAGTCTGTTTGACTTTCCTCCCTCAAGGAGCAGAGTCTCATTCAGAATCCATTAAGTGTAAGAATAAGTGTAACATGTAAGCATAAGTTATTGACTATGTGAAGGACTAGAGGCTATATGGGAAATGGGATGCAACCAGGCTGCATGGGAAAGTTGAAGAACCAACAAGTCTTTGAGGATTCGTGCAGTTCTAACTGGGATGCTCCACTACTGCATGACCATCCTTTCTTACATTCTCTGCTTCTTTTTGACTTTCCCTCCAGATTTAAACTCTTATCTCTCTCTCTCTCTCTTAAACTCAAAGTTTTGAGGGAATAGATCTGGTACAGTTTACCACTCTCATCCACATGGACAGAACTCTTGAATAAGCCCACCCCATAGTCCTCCAGTTGGCCTGAACTTGGAAAAACCTGGTCCAATCAGCTGTGACCGAAGTGGAGTGGTGATATAGTAATGCATATTCCCTCCTACCTTAAAAATAATAATGGAAAAAAAAAACCCATACAAATACAAATGGTGACCTCAGTAGGAATAGTGGGTAGGAAACCTAGAAGAAAGCTGGTGTGCTGAGGCTTGATTTATCCAGTGTACACTATCCTTGCTCAGGGGATAAATTCTATGCTGCTATAACTTTAAACAGGCAGCTTCTGTCCTGATGGTGGCAACAGGAGTTTGGCCTGGGGGGAATAAAGGTATATCTGGGACACTTGCCATTATTAAAAATGTATGGGTCAGAGAGCCTAATCACTGGGCTATTAGACTCTGAGCTCATCACACAGTGTTGACAGTGGAAATTAGATCTTTGGGCCACCTGGGCAGCATTATGCCTTTTTACCTTATTAGAGTTAGGATGTCTTTCTTCTTTCCTCCTTTATCTCTCACTCTCTTTTTTCATTCTCCTAAAAATTTTCAGCATTGAGAACAGACTTGACACAGGAGTCTTTCTGTGCTATCAAGAAAGAAAAATTCATATATGTAGAACATTCTGAATGCTTTATTAACCAGAACTTAATTAACTCCAGGCTAATGACTGATTGACTCTCTAAGTAGGGTACTGTTCATTTGTCTTGCATAGTTTATCTCCTCATGATGAGCAAAGATGGACTATTCTGGAATCAGTTCTTACTGCTCCTACACATGTATACTGCGACCATCAGGGAGTCCTCAAGGCAAAATTACCCATCAGAGGAGCCCCTTGTCTCCTAGAAATGGACCTGCTTTAATGTGTCTGCTTAGTTCAGCCCTCAGCCATTGGCTGGGAGTAGCCCATGGGAAGTATGACCTTAATGCCAATGGAGTGATGTATCAGAGCACAGCATCTGGTCCATCAGTCCATCATACTTCCTACAGTCAGAGATCTGAGAAGCACATTCTCACGGCCACCACAGAACCCATCATTACAGGGCCAACCAAGACTTATGTTCTTTCAGAAGAAGCTCAAGCACACCTTTCCTTTGCCCCGTTCCCACACCCCAGGGCAGGATTGACTCTTCTCTATAGTTCCTCCACTCTATTTATATGGAATATTCTAGGAGCCTGCTAGAAAGTCACTTGTTTCCTTATCTGTTTTCCCAATGGCAGTGAGCTCCAGATATACATGTGCATACACACATACACATATGTATGTAGTATTTAGTTTTTATTGAATACATAGCTAACAATGTTGTGTACTTTTATAATTATTAGGGATAGATTTGTAAATATTTATTTCCACTTTTCTCATCTTTTCCTACCCCCTTGTGGTAAATATTCACTAATTTAAGGTTTCCAATCATAATTCTACTTTCTTTAATATAAGAAATAACAAGAGATTACATTTTATTCCATTTCACATTTATAATGCTCCTCTTAGGTAGCAGGACAAGTATGATTTAACTATTTTGAGGTGATTTAATGAATTAATTTATATTACTTTTTACAGTGGCAAAAGAAGGGGCCCTCAGAGCTTAGGAAAGGGAAGGGTAAAGGTAGCACACCTGGGGAAAGAGGAGGGGGCCAAGAAAGGTGCAAGTATGCTCCTGAGAGGGAGAGCACTGAATTTATGTCACTTTAAAAACAAGTTTATGAAGTTATTTTTTTTCTAAAACTACATTCGAAGCACTTCTAGGAAAAATAGCAAGAGAATTAGATGTTGCAAAGGCTTCTGCAAAAGAAGTCACTAAGATCACAATTGAAAAATATGACCAAGCCTCCTCAAAATATTGTAGAAATAAATAGATAAACCTGAATCTGAATATATGCATGAGTGTGAGAAAGTAAGCTCCTAAGACAGGGGAAGGTGACCCATGCAGCAAACCCAGGTCTACTGGGAGAATGTTCACAAACAAGCCTCGCAGTCGTAAGGTAGATGGCAGGTTACAAAGAGATGAAACTACAACAAAACCCCTGGTCTAGTCTGTAGGCCTTCAAGGATAACGTAACCCAATCCCACGTGTACCAAGTGAAGAACAAATGATGCCAAAAATTTAAGCAAGCACTACATTTTTATGAGAAAAGTTCATTTTGGCTTGAAAATGCTATTGACCCGGAAATCCCCATATGTAGGATTTGGCCAGGTAATGAAGGGTGAACTCTACATGAACATGTTAAGTGAGGGTGAATGATTTTGCTGTGTCAATACAATTTTCAACTCTTATACATTGTTGGTAGTATTTGATCATTGACCCTTCTGGGTCTCAGAATAAATGCCTCAATCATATTTAACACATGGCCATGCCATGACAAATTTGTGGGTCTGTCTCTTCAGCAAGACCAGGGATAGTTCTCTTCTGCCTGCAGTCCTCTATAGTATGCACAGTCATTGGCACGCAGTGATCTCCAGCTGAGGTGAGTTCAGGAGCCTTGTCTGGACACCTTCTTCTGTGCTCTGTTTGCCTCTGCAGAACCAGGCTTGCTGGGGTAGGAGACAAAGAACAGAGAATGAATAATTTATATTTCCCTCTCTCACAGAGGCTCCCCACTGGGTTGCTTTCTAGGAAAAAATATTCCTGGCTTGCAGTCTCAGCGTGAGAGCTTGTGCCAGACCCAGCCCATTGTCCCCCACTTCAACTGTCTGAGATATTACCCAGACAGAAATATCAGGCAGCTGTGTTTGATTATTGCCTTTTTATTCTGGTCCCTGGGAAAAAGGAGTGTTTTCTATCATTCTGGACAAAGCCTCACTTTCTTAGTCATATAGGTTTAGTTGCTGTCAAAACGACCCAGATGGCAGGTAAGGCAATAGTGGTGCCTCTCATGAGACCCCCAGAATCCTTATTTGATGTTGCCTGTAAGTTTCCCTTTCGAGCTTGGCTGTGGGGTGTTTGTATTCATTTTCCTGGCATACCAACTCCCAGCTGTCAGTTTATAGACTCAGAGTTGAGACAGACCTTAGAGACTTATTTGTTCCATTTCCTTCCTGCCCACTTGTTCTAAATGGGTTCATCAGGATGCCCACCATTCTTTCCGAAGAAAAACTTTATTTCCTATAGACCATGGTGAGTGGCAAGCTCTGAATTGCTATGTTCTTTACTTCATGACCTCATTTTACTCTGGACACGGAGGCTGGGATCAGATGTAAGGATCTGACTCAAATGTACCAGTAAAGGAAATCTCTTGCTAACTGCTGGTCAGTGATATAGCCCAGTGCTAAAAGCTCCACAAACAATTACTTTTATGGGATAATCCATTTCCTTTCTGTTCTTTTTGGTGCGATAGAACAAGTCATATTGTGAGCAGTGGGAACATAGAGAAGGACTGTGATAGACATGAGTGAGCAAAGTTCTGAGTAAGTTAAAGCTATGAAGAAGCAGAAACTATGGATAAGTGGAGAATGGATTTGAAAAGGAAGTCAGGTAGTAATAAGAGGAGGAGCAAGAGACAGAAACAGGTAGAGAAAGTAACTGAGAGCTAACTCACATGAGTGACAGCCTATCTAAGACTAAAATCCCCAGTCTTGTGCTGTTGAGGTCCCTGGAGCTTCAACTAATACAGAAAACCTTTTGTTTCCATTTATTTAGGTATGGCCATTTCTATTCTTTAATATCTGGCAAATTTTTATTTACCTTATTGCAACAATTATCCCGATAACAAACATGAGTTAGCCTATATAGGACTCCATCTTGCCATTAAAACAATACAACAACCTTAATTCCTCACCTCATCCAAAATGAGAGTATTTTCTATAGCATCCCTGGCAAAAATATATATAGTTTCTACTTAAAGACCTATAAGGTTGGGGGTTCTACAGCACAAGAAGGCTCATCCCATTTTGAATCACTTTAGAGAGTTGGTCTTAAGATTATTTTCTAAGAACCCCAGCCCCTGGATGGTTTTCCATATTCATCTTGACCCACCCATTATCCTTGGACTCTGCTTCAAAGTTTCTTCTTATTTTGTTTGTTTGTTTGTTTATTTGTTTTTAATTTTCAACTTCCTTATGGAATTTGTTGAGGATCAACTTCAAGTTGTTGTCATCCTTCAATTTTATTTTCCATGATTGACTCATGAAGACTTGGTTCCTATCTGCTGGTGGTCCCTAGTGAATGGATACAACATTCTGATCCTAAATTCCCTCTTCTACATTGTTTTATTTTATTTATTTATAACTGTGACCAATCTCTCTATATCCCAGCTATAGATTATAAATTTATTATTTTAGATCTAGACCTATGATTCTAAATCTTTAGTTAGATGAAAGGCAAGGGAGGGTGGATGGGAAGAGATCAACCAATGTACTTGTATGCATATATGTATAACCCATGGACACAGACAATGGAGTAGTGAAGGCCTGGGGGGAAAGGGACAGGGGCAGGCTGGAGGAGATTAATGGGGGTTGGGGGGAATGAAGACCTATGTAGTACTTTCCACAATAAGTTTAAAAAATAAAAAAGGATAAAGCTTTTGGAAGACATTGGAACCTCTAATCATTGATTAAGCCTAAGGCGATATCCTGTGAAAAAATTGCCTTACTCTTGTAGTGGTAAAAATGGTGACTGTATATATTTTAATTTAAGCTCTGATTATTTAATAAGGTTATAATTTAAAGATGACTCACAGAGATGGTGACGAAGAAGTCTTTGTCTACCATGACTTTGTGCCTTTCTTTCTTTCTTTCTTTCTTTCTTTCTTTCTTTCTTTCTTTCTTTCTTTCTTTCTTTCTTTCTTCCTTTTGAGAGAGAGATCTGTTTGTTGTTTCATTAATAATGCATTCATTTATTGGTTCTTATATGTGTCCTGACCAGGGATTGAACCCACAACCTTGGTGTATCGGGACGATGATATAACCAACTGAGCTACCCAGCCAGGGCTGACTTTGTGCCTTTAAATTAGATATCCTATTACATCATTCAAATAAGAGCCAATAAAAGATGACTATTAAGTTGGTCTATGATCTGTCATGGCATTATCCTGTCTCTCTTGCTTTGCTTCTGTCTCTATTTCCATGTCCACTACCTTTCTGTTTCCACCTACCTCCAGAACCTTTTGTATTTGTCTCCAACTTTTTTATATCCCAAATTTGCCCAAAGATTTGGTTCCCCTGCTTTGAATGCTTGGAATGCCTGGGAACATCTCTTGCATTCTCTGGTGTGTTCTGCTCCTGGATGCCCCTGGTAACCACCTGGCATTCATTCACGTCCCTTTTCTCCAGGAACTTAAAAACCATGAAGAGTTAAGTCAAACTGGTAACTTGAAGAATGTTCAATATGTTATCATTGCTACTTTACAATGAGCTGCATATCTTTGGGAGTCCCCAAGAAGTCATGGTTGGCTTAGAATACAAAAGAGTTTGGGTTTTGATTTGTCTTTAACTTGTAAAAGACTTAAAGCAATTTAGTAGGAGGTAGAAAATGATATGGCCTTGTTAAGGGAGGCAACATAGTTAAGGGCTCAGACAAGGTATGAAAACAGAGGCCTGTTTAGCAGGCATTCTTATTACCTACTATAAGAATGTAAACTTGTACTTTGTAAGCTCTGCTTTTTTATTTTTTTATTTTTTATGTGTGCATTTGTGTATGTGTATGTTAGCTTTTGTATTATTTACAAAATTCCAGCCATAATCAGTTGAACTAAGAATAAAAGAAAGGGTCATGTTTCCACTTTGTTTTAAATATTGATTATTTAAATGAATATTTGTTAATGGCTACTCTATGACATGACTGTGCCAGGTGATCGGGTTAACAAGATGAATAAGTTAGATACAACCACTGCCTTCATGGGCCTTATAGTTCATGAATATTCTGTAGGACAAGGAGAGTAGGGAAAGCCACATGACCCAAATGGACAAAGCATGCAAAAGTGACAGAATCCAGAGAGAGAAGAGACATCCTAGAGATTCAACCTGAGGAATCTGTACAGTTCCCATTGTCTTTCTCACCTGTAATAGTTGGCTTTCTCCAGAGCCCTCTTTTTAGGGCCCTGCAAAGATTTTATTTAAAGTGATTCTCTTATAAACTTGAACTCCGCCTGCTTTGCACATAGAAGGTTTAATTGTAATTCTAACATAGGTTCCATCTAGTTTTTCTCTAATCTCATTCCCATCTCTAGGTCCATCTTCATGATTCTTTATTGGAGGCGAATGATATGGCCTTAGTGTATTCTCTTTGCTCTTTGTTACCAGTCTTAGTTGCAAGTTTCTCTTTCTGAAAAATATAAACAGTGATGGTCAGTCAATGTTTAATTGCCAGTTCTTTTAGAAAATAAAATTTATCTGTATATATAGTATACACAGGTTTACAAATTTATTAAAATTTTACTGACATAAAATATGTGCATTACAAATAATAGACTATACAATACTCCTTATCATAAGTTCCATATAGTGAACCAAATCTCACAGAGTGTTTTTATTGATTTTTGCTGAACTCTTTTATCCTTACTCAAACTATCATTGCAGTTGATGAACGAGTGTTGTAACATGAATGTGGCTTGGTATTTTCATTTACATTAGCTAATAAGGTAAAAGATAAAATATAAAGATATATGTTGAAACCTTACTCATTTGTTAGTGATGTGTACAGCTTATTTGCTAAATTGGCTAAAGGTTTTGGAATATTGGAAGATTATTTTCTCAACAAAATGTAATCTGCAGCCCTAATGGGTTTGGCTCGGTGGATAGAGCGTCGGCCTGCGGACTGAAAGGTCCCAGGTTCGATTCCGGTCAAGGGCATGTACCTTGATTGCGGCACATCTCCAGTAGGAGATGTGCAGGAGGCAGCTGATCTATGTTTCTCTCTCATCGATGTTTCTAACTCTCTATCTCTCCCTTCCTCTCTGTAAAAAATCAATAAAATACATTTTAAAAAAATGTAATCTGCATTATTAACATTTTCTTCATTACATCCTTAAGTCTAGGTAGTCAGAAAAACAAATAAAATCAAGTCCTGACTTGCAGCCTTTGCAGATTTCCATGTGCTAATATTCCTACCATGGTTGGATTTAAGCTATAAACATAATGCCACCGAATGCAGAGTTGGGAAGGGGTGTGTAACAGTCCATCATGATGTAGTATTTCCATCTTATGGCTACCATAGACATACATGACCTCAAGAACATGTAAAATGTTGGAATGTAGTAAAATCTTGGAATATAGTAAAATCATTAGGAGTATTAGGTTAGAAAATTTATTAACTTCATTTTAAATATTAATTATGAAAATATTTAATGGCGGGCTGTGTTTAATAATCTGCTTGCCAAATTCCTGGAAATTTAACAGCAAGCTGGCCCAGCACCCCACTCAGGGCAGCCCTCTGGGTTTAGGGGAGTGATCCCTAGTCTGAATCCCCCAGAGCAGAATGAATAAGAGGACTACAATCAGCGGTATGGCTTTGCAGTCATATATCATTGCTTCACATCTTCTTCCCTGTTTTGAGATGTTGATATTTGAGAATTCCAATTTAAAAACCAAATAATTCCAACCTGAATGCCCTGCAGAGACTTGGAGGTGTTTCCTTGGTTGTAGGATCTTATCTTGCAACAGTTTCAGAAAGAAGAAAAAAAGGATGGGTCCAGTTTGCACATTTTCCACTCCCTTTTGTATGGATCTTGGTCCCTGAAGAGATCCTTAAAGCTCTGTCCCTTTAATGGGACTCGAGGCCCCAATCAGAAGTGTGGCATATGGAGAGGGTGAGAGTGGGACTTGCCTGGTTGAACAGGTAGTTTTGGGGAGGGAGTGTCACATTATTGATGTAATTGCAAGCCAGATGTCTGCTAAGGTTATGTACCCCTTCGAACTTTGGAACAATTGATTTAGGCTCCATAACACATAACCATGTGAAAAATTGCTCCAGAAGAAACTCAGTCATGCTAATACTTTGTATTTGGAAACCCATTTGAAACTTGTAACCACCAGAACTATTAAAGCAATATGTGTGCACTGTTTTAAGCAACTGAACTTACGGGAATTTGTTGGAGTCCAAGAGGAAATGAATGCTCCCTCTTTTCCATCTGCAGGGATTTTAGGTAGAGGTTTTCCCATCAACATAGAAGGCAGCACGGGATTCCTGATGGGGCCACGTTCCAGTTTTTACAGTTGTTGAGAGCACACCCAAAGTCCCCACAAAGGGACCCAGTCTATCTTGGGCTTTGCTGACTCTAGTTGGATTTTACTTTCTGATCTCCCACACATCAAATCAGAGGAGGTCTTCCTGGCACCTACACATAACATCCCCCTGAGGCCCAAAGTCACTGAAGTGGCCAGGAGGGTCATCCTCCATCCTGGCCCAGAACCGCACAAGCAAAAGCCTGTGCGTGGAGGAGCTTCTGGAAGCCCCAGCTCCGGCGGCTCGCGTGCCTGTGTGACAGCTCCATTAGAGGGGTGTGCCACACAGCCATTATCCAGTCACATCTTAAATGCAGCCCGCTGGGCTCAAATACCACTTTGGGAAGCAACAGATAATTTTCTGTTGTCCGCGAGGATCGCCGCAAGTCTCCTCCTGCTCCTCCGCTCTTGTTTCCATAGCCCGGTGCTCTTAGGAAATGAAAACCCAGCATTAAACGTGTAATTTGGAAATATACTTTCTCAAGAGGTATTCATTTGAGCTCCCGGGATTTTGAAAGTTTCTTTTTTTTTTTTTTTTACTCTTGGCTGTAGCTCTCTCAGCCCTAGGCTCCCCTGCTGCTGGTCATTGAGGATTGAAGGATGAAATGATTGCTTTCAAGGGTGGGTAATCACAGGTGTGAAGCACTCCATCAAATAGCATCAGCCGCAGAGGGCAGGGGGGCGGCTGTCTTCCCTTCTCTGGCAGCAGGAGGCAGAGGCTGCCTTTGTCATCAGGAGCACCACCCTTCTGCCGCCTATTGGACGGGAGTTACCACATGAGAGTCTGGAGGCACCTCATGCCTATTTGGGAGACTTAGAAGCATGCTTGGATGACATTCAAAATCAGGCTTAGAATCACAGTTCTTTTATTTCCTAACTGCAGGTCCTGGGCGAGGGACCTCTCTGGAACCTCGGGGCCCTTGCCTGCCTGCTAAGTGGTGATCACATCTCCCTTGGAAGGTTTTTACACAGATCAGAAGTAAAGTGTGGGGTGAAACTCCTAGCACACACAGTCCTTGGAACAGAACTAAACAGTTGCTCGTTATCGGTAAATATGAAAACAACCTCTGCATGACAGTCTCCTCTTCCATTGCTGATTAGCTTTATTTTTTCAGATGAGGGGGTAGTAGACCCCAGTTTTTGTGACTTGCTCAGGTAGCAGATAGCACTATGCCATGTGTAGCCCAGAGTCACCTGGGAGCTGGACAGTAATGCAAATACTCGGGCCTTCCCTAGAATGTCAGCATCTCTGGGGATGGAATCTGGGAACCGATGCTTTGACATGCTCTCCAGATAATTCTTGGGCACACCCAAGTTCACGGGGCACCCTGTGACCTCATGATCCGATCTCTTCCCAATAGAGCACACTGACTTCCCAGCTCCAGTTCCAAACTGAGCCATCACCCTGGACTATCTAATTGAATGCTAATCAAATGGGACTGACCACCTTTGAGAACCAATTGGGAACTGCTTCTCTCCTTTCTCCTCTCTGCAAACATAGGCATATTTATGTAGAAATAAAAATGCTGCTAACCAGCCCCAAACCAGGAACTGGATTAGCTATAGAGAAAGGAGCACTTCTGGGAATTGTTTTGTTTGATGTAGCACAAAAAAGAAAGACCTGTGCTGCTGGCACAATACAGTGGGCATAATGGGAACTATGTGCTTTGGACTCACTGCACGTCGCCTGGCATTTGGCAAGATGATTGAAGATAGCCAGCCTCTCTGGTGGGTGGCAATGGCGGGAAATGCTGTTGACTCATGGGCCTGATGGCGGATATTTAGACGACTAATTGATGTTCATAGCTCCATCTGCTTATTTCATCAAGCCTCTGAGACTTCCTCTTGGCTTTTACATTAAGACCAATAACTTTGGAGACTGTGTAATAGTGATTGAGAGCCCGAGCTTGACGTCAGGCAGACTTGGGTTTAACTCTTTTCTCTGAAGCTAACTACCTTGTGACCCTGGACTTGGGGTTTATTTCTCAGTGTCAATGTCTGCATCTCTTTGGAGAAGGGGTCAGCAAATGTTTTCTGAAAACTTCTGTCTCAACTAATCAACTCTGCCATTGTAGCATGAGCGTATCTCAGACAATACGTAAATGACTGGTGTGGCTGTGTTCTAATAAAACTTTATTTATAAAATAGACAGCGGTCTGAATTTGCATTGCGATTTGTAGTTCCTAACCCCTACTCTAGAGGAGATGTTAATAGTTTGTTTTTAGACTTATGAAGATTTGTTTTTAGACTTGTGAAGGTTAAATGTGATAATGTATGTAAACCTAATACCTGGTGTAAAATAGGTATACAACAATTGGTATTTATTATTTTTGTAAGCTGTATCAAAATGACACATTGGTACATCCTTAAAAAGAGAGACCTAGATGACAGGATCTACATCTCCAGTAAGCACAACTTTATAAATTTTGTTTTTAATGAGCTATCCTTCCTGCTAGGACCTACAGGAAGAAATATAGAGGGTGTCCCCCCCAAAATGTATATACACTTCAACAGCTGATAGCTCAATTTTGAAAATGAATGTATTTTAATGAACATTGCCTTTATAATTATTCAAAGTGTGTGTATACATTTTTGGTGACTTCCTATATACTAGTATGTAGATGATGATGATAATGATGATGATAAGAATAAGAATTAAAAGAAGAGTATATATTTAATACTTGCTCCAAATATGGAATTATTTGAAATACTTACCAGTACTTTTTTTTCCTCATAAAAAAAAACCCTGTTAGGTCTATGCTATTGTTAGCCTTCCTTTTATATACAAACTAGGAGCCCAGTGCACGAATTCGTGCACCTTGAAAGGAACTGTGGGCCGCGAGGCTGCGGTGGGCACAGGGGCAGATCTCAGCCTATCCTCCATGCCCCCTCCTGGCCCCTCCTGCCATGGCCCCTGATCCCCTGTCTGCCAGCAGCCCTACTCCCACCACCTCGATTGCCCCTCAGGAACAGGGGAGGTGGAGAAGTCCTCAGGGTGATCAGGGCTGACAGCCACTGCTCGCACCCGCTGATGGCGCCAAGTGATTGGGGCCAGCACTGGGCACCAGCAGCAGGTGTGAATGGCGGCTCTGGTGCAGGCTGTGGGTGCGAGTGGGGCCAGCTCTTGCAGTGGTTGCAAGCGGGACCTGCCGGCCCCATTTGCCCCTCAGGAGCAGGGAGAGGTGGAGAAGCCCTGAGGGGCGATCGGGGCCAGCAGCATATCTCACACCTGCTGACAGCACTGAGTGATCGGGGCCAGGACCAGGTACTGGCAGCAAGTGTGAGCAGTGGCTCAGGTGCTAGCAACAGGTGCAAGCACTGGGCCGGATTGCAGCACATGGGAGCAAAGAATTTTCAGTAATCACCAGAGGCTCGCCCCAATGACAGTGACCAGTCCCCCACCTTGGTCTGGCGCCCCTGCTCACCTGCTCCACCATCCCGCCGTGGCCAACGCCTGCCATGTTCCATGCACGCCCCTGGTGATCAGGGCACATCATAGCGACCGGTTGTTCCATTGTTCGGCCGTTCAATCTATTTGCATATTAGGGCTTTCTATATACAGATAAATCAAGGCACAAGAATTGAGTAATTTGCCTAAGATAAGACAGCCAGTAAGTCCAGCCAGTAAGTGGCAGGACTAATATATGAACTGAGCCAACTCTCCTAACCATTAGGTAGTACTGCCTCCCTAATGCAAATCAAAGACACACTACCCTGATGACACCCCCTGAGTACTGCAGAGAAGCAATGACACAGTGAGTGCTCAGCCTTCATGGCTCTCCACACTGAGCTGCCGGGGGCTGGCTCCTATGTGGGTTTTCCAGCTCCTTCCCTGCCTTTCCCCTGCCAGTCTCCATCAGGCCATCCAGTAGGATGCTCCTTTGGGGGATTTACTCTTGACTGTGCATCCTGGCTCTCTCTCCCTCGGCTTCAACACATCGCAGACACTTTGATAACGACACTGACAGTGTCTCTCCCGACTCCCACAACACATCCACTTCCTTTTCACCAGAACCCCCTCCCTTCTTATTGGGAACTCAATAGTCCTGAGCAGAGACATGAGAGGCACAGAAAGTGAGACCTGATGCCAAGACACCAATAGGATTTTCCCAAGACACTGGGCAAGGAGTTTCTAAAGCAGTGGTTCTCAACCTTCCTAATGCCGCGACCCTTTAATACAGTTCCTCATGTTGTGGTGACCCCCAATTTCATTGTTACAAATTGAACATAATTAAAGCATAGTGATTAATCACAAAAACAATATGTAATTATATATGTGTTTTCCGATGGTCTTAGGCAACCCCTGTGAAAGGGTCGTTTGACCCCCAAAGGGGTCGCGACCCACAGGTTGAGAACCGCTGTTCTAAAGAGTCTGGTGTCCTGCCTCAGGGTCGCTGGCCATTTCTACTGCCGTCTGTCCTGTGCCCAGGTTAGTCTCCACCTGCTCAGGACTCTTCGGTGTCTGAGGCTGTGGATGTCTACCAGGCAGATGGAGCCCTGGTAACTAGGTTTTTATGGTCTGTGCCATCTTGGAATTCAAAGAGGGATTTTTTTTCTTCCTTTCTTCCCCTCCCCCTACCACACACCAAAGAGCCATGGGCATTCTTGTTTCAGCTTTCATTTGGAGGGAAGTATGACTAACTATGCCTACTCTCATTGAATGCTAGAAAAGAAAAGAAAAATAGTTTAATTATAATGTCAGGATGCTGGATAATAGTAGTGACGATAACTATATTTACAGGGTTCACTATGTGCCAGGCACTGTTCAAAGACACTGGAGGTCTTTTCTTACGAATGACAAATTCATTAGTCAAGATTAAGTGCAATTCAGCATTAAGAACATAAAAACTAAATGGATAAAAAGAGGGAACGTTCAGAAATCCAGACTCGTTATTAGGATGAGGATGGAAACATTGGTCAGGGAAGGAGCAAGAACAGGTAGGAACAGAATAATTACATTGTTGGAAACTTGGATACCTTCTGGGCAACTATCTGGATGAGAGGGTTATGGGAAGGAGAAAAGGAAGAGAAAAGAAAAGGTAAACTTAACTTTATTGGACATGTAATATGTCATATGTGTTTTCTATATGAATTTTCATTTCATTCTCCCCTAACAACACTATCTTAGTCAGCTTAGGATGCTACGACAAAATACCATTGATTGGGTGGCTTAAGCAACAGACATTTATATCTCCCAGTCTGGAGGCTGGAAGTCCAAGATTGAGTTGCCAGCATGGTTTGGGCTCTGGTGAGGGCTCTTTTCCTGGCTTGTAGATGGCTGCCTTCTCACTGTGTGCCTCTCCTCGGCACCTGTGCATGGACAGAGAGAAATCTCTCTTCCTCTTTCTTTAAGGCCACCAATCCCAGAAGATTAGGGTCTCACCATTTTGACTCATTTAACCATAATTACCTTCTAAAAGCTCTATTTCAACATGCCATCATAGTAGGGGTTATAGCTTTAATATACGAATTTGGGAAGGACACAACTCAGTCCATAGCGAACACTATGAGAAACATATTATTGATTTTAGTTTATAGATGAGAAAATTAATGCTTAGAGGAAATGAGAACTTGTCCGTGGCCTCACATATAGGATATGATGAAGCAAGGTTTGAACCCAGAACCTCTGATGTCTAAGCTCTCCTCCACCCCAGGCTACTTGGAGGATGGTGCTGGCCACCCCCGGGAGCCCTCCTTGGTGCTGGGGGCTGAGTTAGGCCTCCGGGACTTGCTCCTATGTCACTCTTTCCCAGCTGGGCATGGTTCGCAGGTGAGGAATGTGGGGATGAGATTATCCTCTCTCTCTTTTTTATCAGCCTGTGTTATCAACATTTATGATTAGATCACTGGTTCAAGTAGATAGATGTTCTGTCACTGTAGAGAAATTGGCAGGCGCTGGAGATACTGGCCGGACTTCTGTGATTTTCCCCTGTCTGCCAAGGAGAATGAGCCTTTTGCTGTTTCTCTTTTTGCCACCGCTGCCAGGACTGTTAATGAAGCCAGCCTCTTTCGGGTGGCAGTGGTGGCCATCTGCCCTCTAGGCCATCTATCTGGCTGTCCGGAAGTAACCTCTCCTTGCCCATGGCAGTAAATCCAAGCTGGGCGTCTCTGCGACAGAAAGAACTTTTCCCATCTCAGCTGCCTTTGTCATGATGTATCTTCAGAGCGCCTTTGTGTCACACCAGGACTACGGGAGGGGCTAACATCTTCTGTGTCCATTCAGCTCAGAAGTATACACATGGGCGCCGTTCACCTCGTCAGGAAGAATCAGCTCTTCCGTGAGCAAAGAGGACGAGAGAGCACCAAGCTAGGTCAGCCACGGCCAAGTTCTTCAGTGCCGGGCGGAGACAGGCGGGCAGGGAAAACTAAGAATAGAACTGCAAATAGATCTTTAAAAGGGGACTTACAAAATGCAAATTAGGAAAAGAAATACAGTGCCATTTCCCGTTATCAGACTGGCAGAGATTTTTTTTATTAACGACACCTCAATATTCGGCTTGGGAGAGACGGCAGGGCAATGCCCACTGCTTCTATTTTCACAGCCTTTCTGGAGACCAATGTGGCATCATGTGTCAAAGGCTCCAAAAGGCACCTGCCCTTTGAAATAGGTGAATCCACTTTCTATAAACATATTTTAAGAAAATATCATCATGCATCGGCACAAAGATTTTGCTATGAGACAGTCATTGTAACATTTGTAAAAGAGAAAATAAGTAAAACTAAATGCTAGTAATTGCATGGTTAAATGATTTAGTGTACATGAATGTAATAAAATAATATCCAAACATAGAGAACATAATATATTAAATATTTGTAGACATAGAGAGGTACTTATGATGTATTTTAAAATCAAAAAAGGTTACAAGTCAGTATGTACAGTATTTATTGCACATACTATATATATTTATTTAAAAATTGGAAAGTTAGATACTTAGGTTCGTCAATAGCAACATATAGGTATATGATTGCAGTTTTCTGTGCTTTCCTATATTTTTATTAAATTTTTAATATGATAAAAAGGTCTCATTTTTCTAACAGAGAAAAAAAGTTTATTTTAAAGCTATAGAAAAAAGCAATGGCTTGGAAATTGGACAGGACCACAGGCATAAGTATAAAATCTAGCCCTGCCTGGGTCCCATCACCACCCATCCACCTGTTTTCCCATCTCCTCTTCTATCCCTTCTCTTACACTCTCACTCCTTTCCTTTGCCATCTGTGACACTGCACAGTTGTATAACATGAAATTTTAGAAACTTTTTGATAAACTGTCTACCAGCTTGTAAGTAAAAAGGAGGATTTTACTGAGATGATTGGATCCACAAGAAAGAAACAATTTATCTTTATTTGTATCACAAAAAGTCAGAATTTTTAACTCCTTTGGGTACAATGAAGAATCAAAACTAATGTCCCAACTCTGGCCAGTTACTGAGGACAGGGCAATCAGTAATAATTTCATCAATTACATTTTTGCCTTGACTGGTTGCCCTATGCATATATGCTTATTTATCTGAAGGTTTTTAACTTATCAATGTAAATATCCTTATTTCACCAATATCTTTGAAATGAATTTTATTCTCTTCAGAAACAAGTCTTATAATGTTTTGAGGTAACAATTCTAATTAAAGCAAAATTACTCTCTTTTAAAATTTTAGTTCTGAGAATAGGAATTTAAAATGAAGCACATTTTATGAGCTGACTTTTGCTTATTTAAAATATTAAGTATTGTGATAAACCAAGTGAAAGAACATTATTTGAATTCCATCACTGACTTTTTCTACTCTTACATTTATTTAAAAACTAGAGACCTGGTGTACAAATTTGTGCACAGGTAGGGTCCCTAGGCCTGGCTGGAGATCAGGGCCGATCTGTGGGGCAACCGGCAGGGTGATTGGGGGGCCCATTCTGGCACCTGCCTTGGCCAGCCTGATACCAACCATTGGCCTGGGGCCTGCAGGCTGAGGGCAGCTCCTGCATTGAGCGTCTGCCCCCTGATGGTCAGTGAGGATCATAGCAACTGGTCATTCCACTGGTTGTTCTGCCATTCGGTCGATTTGCATATTACGCTTTTATTAAATAGGATGTTTCTGGGCCTCTGAAGATTAGCACAAGATTCAGTTTTTCAATAAGAGTGTTCTGTGGTTTTCTGTCACTTCTATTTTCTCAAATGGAATTAATTTAAATGAATATCAGCCTTGCCGTGCACTAATCTATTTACTCCCACTAAAGTTAACTGGACTAATTTCATTATGCCGTCATTGACACTACAGTGCCACTCCGTGTGGGGAGTGGAAGTCCCAGTTCTGAGATGGCTGTGGTTGTTCTCTGCCCAGCTCGGCTGGATTTGGGGTTGTTAATGGAGCTGTAGTGCTTGCCACATGATTTCTGTCCACTATGATTCTCATTTTTAAGTCAGTCAGATATACCCCGGTATCCCAACTGATTCCAAATGGCTCCGACCCCACAGACTGTACTTGTGGATATTCCTAGACCTACTTTTCCTACTCCCTATTTATGCCAACTCTTGCTTCTCTACCTCAACTCTAATCTGCTGGATCTTAGGATACAGCATTAGTATTTGGTTGAGAATCAAATGCCAACAAGATCATCACTAAGAGAAGCTACTATGAGTAAACATAGGAGTAACAACTATGGGGTAAGGCTGCAACCCTCCCCTTCCCTTTCCCAAGGTAGACATTGCTAATTAAACACGGTGCTCTTTTCCTGCTGAGCCTGGATGCAGTCTTAGATTATTCCCAATAGAGCTCCGTAAGCAACATTACCAATGGAGTAGATGAAACGAGTGAAGCACAATCCACTTGCCATTTCTGGGATGATTCTCCTAGCTCTTCTTGCTTCGGACAGCTGCTGGTACAATATCCTGCCTAGTGTAGAGCCTTTAAAACTCAGTTCCAGCACACAGGCCACTTGGTTGGTACCCCAACCCCTTCCTATAGCGTGGATATCTTTGGTTAATTGAACTTGTGATTTTAAAACAAGAGTTCCCAGATCTCAAATCCTTTGCTCAAAAACTTCCTTGGTATTTCAGAGCATAAGTCGTCAAATGAAATCGTTAGCTCTTGAAGCATATACTCCTTCACTCCCAAATTCATTCAGCTTTCACCTGCTGTTGATCGGACATGTCCCATGCTGAATATTGTGCTGCCACAATGGAGCACACAAGCAAACAGGATGGAGTCAGTACCTTCAGAAAGTAAAGATCTATAGACGGGCTTTCAGAAATCATCGTAACATGAAGCAGAATAAAGACATGTGCTGAGAAAGCGAAACTGAGTGTTGTGGAAGCCTAGACAGAGATATAATTTTCCACCGATGGTGGGTGTGTTGATCATGGAGGGTGTAGCACTTGAGGGGCACATTAGCTCTGCTGATTACTAGGTGTGTGATCTTGAACATGCTATTTTACCTCACTAAGCCTCAGGTTGCTCAACTACAAAGTAAGGATAATATTGGTCACTCTGCAGAGGATATCAGCAAGCTTTAGATGAAGGTGAGAAAATGAAGAGAAATCAAGCTGGAAAAATGTAAGTGCTCAATAAACGTTAAGTCTCTGAACGCCCAGATTTAGACTAGAAGAGGAAAGAAAAATGAACCTCTGTTTACAGGTGCAGCTGACCCTGCTCCTGCTGTTTCCTCCTTCACTCTATACCCCCATTCTGAAACACTAGCAGTGGTCTCCTGGCTGTAGTGGGAGAGGGAGAGGAGAAGGAAGCTGAAGAAAGCTAGCAATGGGTAAGGATCAAGGAAGAAGATCCACTCTCTTGAGGAACTGCACTTATCTGGCTGAGGTGTAACAGCTGCGAGAGAGGTTTTTGAAACGGGTCTTGTAGTCTGGTGTATGGAGTGTCAGTGTCATGGCAGGTGCGGTGATTTTCAGTTTTACTCTTCCTGATCCCCAGGAAGCCTCTCTGCGAACATTCTTCTCCACCCAGTTGATCATGATGGTGAAATATCCTCTGTGGCCTGAAACCCTTAGAGTCATCTCTACATTAATCCCCCTCCCCCAAATCCATCTCTCCAAAATGCTCTGAGACCAGATGACCTACTGTTGGCCTCACATATCTCCCAAAGATAATAGAAAGATCTGATGCCATGGAAACAATTTTGGTGTCTTAATTCAGTCATTCTCAATCCTGGCTGCACAGTAGAATCACTGGCAAGTCAGGGTCTCCTCCCCGCAGAATTCTGATTTAATTTAGCTAAGATAAGACGCTGGCCTCAGTCATTTTAAAAGCTCCCCAGGTATTTCTTAATGTTCAGTCAAGGTCTAGTACCACTAATTTAATTGAATAAATTTTGAGAAGAAAACCTCAGCTGTAATTTGCATGTTAATTCAAACACATAAAAAGAGAACACTGAAGAATATGAAAGGATAAAAAAGTCAGTTCTTATTTGTTGGAGGAAAAATGTTTGCCTTTGAAAATAGCTAAGCTTACAAGGCAGCATTCATGACCAACACTATGCATAAATAGACAATTTTGTCAGAAGGCTTGGCTTATTATCGAGGGCATTGTGTCAAGACATAGAAGCTCCAATGATTTGAAACTGATTCCGAGTTTAGAAATGTGGAGGGATTTTTGTCGCATTATGAAATTAAAGCATGGTCTAAGTGTAGCAAAAATAATTTCCCAATGAGTTATTGTTCAATATTATCTTTATACATTAAATCTTGGCCACTCTAAAAGGGAAATTGAACAGGATTTTTTAATACATAGGTCTGGCCCTGGATACTCACATAGGCAAAGCAACTCAGACTTGACTTAAAGGGGGCCAGGGAGACAGATTGGCTATATATTTGACCCACTAATTTTACTGATGAGTAAACTAAGGTCAAGACAGTGGGAGAAATTGTGTAAGAATGAAAAGCTGGGGCTTAGCTTTTACCTTTCTGGTCCAATTTTTTTTAATATTTTATTGGTTTTTTACAGAGAGGAAGGAAGAGGGATAGAAAGTTAGAAACATTGATGAGAAAGAAACATCGATCAGCTGCCTCCTGCACACTCCCCACTGGGGATGTGCCCGCAACCAAGGTACATGACCTTGACCGGATTGAACCTGGGACCCTTCAGTCCGCAGGTCGACGCTCTATCCACTGAGCCAAACTGGTTAGGGCTGGTCCATTTTTTTTTATGTTGCTGAATTAAACATTTAATCTTTAGTTAGCATCTATTAGATGCTTGATTTTAATGAAATGAGAACAGGATAGGAACTCGGGCACAAAAATGAACCCATGTAATAACTAAGACCCTCACCTGTTCATATAGCTCACATATCTGGTTTTGGACATGACAGGTGCATGGTCTGGGCAGGACCAATAACAGGGTCAGTGATGTGCAGTCACCTGGGCTATTGACGCTTCTGACACAGAAGGATAGGATCAGAGGCTCACCTGCAGTTACAAGGATGGAGGATAGGGTCTGGCAGGTTGTTCCTATGTACAGGCCGGAGGCATCTCTCCTTCATTCTTAACAAATTAAGCCAAATTTCCAACCTTTCCCCAAAGTAAGACAGCCAGGCAACCTCTGCTGGGAAGAAAATTACCAAATATAATACAGGATGCCAGTTACATGTGAGTTTCAGCTACACAACAAATACTTTTTAAAGTATAAATGTGTCTCTTATGGGCCTCAAACACCAACATTAAAAGAAGTGTTTGTTGTATATTTGAAACTCAAATTTAACTGGGCACCTTCTGTTTTGATTGACTAAATCTGGCAACCCTATCTGGGCAAGTCCTCTGGAGCACCTTACCCCCATAGTTGGCTTGGTTTCCTCTGTTCTGTTTTCACAAAGCACTCAGTACCTAGCTAGCATCACTGTTAACTACATCTCCTTCCCCTCTCCCCCCGTTTACTGGTTAGGGAATAGGCCTGTGGAAGGCTGGCGTAAGTTGGCTCTCAGTAAAAGCTGATGAGATAGATGATGAATGGAACAAATGTGTCTGAGCCCAGGAGTGTGCTGGTTCAGGACAAACTCTTTCCTGCTTTGGGAGAAGCGAGTCCTGCTTTGGGAGAAGCTGGCTCTGGTGCTACATGGAAATATTTCGCAGGCTGCTCTGAGTTTTGTTATTCAGAACCGGCCTCTCTATTCTGGCTTTCTGGAAGCACAATGAGCAGCTCGTGCTGCCTCCCCACCCCGCCGTGGGTCTGGGCTTCGGTTGTGAGGCCAGCAGCATTGAGAGGGACATCTTCCCCCACTGCTCTTGAAATGTCCACAGGCCTATCTGCCTGCTGTACCGCAAAGCTGCAAATCATTGACTGGGATCCCGTGGGGGGTGGTGAGTGTGTAGGTTTCCTTTGACTTTGTATACCAGCTGTGTGAAAATGTCAGAAACTGATAAATTTTGTAAAAAGGAACTGGAGACAAACAAACAAACACCCAAAACAACCTTGAATGCTGATTTTTTTCCCCATTGTCATGAGCAATTCATGATTCACTCACAGGAGGATGCCTCCTGGAAAGCTTCTGTCAGGGCTCCATTTGTGATTTTCAGAAATCGATCCTGGCTTTTCATTTCAGGAGTACAAGTATAGGGTTCATGGGGTCGACTAGCATTATCTGGGGACAAAGATAAAAATGTGGGTCCCCTATGTGTGCACAGAAGGGAACAATTTGATGTATATAAAGCACCTAGTGGAGTGCCTGCCCTCAGTAAATGGTAGTTGAAGGTCAGTGAGGATTTTTAGGCACATCAGGTACACACGAGGTAGGCACCCTATGAGAATCAGTAGCTCAAGTTTATGTAGTTGGTCCGAGACAAAGCTAGAACTCAGTTGTGCTGATTCTTAATCACATAACTGTTTTATCTCAACATTGATGGATCCTGAATCTCCTGGGCGATTGATCCTGGCATCTTCATTGTAAATGAGAGGAATGCATTTGGAAGCCGTTCTTGTAGATTCACAAGCACAGATGTTCAGTTTGACTGTGCTGAGGACGTAGGCATGTCCTAGTTTTCTACTTCCCAGATCTGCCCTCCCTCTTCTTTCACCAACCAATGTGAAGGAATGCCTTGAAATCAGTTCGTATCTAAACACCACAGCTTTTACTGTAAGGTGTTACATTTAGGAGTCTCGTGGGCAGAATCAAGAGCGAGCCTTTCATACTTAGTTCATCATGTGCCCTCTTTTCTGTCACGTCGCATCTTAGTCGTTGGGCCTGGAGACTAAGAATGGAGCATCAATAATTAAAGGTACAATCACAGCTGAAGCTTCCGTTAGTTATTTTTCTCCAACCCTGACATTTTATGAGTCAACAAAGCCAAAGCCATCAATATGAAGCAGATTATTTTTAGCAGTTTCTTAACCAGTGTGCTCTAGCTTTAGATTAAACATTGACGTTGGTTATTATTAAAATCTGAAAATTCTGGGCAGAAAGGAGTCCATCTTAGTTCAATAAATGCTGGGATTTCATTACCTTGTTTTGAAAAACATCGACTCACTTGCTGCTCCCACCAAATACAATGGCATAAAACTAATGGATTGTAGATTTGCTAAGGATTAGTTGTTCAAGGTCAGAGTCTGACTGTGTGGGTGCAGTTTGAATGGTTGAATATGACTGTGGACTTTAACCTTTTGAGATTTGCAATATCTTAGCACTGACATTATCTTATTATCACTTGGTTCTATGAAATTTGTCCCATTCTCTAAGCAGCACCAAAAATATGGTGTTACAGATTTTTAAAGTAAATTAACACTGTTGCTTTGGGAATTTTTCTATATCCTTCTTAGCATGAGAAAACTAGAACAGCCTCTGGTAGAATGAAACGAGGGTTGAGAATCAACTCCATTCACATGATGTAGTGGAAAGAATACTGATCTTGGAACCAAAAGACCTGGTTTCTGCCACTTGCTAGTTATGTGTTCTTGGGCAAATGAATTAGTGTCAGGATCTTATATTTCTTATCTTTTAACTGAAGGGATGTGGGCTAGAGCAGATGTGTCAGGGTCACCCATGGATGGAAGGGAGAAGGTCTTCAAATGGGGCCTTAATCTCTCCACCCCCAGCCCACTTTAACTACTCACTACTATTTGTTTTACCTCTTGTGCTAAAGATTTGGCCTGGGCAAAGTCCCACTGCTAAGAAAGCTTGAAAACCACTGGACAATATGCTTTCCAACCTTTATTTTGGTTATAAAATTCTATTATTCTAGTCATCAAATTAGTGTTAAAAATGTCAACATATTCACTGACAATTTTAAACTACATCATTCTGAATTTATTTTGTAAAAGGATACCTGGATCTCCGAGTGGGCCTGAAAACTTTCATTCATCCGGTCAAGTATGGTGAGTAGGAGCTTATTCTCTGGGGTCAAATGGCCCAAGTTCTAATTTAATCTCGGGCCATTGCTGTATAACTTGAACAATTCACTTTACCTCTTTGTGCTCTATTATCCTCCCCCTTTACAAAGAAGAAACTGAGGCACAAAAAGAGTGTTGAGATGAACAAGATAACAGTTCCCACTTTGTAAGGTTTTGTGATGATTAATGAATTAGTGGGTATAAAACACTTATCACAATAACTGGCACATAGTCTTTGCTGAACAAATGTCAATATTATTATAAGTTCATGTATTTATTAAGTATCTGTTGTGAATCTATGATGTATTTATAATTGTGGTAAATTATAGAGATTCAGAGTATACACAACATGATCCCACTCTCATGAATATCCTAGGCCAGTAGGAGAGAGAGCCAAGTGAAAATTCTCATAAGGCAGTGTGATAACTTGTGCTCAGGCTCTGAGGGAGGAATAGGTACAGAAAGAAGGAAGAACTTAGACAAAGGAGATGACGGCTCATGAAAGGTCTTTGAGACTCTCTTAGAAGGGCTAGAGCATGGGCCAGAGGAGATAACAAGGGGTAAAGGACAGACCGGGTTTGGGTCTTCAGTAACTAAAGTCCAGCTGGTCCCTCTAATTTGTGAGCTCTACCCTAATGTAGATGCTAGTAATGAGCCTTCTTAACACCATCTCCGCCCCTCCCCCACGTCATTTCTGGCTTATCCCATCTAATCGTGAGTGATTATAATGTACTTCCTGTTGCCAAGTTGGAGCCTGAAAGTTTATGTTTGCTTATGTGTTTCAGTTATTCATTAAAAATCCTAGGGTTTCTGATAATTTCCAAACAAATCCTTGGAAGAAAGAAGGCGGGGGAAAAATGCTAAAAGATCCATAGCTTTTCTAATAACATTTATACCCAAACAAGTATCTTTCTGAAAGCCAAGTGAAGCCCTCAAACCAGAATTTCTTCTCTTTAGTTAAGAGAAGAACTCGGGCACACATCCAGGCCTAAAGAAGAAATTATGCTGGAAAGCTCAGTTAAAAGGACAAATACATTGAGGCATGAAGAAATTCCTTGTTGAGAAATGAGCTATACTTTGCCTCCTTAGGGCTCTATCCTTCTTCCCTAATTCCTCAGACACTGCCTCTTGAATGCATGGGGAGCTCCAAACTCTTATTAATGCTGTTTAGTCACATGGCATAATGATTGATCCTGGTACAAAACCGACTCTCAATTATATGCTGTGAAACTAAGAGATGAATGAGTGAGTGAAAGACAGAAGGAAACAAGGTGAATATTCTGGGTGGGGGGGGAGGCGGGGAGGGAGGCGGCTATTTGTACCACCACTAAATCTATAGGTCTCCATAGGCCAGGGTGTGTGGCTTTGCTGTCCTTTGTGGCCATTAGAGAGCTTTATGGGCAAATGAGTGCCCTGCTAGATACCTGCAGGGCTCAGCGAATATTTAGTGAACACTTCAATTTCTTGGTTTGTGTTCTTCCTGGGTTTCTACAGTGAAACAGCACTAAGGGAAAACCAACATACCTTGAGGTGATGGTGAATAATAATATAAACATGATATTGAGGGTCAGCCAGTGCTCTAACTCTCTAGGATGCCTTTAACTTTGTCTCTGATTTGTGTGATCTGTGTATTTCTCTCTAAAACTTCAGGTCTTCCCAAAATACAAGAGTATATCATTAAAACTGCAAGGCCTATCCTAAAATTTCCACATCAAATACCTTCAAACCTCTCTCTTCTCTCTCCTGACTTTACCAGTTGTCAGTTTAGAGGAGCCAGCACCAGGTGCTGCTTCTGTATTTGACGATGAGCTGGGCATTGAGGGGGAACTGAAGACTCAATCTCTGCTCTTCCGAGTTTTGTAACCTAGTTTGTGGGCAAAGGACACCACGTTAACAACTGGGGAACAGTTAGCAGGCACTATGATAAAGAGCTAAATTGTGTTTTAGAGTTCAAAGAAAGGACAAATGGAAACGAAGTGGAGTAAAGTGTTACTTGCTTTTCTTTAGCTTTCTACCCCTCAGAAACCTCTCCTGGTGGCTCCAATGGATGCAAATATTAATCTTTGCTTCATACACTAAGATTCTTAAGTATAATGACATTTTGTCACCCAATGTAAATTCTCAGTCACCATGGAAACTGTAATGAGTGAGAGGAGTTTAATTTCAATCAGTGCCAAAAAAAAAGAAAAAGAAAAAAGAGGGAGAGTGACATTCTACACACTTTGAGCATCCTTCCACATGCCCCCCCTTTTTTTTAAAGAAAAAGGAATTCAGATGCTTTCCCTACAAATATATGCATCTAATTGGAATATAAGCCCTTTGAGTGAAGGGTAAACTATTTCTTACTAATAATTTTCTAAATTTTTATACTCATGGATCTAAGAGAGGCACTCAATAATATTTGTTGAATTATCTATATATCCAGAAAAACTGAGCAATTACATTAGCAATTACCAAAGAAATGACAATTCCTCACATGCCTCAGATATCCTTCCTGACTCTATTTGTCCTTTCCTCTTGTATTTACCTCACTGAAATTTCCCCATTGGTCCAGGTATTTCCATTATTAAGAGATTCATCCATTTATGGCAGCACCAGCTACTTCTCAATGCCCTTTCATTAAAGACAACAGTTCTTGGACTAACGATCAATGAAATACCTAACATCCAATTATTGATGACAGAGCAAGGTCCCCACAAGCAAAGAACACGCATAGATACCAGGCATTATGCATGGCCTACATTCTGCACTGTTTTGCTTTAATAATTTTCCAATTCCACTCCTCAACTTTTTCTGATCTTAGCTACCTCTTATTACTTATGTTATGATTTTATATTCCATATTCTAGGAGGTAGATGAAATATTCAGAGGTGGAGAACACAGGGCCTGGAGTCTGCTTGGTTTTGCATCTTGACTCTGCCATATGACCATGGGCAAGTTATTTAACTTGTCTATTCCTGTCTCCAAGGTTGGTATGAGTAGTAAATTAGATCTGTTATATGTTATTCCAACCCTCATATGACCTCTGGCTTTCTTCTTTGCTTCAGATTCTTACCTGTTCTGTGTGGCTCTGCTGGTCTCAAGCAGACCCATTTAATCCTGCCCTACCTTTAGACACTTCCCTTCTATAACTAATGTCCCCCAGCCTGTTCTTTTCCTTGCTTGCTAGGTAAAGTGGAAAAATCTCTACTCAAGGTCACAAAGAGTAATAGTCCTTGAGGAGTGTTTCAGACATCTAGTGATCACACACACACACACACACACACACACACTCACTCACTCACACACTCACACACTCACTCGTTACCATATAACTTCTAGGTATGGCACTTTCATTCTTCCTTTTTTTCCAAATAATAGAAAATTCTTTAAAACTAACTATGGAAATGGTTTTATTGCTAAACTAAAGAAATATTAGGAATGCTTCAGCAAAAGCTAAAAAAGTAGACATATTTCCGTTTAGTTCTCTATATTCTTTAGAAGCTACTAGTCTTTTAATTCCCTTGCTAAGATTTTATGCCAGTCAGTAAAAATGGCTTATTAACCACTCATTCTTCATGTATGTCACATCATCCTTAAACTCATTCCAGGACTCAGGCATTGGATGGGCCACTGTCTGGAACAACCTTAGTGACAGTGAGGCAACAAAAGTACAAACTGCCTTCTACTGGAAGTGACACACCTTACTCTACTCACATTTCACTGGCCAAAACCAATCACAGGACTAAGCCTGACTTCAATGGGGCAATAAAAGTATGATCCTTCTCCAGGAAAAGTTATTATTAAAGAAAAGAAGTCAACTACTGTTACCAAGGAACAACATACTGAGCATTGTGCTAAATATTATCAACATTTTACTGATGAGAAAATTTAGAGTCTTGGGAATTAAGTAACTTATTTAATTCAGCCAGTAGATGATAAAGATTTAAAGCCAGGTAGGTCTGATTCCATAGCTTGTACCCCTAAGTACTACATTGTACTGCCCTGATAATTTACAATATCTAGATTAGGGTTCACAATCAAATGTGCTTAGCTGCTTCATACAAATTTATGAAGCAGTTTGAATATAGTACAATCTTGAGTAGGGTTGTAGAAAACTGGAGTGCTTATGCTATGTCTAAAGGGAGAAGTTTGATTCATTTTAATTGATTATTGCTATGTAAAAATATGCCCATCATTGTCAGATTTCCAAATTCTTAAAAATATCCTCAGAAATAGGGACTTTTATATGTAATTTCTTGATTTCAAAATGTTAAAGATAATCTGAGATTTTTAAAAAATTTATCCTATATAATAAAAGTGTAATAGGCTAAGTGTTCAGTCGTCTGGTCATCTGTTCAACCAATCAAAGCGTAATATGCTAATGATATGCTAAGGCTGCTCAACCGCTCGCTATGACGTGCACTGATCACCATAGGGTAGTCGACCGGTTGCTATGATGTGCACTGACCACCAGGGGGCAGATGCTCTGACTGGTAGGTTAGCTTGCTGCTGGGGTCTGGCTGATTGGGATGGACCGGACATGCCCTGGAGTCCTCCTGTGGTCCCTCCCTGGCTGGCCAACCTCCCGTGTCCCTCCCCGGCCCCAATTGTGCACTGGTGGGGTCCCTTGGCTTGCCCTATGCCCTCTCGCAATCTGGGACCCCTTGGGGGATGTTGGAGAGCCGGTTTTGGCCAGATCCCACAGGCCAGGCCAAAGGACCCCATTGGCACACGAATTTGTGCACTGGCCTCTAGTATATAATAATTTATAATAAATCTATGGTTCAAACATGACCCATAGGTCCATAGTTTACAATTTCTTAACTAGGTTTTCTGGTGGAGTCTAACTGGTCTGTTGGGGAAACACTAAACTGAGAATAATCTCAAGATTATTAGTTAGGAAAGGCCCAAGTCTGCGTGTGATCTCTGATAAGCAGTAGAGCCAGTGTGGCATGGCAAAGGCTGAATACTGAACTCAAGTGATTGTCATCAAGATGCATAAATGTGTGCATATGTTGGAGACATGATTCTATACACACATTTGATTTTCAAGCAATTGAAATGTTTAAATAGTTGTGGAACAATTTCCATTTACAAGCTGCTTCCATGTAACACACACTACTTCCTTCTTTCTCTGACCAATGAGGGGTTCTTGTCATTCACTGGGGAACCTTCCTATGGAGGGGGCAGTTCAGTGCCCTCCAGTTCTTTCAAAAGCAGTCTCATGGTTTGATAGGTGCTAATTACAACAGAATAAATGGAACGGACTTTCCCAGTAGCAGTTAACGCTTGTCACACAGGCTTCTGGTATAAAGAGTCAGGACTGGGTCTGGTGGAAGGTTGGCTGGATATGGCTTTTCCTATAAAGGTGATAGCTAGAGCTTTTGAAGGAATTAAGAAAGAGTCTAACTTGGGATTTCTCACCTCGGGATTCAAGTATGTTTTTCTTGGGGGAAGATCTATTGCTTTCATCATTTTCTTGAATAGGTCTTGCCACCTCCAATATATTCACCATCAAATCTTTTAAGCAGTAAAATCATCAAGAGATGTATGGAAAAACCACCACCCTCCTCCCCCACCATCCCAAACCATCTCCCTTAAGAAAGCCTTCAAGGCAGGAAGGTTTACTGACCCCTAAATATAAGCTATAGTTTCCTAATGCTTTCCTTGACATAGAGTGCTCTTTCGGGCTACCTCTGCCAATTACCCTCCTTAAAAAACAACAAAAAGAAACAAAATTAATCTATAAGGCATGTCCCAATCCCCTCACAAGGTGTTTCTAATTCCTCTGAGCTCAGAGAACATTTTCTTTGTAGCTCACTGTGACATACTATTCTGTCTCTTATAATAATATGTGTGTATGCACACACACACATTATATCATTTCTTCATCAAATAGTAAACTCCAGGAGGGTAGCAAGGATGTCTTCATCTGGAAATGACAGATGGTTACTAATGTATGTTGGGTACTCAGTTCAGTAATTGCCACCTTGAACTGAATTTTGCTGTCTGGTTGGATCATTTAGTTGGTTCCTGGCCTATGAAAAGAGAATGACTGAATAATGACAGTGGATTGGTATTTGTGTGCTCCTAAGATTTCCTTGAAGAGCCCCTTGGAAGAAGAGTGTACACCTCTGTGCCCAATCCTTTGCAAATCCCTGGCTGTACATCCATGAGATGGTAAAGGAATAACAATCTTTAATTCTGGTAGAACTGCCTTGCCCTGTGAGTTTGTGGATGCCCTGGCCTTGCTTCTCATACCTAAGATCTTCTAAATCATAGACTCAGCCTTGATTTAGTTTCCCCAACACTCTGAGTTTAATAATATTTATGGGATAAAAGAATGAAATGAGGTCCTGGCTTGCATAGCTCAGTTGGTTGAGCATCGTCTCATGCACCCAGAGGTCGCTGGTTTGTGATTGTGCAGGAGGCAGCCAATCCATGTTTCTCTCTCTCTCCTTTCCTCTCTCTCTCAAATCAATAAAAACATATTCTTTAAAAAAGAATGAAAATGAGTTATCAAAATGTGCTCTCCTCTTGTCTCTGTCATTCAAGTGACATAGGGTCTCTCTCACTGGGAGACCCCATTGCTTCTATTTTGTAGTTGTTTCTACTCACCATATTAGCTCTATTCTGACTTGGTCCCTATTCTGATACTTCCTTTGTTATAATGAAACTAGAGGCCCAGTGCATGAAATTCATGCATGGGGGGAGGGGTCCTCTCAGCCCAGCCTGCACCCTCTCCAATCGGGGACCCCTCGGGGGATGTCCAACTGCCAGTTTAGGCCTGATCCTGCAGTCGGACATCCCTCTCACAATCCAGGAACACTGGCTCCTATATGCTCACCTGCCTGCCTGCCTGATCGCCCCTACTGGCCCCCCTGCCAGCCTAATCACCCCTAACCGCCTCTGCCTGCTGGCCTGGTCGCCCCCAACTGCCCCCCCCACGCCGGCCTGGTTGCTCATAACTGCCCCCCTGTGCCAGCATGGTCTCCCCTTTACTGCCCCCCCCCTGCCAGCCGGGTCACCCCCAACAATCCCCCCCTCTGCTGGCCTGGTCGCCCCTCACTGCCCCTCCTGCTGGCCTGGTCGACCCACACAGCCTGCTGTTTGGTCATTTGGTTGTCCCTCACTAACCTCCCTGCTGGCATGGTCACCCCACATAGCCTGCTGCTCAGTCGTTTGGTTGTTCCTCACTAACCCCCCTGCCGGCCTGGTCACCCCACATAGCCTGCTGCTCAGTCGTTTGGTTGTCTGTCACTAACCCGCCTGCCGGCCTGGTTGCCCCATGCAGCCTGCTGCTCAGTCATTTGGTCATCCCTCACTGTCCCCCATGCTGGCCTGGTTGCCCCACACAACCTGCTGCTCAGTCATTTAGTCGTCCCTCACTAACCACCCTGCTGACCTTGTTGCCCCATTCAGCCTGTTCAGTCATCTCTTTGGTCATCCGTTAGGTTGCGATAGCCCTAGGCTCGCTCTCTCTCTCTCTCTCTCTCTCTCTCTCTATATATATATATATATATATATATATATATATGATAATGGACTTTGAAGTTAAACAAAATTGATTTGAATGTCTATCGCATCACTTACTAGCTCCTTAAACTTGGTTGCTGAAATCCTCATTTCATAAATAATACCTACTTTTCAAGCTGGTCATAAAGGTTAAAAGAAATAATGATTTAAATGGCACAAATAAGCAGTCAATGAATGGTAGCTATTATTATTAATATTCTGTACTGTAATCCATTCCCCTTTCAATATTGAAGAATAGCCTGAACTGAGGTCTTAGTTTATACGTTGTTGTATGAAACATGTTTCCTGGGGTTAGTATATTGCTACATGACTTCCTAGTAGCAATTAGTATTTTTTTTACCATCTTGTATCTGCCTTTTCATTGATGATAATATTGAAATGCCTCTCTCCCACTTGTTTCACAATCTCCACTCTTCCTCAGTATTGAAAGCATGATATCGTTAAAATCAAACTGCATCTATTGCTAGTTAGTACCAAAGCTTTGCCATATGTTCTAAGATTTGTAAAACTAGAGATGGAGATTTTTAGTCTTGGCTTTCAGTGTAAACATAAAGGTATTCTACTTTTATAAGAATTCTCAGTGGCCGAAGTGATTTGACTACATCAGGTTTGATCTCTGAGACTCAGCATAATGACTAATACAGAGTTAATGTGTAACTAACTGATGGATGACGAATGAGATCCTTCCAACCGTTCAATAACTGGCCAGTCCTGGAACCAGTTTAAGACTAACCTATCATCCTCACCTATACTGAATCAATCCTTTATAAATTTTAAATATAAATTAAGATAATAGCAAAGACTCCAACAGGTCTTTTGGATTTTTTTTTAATGCCCTTACATGCCAGGAATAGGATGATAAGAAGAACCCTGAGCAGGAAAGCAGAAGGCCCTGTTTCTTCTTCAGTGTGGGCCAGGAACTGGGTATGCTAACTTGCCTAAATTGTTTTACCTCTCGGGGCTTGTGTTTCTGTGAAATGAGGAGCTTAATTTAGATTTTTTAAGAGCTCTCCTATGTTCTGCATTCTGTGAACCTATTGCCGAGACACCCCAACCTTGTGTCAAAGCATGCTACATGAGAGCAGGTTATGGGGAGCTCAGGTATTTTCTTCCATATGGAACTAAATCCCTCATTTGTCTTTGCCTCTCCCTCATGTCTCCCACAACTTTATTTTAGGTTGTAGAGTTTGCTGCCAGTTTCTTTTTTTAATTTTATTCTCTTGACCTAAGTAGTAAGAGTTACTATGACAACGGAGTAATTTTCCTGGATGGCCACATTCAATTTGCTTAAGTAGATATTAGGTTTGCAACATGTTTCATTAGCTCAGAGGCTCTTGGGATGTAACACTGAAGTGCTGGGCAGACCAGAGCTTCAGGTTAAGCCTATTGAAACCTGGGTCTGTTGACTGTGTAGAGATGACATTTTCTTTACAGGGCCTGTGTCTTAGTTGCTTAGACCTGGTAAGTACCAAAAGTAATTACTAAAGGAAATCGTAAGAAGATTTGCTACTTTAGCTAACAAACAAAAAAGAAAGAAAGAAAGAAATGGAAGGGAAACTTTAAGCACATTGCTGGATAGCACAAATCAGAAAGTAAATAGCTAAGATATTAAAAAAATATGCCTTGTATCTGTTTATTTTCCCTTTATATGAAAGAGGAAAATAGATCGTTATCTGAATTAAAACTTAGATTCCCAAAAGCAGTGTGTTAAACAGATGGAAATTATATGCAACTACTGTCCAATAGTAAGGAAATAGAATGAATTTGGTAATTTGAGGAAAATGCTAATGCAATTAATAATCATAAGCATAATACAAAAAAAACATTAACCTTTATTATAATAGCAGTAACAGTGAATATATTTTGAATATTTTGTATCATTACCATTATTCCAATTTTACAGATAAGAGAAATAAAGGTTTAGAGAAGTACATAACCTGCCTAAGTCATGGCTGTTAAGTAGGAACACTGAGTGGCAAATTTGGCATCATCTCATTCACATCTTTTGCTCTTAGCCCTGAGCAGTACTTGCATACTCCACGCATACCTTGTAAGTGTCCAGACCGTTGAGGAGGATGAGGTTAAAAACTGGTGAAAGTTTGAGGTGCCTGCTCCGAGGGCTGTGTGTTCCATGTGTGAATGTGTGGGCACTAATCTGGAAATGGCAAGTCAGATAGGCAGGTTTCAATGCCCTGTAGCAACCCCAGGACACCCTGGAGAGTTTCTGGAGAGAGGCTAGCCACATGTTACAAGTAGAGAACCCATGCGGGCCACCTATTGTTACCATGTTAAGGACCCCAGGAAATAGAGCATGTGCGCATGCCCACTCTCGCGTACATACACACACACACTCTCTCTCTTCAATGCAAGGATTGTACTTAACACTGAGATGATTACAAGGACCCAGAATGTATTTTTTTTCCAGACTCAAAACTATAGATTCTGTACTTACAGCAAATGTTAAATGTAAGAGAGCAGAGCCACTGTTCAGATGGCACCTCTCCTAGCATGGTAGGCCAGGGTGGGGAGATAAAACATCTTTTAACTTTGGCTTATCTTTGTATCAGGGCAGGAGACATCATGGTGGGCATAGGAACATGGAGTTGAGAAAGTGCCCTTACTGTGCCACATGTTAACTGCAACACCTTAGGAGGAGAATTCAACACTCTGATTCTTAATACCTTCACCAGTGAAACAGTGATGATGTCTTACTCACAAGGCAGGAAAGCAGGGGCTGGTGAGTCAGAAGAGTACAGTAGCATAGACTCTATCTGTATGAAGACCTGAAGCATGTCCTTAGATAGACTCTAGGAGAGGGTACAGTGATTGCCTGGACAGATTCACTCCACCTCTCTCCTATTACATGGTTAGAATCTAGACTGGTTGGCTCTAATTAAAAAACCAATCAGCTTTCTCTCATCCCTTTTGGCACAGCAATTGTGTCAGGGACTGACAATACCACAGGTCTAAGCCAATGAGCACATGCCATCTACCTGGCCAGGTTAGTCAGAACATGGGATTAGAGAAAGGATAGGGCCCCTCTCTTACTTTGAATGGTGTGATGTGCAGTTGTAGTGTTTGGTGCTGCTACAGCCACGGAGGAAGACATTGGACACAGGTATCATATGTAAAAGGACAGAAACAAGTAAACTATAAGGAAATAGAGCCAGAGCCCTGACCAAACTATTTCTAAACACCATCCAACTATATTCACTGAAAGGAGACAATTGATTCCCTTTGTTGTTAAAATCTTGATTTGGGTTTTGAATTTGCCTTTATCCACAACTGAAAACATGCTAAGATATACCCAGTTATAATTCTTTAGTTGTCAGAGGCAGAAATAGTTATGAAATTAGAGTGAGTCTGTGTCTTGAACTTGTTTCTGGCAAAAGTGTCAATCACTCCATCCCCTTCTCCCTACCATTTTTCTGCCTTCCCCAATCACCCCTCTGAGCTTTGTATGCCTATGCTGTGATAGCTTTGTAATTAGAAGTTAAATAAAAATTTTTTTTAATCCTCACCTGAGGATATTTTTTCCATTGATTTCTAGAGAGTGGAAGGAAGGGAATAAGAGGAGAGAGAGAGTTAGAAACATCAACGTGAGAGCGACATATTAATTTGTTGCCTCCTGCATGTGCCCCTACCAGGGCTAGGGAACCTGCATCCAAGGTACGTGCCCTTGACCAGGAATCAAACCCGTGACCCCTCAGTCTGTAGGCAGATGCTCTAACCATTGATCTGAACCAGCCAGGGCTAAACAAGAATTTTACTATACTCTGGGACATGCTAAGTTCAAGCTGCATTGCTTTAAGGCCCAATGAACATTAACACAGCAGAAGGGGCTAGGCCTTTTACTTTTCCCACAGGTCACCAAACAGCTTTGGGCAGAGGACAGCAATGTGTTTGTATGTGGCACATAGTGGCTATTTTCCTTTAGTGGGTTATCTATGGCATCTTGCTACTAAGTTTAAAGAAATAATATGTATGTTCAGAGTTAAGTGTGGCCAGTAGAGTATTGAAATAGGCCTATGAAGTAAAATATATCATGTTTTACCTCATTTTGCTTTGACCATTTAATAAGGTATGAGATAGGAGCCAGGAGAGTAGGAAGGAAAGCAGGGAAAGAATAAATTATTTTAGGAGCCAGAGTGGGTCAGGAAACTGGTGAGCAGAATAAAATCTTTTGGCTCTCCCTTAAGCTCACTTTGGTGGCTCTTTTAATTTTACATATTTAATTCTCAATTCATTTATTCTCTACTAGGATCATACGTTAATAAAGGCAATACTAATTTAATAAACAAACTCTAGAATTTCAGGGACATAATAAAATAGAAGTTAGCTACTCCACTCATGTAATAAGTCAAGACTGGTGATCCTAGTCTGTCTGTATGGCTGTTTTTTTCTCCATGTGGGATTCAGGGACTCAGGCTTCTTCTATCTCATGCTCTGCTGTCCTCTAAGGCAGGGGATGGCACATATGTCCTGGGGGGTAAAAATGGCCCTCCACTTGTTTTGCCGATAAAGTTTTATTGAAACACAGCCTCAAATATTTTTTATATATTGTCCATGGCTGCTTTGGCACTATAAGGCAAGGTGCAGTAATTGTGACAGAGATTATATGGCAGCAAAGCATAAAATATTTACTATCTATCCTTTCACAGAGAAAGCTTACCAGCCTTTGCTCTCAGGCCCATTTGTCATCTGCATTGAACCAGCAGAAAAAGAAGAGCATGGGGAATTATAGAAACTTCTCTCAAATCTTGGATCAGGGAGGACATTTGTTTCTTCTACTTTCATTCGGAAAAGCTGGTTACATTGACCACAATAGTTGCAAAGGATGCTGGGTAATGTAGTTCCTAGCTAAGAATCCTCTTCCCAGCAATAACTTGACATTATAAAGGGTGGAGTACACATTTTGGTAGGCAGTTATCTGTCTCTGCTATAAAACATCTAGCTCTAGGCTTAAAGGAAGCATATAAATTATACTTAATTTCTATTCATTAAGTGTAATCTATGTTTTAGACAATATGTTGGGTTCTTTAAAAAGAGAGAGATAAATTAGACTCAGTCAAATAAGTGAAACTATCATAATCAGATTTCTTTCATTCCTATTATAGGAAAAGCAAATTTAAGAACAGTCATCTAGAATAACTGTGGAGGGAATAATGAACTGGTGGTGGTGGGGTGTGTGGGTTTTGTCTGATCCTGTGTCAATGCTGCCCAAGATGTCAGCTCTTGGCTATTAGTGGGTAGGTGGGGGGATTGGAGAATTAATTTGTTCAGATTAAAAGACTTGGAACAGAGATGGTCAGAATTGTAATTCAGTAGGCACTGGGCACAAGAGCCAGGCCACTCAGACTGTGCCCTGAGACTTATCGAGGGACTGTGCTGGCAACTGGGCAAGACTGAAGATGTCAGCAATGAAGTTATCTTCAGCTGGTGAGTTCAGGTGGCAATATAGGCCTGCCTGTCACCTCTTTGTAGTTTAGATTCAATACTTTTCCCTGGACTCCATACTACGCTTCCTTTCTTTAATTAAATTCAGTTGTGTATACTTCTTGCTTGGCAGTGCAGATAGTAAGATAAATAAGGCATCATTTTCGTCCTTGAGGAACACATGATTTAGTATAGGGGATGAATACAAAAATAGATCATTTCAGTAAATATGGTCATTCTGCTGAGGATGTCATGCCCAGGTGCCTAATCCCATGTGAGTAGTTTGTGGTATTAAGAATTACTTCCTAGTGATGATGATGCCTAAGTTAGGTCTTGATAGGCAGGATAAGGTAAAGGGAAAAGAATGAGTAAGGGGCGAGGGTTGCACAGGGAGATAGAATGTCATAGGAAAACATATGAGGTTTAAATAGCACATTGATTTGGAGGAAATTAGTTTCTGAAATTGTTGGAACATAAAGTTCAAAGGGCAAAATTTTCAGACTTAAACTAAGGGTCAGATAACCAGGCTCATGTAGAACAGAGTGAAGATCTAGGAGTGTACATTTTGGTGATGGAGAGATATTGACAGTTTTCACCTCTATATTGCCATTTTATACTAATAAAAAAAAATCAGGGCATTCAGAATCAAGGCTGCTGACTTGTCATGAAAACTGTAGTGTAAGAAGAGACATGAAAGATGCTGTATATTCCACTAAACAAATAAGCCAGCATCAAAAAGTCAGAATCCCTCATAGGCCTCTCCCTGGTCAACAGGACATCCTGTTTGACCATGGCTCAGCTAAGGAGCAGGGAAATCACTCCAAGGGTTTGTTGTTGTTTTTTCTTTTTCTTGAGGTTATGAAAAGTGGGATATTATTTTGAGCATCCTTCTAGCTTCTGTTTCAATTGGATATATCCTTAAATTTTACCTTCAAATGTGTTTCTCCCCCTTTGTTCTGGGCCTTGTTTTCCCTACAGAGGGTTAAAAGGCATCATTGTCTTTGTGGGAGGGGGTGGGGATTCCCCCTGCAGTTCTTGATGAGTTGCTTTTTATCTGTTTACCTTTTAAAATACCTTTGCTTTGGGTCTCTCCTTTGGATGATGAAAGGCACTTAGAGGAGAAGGGACTCCTTTCCCATTTTAGCAGCTTCTCTTGTTTACATCAATGTTTTATTCTTATATTTCACTCCTCCTTGCCACTCTTTCCATTCTCAACTGTCGCTGCCTTTTGCTTTGGCAATAAATAAGGAATGGAAGGCAAAACAAAACATCCCGCCAGGGTTGCTGACAATGGTAAGTCTGTGGGGAAATTCTTCAGAAACCTCAGAGAAGAGACACCAGTGGTTTCCCAGCCCACAAGTCCCAGCGGCCCTGGGAACAATGGCCCTGCTGCCTGCCTCCAAAGGACAAGATGAGACATGGGCCTTCCAAACTTCAAACTCGAGCAAACAATCTGTACTTAACCCACATGGAAAACTTGCAAACACAAACACATTCCTCTTCTCCTATTAGTGCTGGGATGAAAAGCAAACTTCAAATTAGTTCATGTTCATGGAGTTAAGTGGTTCCCTAGTGACTGGGAGTACGTAGGTGGGGAAGCTGACTGGGAGAGAGGGGCTTTTGCTGTCAGGCCAACAGCAGAATGAAAGCCAAATCACTCAAATTGCAAGAGAAACTTAAAAACAAAAACAAAACAAAACACAATACAAAGGGATCGTGTAGGTGCTGTAGAACCTTGCCTATGTTGTACGTTCCCACTGCACATGACACATCTGGGTGGCACTGTGGAAAATGGAGGCAGACTCTTGGGCAAAGACCATCCTGCTCCTTGTCATTGTCTAAGAATATTTATAGAGCAGCCTCCTTAAAGGGTGCTTGGGGCCACCACACAGTTTTATTGTTTGGCAGATTGAAAGCCAGTTCCAAGCTTACTCCTTGGTCTTTGGAAAAGAATGTCTGGGCTCCCAGCAATGAAGTGGCCGCATCATTCCTGTTGGAAGATATGACTCTCTTGTTCCATGGGCAGGAATGTCTATGCAGACAGTTTGAGAAGCAAAGCAATTGGGACCTGGACAGTCCTGAAAGCAAGAATCTTGGGAGTGTGTCAGCTGGTTTGCTGCAGTTTTGTCATTTCATCCTCATACCTGCAGTGAAATATTTGAGAAAAATTCAGGATGACACTATCCTGGTAATCAGAAAAACAAACAAATAAGCAAACAAACAAAAACCAAAAGTAAGTACTGAATGCTTTGAACAAGTTGGAAATTGGGTTAGAGGTTATAAATTGGAGGCAATATAGAATTTGAGTTGATCCCAGAAGGGCTTCTGCTCTGATGAACCACCACACTCACCTTGAACTATCACAGTTTAATCACTGATACTGTAGGGGTTTTACTATGGGCCCAAAGATTGTCTGTGAATGGACAACAGTGGGGTACATACCTGGGTATTTAAAGCTACTGGAATTCTATGCAAATTTCATGTGTCTGTGCAAATATGTGTGTACGTGCGTGTGTGCACTTTTCTCAGAGAAGATTCATTGCTTTCATTAGATTTCAAAGGGATTTGTAAGTATTACTAAATATTAAGAACCACTGTAAGAGTCTTAGAATAGAAAGAGACTTCAGAAATATCTGGCCAGGTGTTTTTCAATGTGCTGTGCTCAGATTTGTGTGTTCATGGGATTCATCTGCAATGCTTGTTTAAATGAAGATTCCTGAGCCCCACCTCTAGACAGATTGACTTAGTATATTTTATGGGTGGGGCCTTGAGTTCTGCTTTTTGATAAGATCATGGGCCACGTGCATGTACCAAAGATTATACTTGGAATGCCACGTGAATTGAAGAGACATGGGGGAAATATGGTAGTCACGTGCACAGGACTGGTAGAAATCACCCTTCCTTCAAACCAGATCAGCTCTGCCCTTTTCTGCTTCACATATTGAGCTTCATTTGATCAAAAACTTTAAAAAATAGCATGGGTGTCATTAACATAATTGAACACTGTCATGCTATAAAAGAGGAAACTGAGACCCAGAGAGATAAAGTGCTTATGTCAAGGTCAGGAGAGCTGTTAGTGGCAGGATCCAAAACAAAAACCTAATCCTGCTGATTACTTGTCCAGGCCTTTTTCATCCTGGCTGATTATCCTTAAAGCCACACATTGGTGTTACAACACCAAACACTTTTTAGCATATTATCTTGGAAGGGAGATAGGAAGTATTTAAGTTTTCTTATCCAGCCAAATAAGAAAGACTTCTTGCCTTGAAATGTTTAAAAAAGAATTGGGTGATCAGGGAGGCCTAGATGAGGGGCTCTGGGAGCCTGAAGGAAGTTATACTAATAAAGGCAGTGACAGTGCATGTGACTGAAAGCAACTTCACCGTTCTGTCTATAGCACCAGACTTGCCACCCAAGAGACATTGCCTCCATGATGGTCCCAAGAAAGTAATTTAGTGTTAGGCCACCATGTGAGTTCTTCTATTCATCTGTAAATATAAGTCTTTTCTTTGATTTCAGTATTATCTCGTAATTGTTGGCTTCCAGGTGATTCTTCAGACTTGACTAGGATTTCCAACATGCTATAAAATTTCTGTTTAGTTTAATAAAGGGGAGGGGGAACATAAAGCATTCTTCATGGACTTTAGAATTGTATTCATTTACAAAGGTGAAGTTCAAACATTTTCAAAGCTCAGTCAAGGTAAATTTGGGTGTGCTATGAATGAACTAGAGGCTAACAGGAGTTGTAAAACCAGTCTGAAAGTGTTTTCCAACCTCTCTCACATTTTCTGATGCTGCCGCGTTCTGACTTATGAAAAGTTTCTTTTCTTTGTTCTCAGTTTCCATTTTGGGTTTCGTCCAGTATTGAGACCTAGGAATTTCAAGGCTGGTTTACAAAACTATCAAATAACTTTAAAAAGAAACACAACACTTCAGGAGCTGTTAACATGAAACATGTAGTGAACTGCTATTCATCCAGGATGTAAATAACCAAACCCTTAAAAAAAACAGAATTATATTTTATATAGTTTTGTGCAATGACTATTGACATTCCAAATCCTGACCTGAGGCCCCAAGGAATCTGCATGTGTCTAACTCATCAAAGGAGGATTCCATTGTAATCAGTTGCTGTTTAGTGCCAAGTCCATGTTATCATTATTTTATTGTGTCGTGGAGGTCCCAGCATGGAGGTCTCCGCATGGACATGTCCAGCCAATTCTGACATGTCAGAGTTTGAACTAAGGGAGGGGCTCACTGGTGCTCTATTTCCATGAATCAACAAGGAAATAGTTGGAAGAGAAAAGCCCAACAGCACTGTACCAGATGCTGAAGGTATCACCCTGATTGGAGAGAGGTGTACAGGTTTATGCAGTCAATGAGGCTATTAAAGCAGAATGTTGGCTTTATGCTGGAGCTGCCATCGTAGTTAGTCCCTTCAGGGGCAGTGCTAGAGGTTGAAGAAAGTGGGGCAATGTGCTGGATATCTGATGTTGGTGACCCCTTCTGATTGACTTTCTACCCTTTCCTACCCTGCTATGAACCCCAGAGCTGGCCTTGGGCTTCCTTGGTTGGCTTTGGTTGGGGTATTAGTAAGAGACAAATAGGAGAAAGCAGAGTGAAGTCAGGGTTTTATCACTCTGGTTCCCTTCACATCCTTGGGCTGATGTTCCCTTAAAGGCCATAGCTTCCTTCCTCAACCTGCTCACTTTATCTCCTCAGGTTCCTAATGGCTCTCTTACCTTGCCCCTTCAGGCCTGGGGGTTGTGATAATGATCCTCTGTCACTTGCCTTGGTGTAGTGAGTGTACTGTCCCATGTGGTGTCCCTATATGTTGTTCACAACTCTGGCAAGAACTCTTTTATTAAATTCAAAGTTTTACCAATTTGAGTATGTGATCTGTTTCCTGCTGGAACCCTGACTGATACAGATGTGTAATAATGAGTCAGTGAAATGAAGGTTTTGTCATTAACAGTTTGATCAGACACGGGGCCTTCATATGGACAGGAGGAAGCATTTTTCTGGAGATATATAGGCTCTGGCATTGACATTAGCACATGATTTCTCTGGGCCACAGCCATTCCAGTTACCTGTTGGAAGTAGTTAGGCACTGTCAATGTCCATCTACTCTGGTCTCTTTAGATAGTTTGCTCAAGTAAAGTCACCCTACACATAAATATCAGGTCCCTCAGACAACAAAATTCTATTTTCAGAACTCCTTTGACCATCTTCCACTTGTCTGCTTCACTCAGATCCCAATATTTAGGTCCCTCAGCTTCCTCAACATTTCTTCTGACTCATCATTACAGGGCAGTTTTTATTCTTAGTTTATCTTTTTATTAAACAGTTTGGACTGATGTGACCTTGGCACCTTTCTGGAACACCATCACAGCTATTAATAGTTAATGTTTGTTTCACTCGTGCTATGGCCAAGCATTTTGATAATTCTTTACATGCTTTATATCATTTAGTCTACATTACAACGTTACAACGTAGATTTTATTATTATCATCACCATTTTAGAGATGAGAAAGCTAAGGCTAGAAAGGGCACATGACTAAATAAGTGACAGGGCTCAAACTTAAACTCAGATCTGCCCATGCTGATAAATTCTATGTGGAATTCACCATTTTGCCCTTCACAGTGTCACTACAGGGTTAAAGAAAAGCTCTGGCCCTATGCATTCGACTGGCTGAGTTTGTTCCTAAGGGGATATATTCAAAGACTTCTCTACAACCACTGACTACAATATATTGAAAGTAACCAGAAATGTGGGAAAGTAGGGAAAAGTGGCAGTTTTGGGGTCACCACAGATTTTCTCTTGTTTTGTGATGAAGTCCTGTATTTTAGCAGGTAAATATTGAGGCACTGATTGATTAATTCATTCATTCATTCATTTAATTCAACACACTTAAAAAATCTATTAAAGGCTGGATGCCAGGGATGCAGAAATAGACATTTGCCCTCTAGGTGCTTAAAACAAAGTAAAACAAATAAACAAACAAAGGAATAGATAAGTGGAATACAATTCCTACAGGTTTAAAAGACCTTTTATTTCGAACATAAATGCAACTCTATGCAAATTCTTTGAAAGTAGGAAATAATATAAGTATAAGGGCAATAATTTAGAGTGAAGTCTGGAATAGATATATGTATGTGAGCAGTGTAATAGCGTTCTGCAGAGAGAGAGGGGGGGGGAGAGAGAGAGAGAGAGAGAGAGAGAGAGAGAGAGAGAGAGATTTATTTTAAGGAATTGGCTCACATGATCATGGAGGCTGGCCAGTCCAAACTATGCAGGCTGGGATGGCAGACTGGAGACCCAAAGAAGAGCCAGTGCTGCAGTTCAAGTGTGAAGGCTATCTACTGTAGAATTGCCTCTCATTCAGAAATGGCCAGTCTCTGATTTGATTTAGCCCTTCAACTGATTGGAGGAGGCTTACCCACATGATGGAAGGCAATCTGTCCTCCATTCATTTAAATGTTAGTCTAATCTAAAAGCCCCATCTCAGAAACATCCAGAATACTGTTTGATTACATATCTGGGTATTATGGCCCAGCCAAGTTGACACATAAAATTAACCATCATAAGCAGGCAGAAGGAGCCTCAGGAGCCAACGCAATAAGGAAAAGCCAGGCCCTGGAGAGTACCCCTTTCTTTCTCAACATAGGGAAGAGAGCAGAACCAGCTGAAGTGCTCTAATTAAGCAGGGTAAGCATGAGATTATGAAGTCACGAGATAAAGCTTTAGGCTACTGCATTGAACTCTAATTTTTGCTGGCTAGCATTCCCATCCATCCTAGCTTTTGCTCATTCGGATATTCTGCTGCTCTGCTGGGAAAGTCAGTCATCCTTGTTGGCCAATATCTGGATCTATGCTTGGCAAGAAATAACTTGTTATTGTAAAGATATATGTTATATCTAAATCAAGGACCATATCTATTATTTATTCATTTATTTAATAAATCTTTATTGAGAAAGTACTGAATGCCAAGAACTTTGCTAGGTACTGTCGATACAACATTGAAGAAGATGGATGTAGTTCTAATCTTTATGAGTGTACTCTATGAGGCAAGATGAACAATAAACCAATAATAGTTCAAATAATTACTTTATCCTAATTATGATAAATGGCATGAATAAAAAGTACAGGTACAATCAGAAGATATAACAAGGATGAATAAAAGTAGCAGACACTAAGAGCTGATAATCAAACCTATTGTTTTGCATCCAAGTCTGGCCCATAAAATCCCTCTTTATATAATACTCCATGTTCACTCTGTTTATGGATGGCTTGAAATAGATGAACATGATGAATCTTGAACCTATGTGTCAAAATGGCAGAACCACACATTGGAAGCAGCTTGCATCTCTGAAACCTCAAGTAGAAGTCCACCCACCAAATATCAGAATTGGTCTGTTATGTGTGAGAAATGAATTTATATTGGATTTAACCTCAGTGATGTTGGTATTTGTTTATTCTGAAGTTAGAATTACTGTAACTAACATAGAAACTAATTCTGCACTTACGATTTCATATAAACTTGAAATGTGGTGCTATTTATAACAAATATTTTAAGTAGGGTAAATTGACCTCTCAGTAGTGTCTTAAGAATCCAGAAAATTCTAGAAGGTTGGAAAATGAAGGCCCATCCTATAAATATGAGCAAATATTTGGTAAAATTATTGTTTGTGATAGCTTCAAGGAAGAAGATATGTCTATTCAGCCTCTAGTTTCAGTTTTCAATCAGGGGTGATCTTGCACCCCAGAGCACATTTGGCACTGTCTAGAGACATTTTTATTTGTCATAACTGGGGATGAGGGTGTTGCTATAAGCTTGTCATGGTAGAGGCTAGGGAGGTTGTTAAATGTCTAATAATGTGTAGGATAGACCCTTGTAATAAAAATATATGATCTAAAATATCAATGATGCTGAGGTTGAGAAACTCTGTTTAGGGGATGTAGTTGTAAAAATTCAAAGTGATCATGTAAATTGGCTTTTACTTCTACCTTTCTCCAAGATATTACTATAAAAATAAAGACAATTGTCAGACAGTAAGGAATTATTGAGACTCTCAAATTTTGAATCTTCTAAAAAAAATCCTGCTTCAAGACCCCAAACCATAATAGGTAAGAGCTAAAGAGATTCTGAGTGACAATGGCTAATTTAGACTTTGTTCTGGAGTGAAGACCAGATTAAGAGTATGTGGCTTTCTCATTTCTCTGATTTCAGCTGGCCTCAACATATCTGCTATTAATTTGAAAGAGATTGCCTTGGAGCTTGGAAGCAAAACCCTAAATCAGGCTTGAGAATGTCATCTAGGGAAGAACTTTGGATGTGGTTACTGGAACATGAAACTGATTGGAAACTAGATTAAAAGCCTACCAAGTAGCCTACTTAGTAATGGAGGAAAAGGTATTATGAAAGGCATTTTCTTTGGAAAAGTAGTTAGTATTGCCTTAATTAGTAGTTACTTATTATAAGGAATTCAAGAAAGTGTCTTTGTGGAAATAGCATTTAAATTGAGTCCTCAAAGAGAGAAGAGAACAATTAACAAGTTAAATGATGGAAACTTTGTGGACTCCCTGATGGCAGAAGTGAATGAAGGCCAGAGTAATTGAGACATCATCAATTAAAAGGGTCATGATGATGGATGACGCTGCCTGATAAGGACAAGAATATAAGGGCCTTTACAAGTTCTGGTGAGGATTTTGGTAACTTGTGTCTTTCCAGGAACTTGTCTATTTCATCTAGATTATCTAATTTTTTTGGCAAACAATTTCTCATAGCATTTTCTTTGAAGTCTTTTTTTCTTTTAGCAGTTTGAATATGTCATCCACTGCCTTCTGCTTTCATAGCTTTGAGGAGTCAGCTGTTAGTCTTGTTGAAACTCCTTGGTTCATGATGAGTCACTTTTGCTATTTTCAAGTTTCTTTCTGTCTTTGACACAGACAGAAGAAGGACATGTAAAGACACAGGGAGAAGATGGCCATCAGAAAGCCAAGGAGAGAGAGAGTCAGAAAAAAACAAACCTTGCTGACACTTTGATCTTGGACTTCTGGTTTCCAGAACTCTGAGAAATTAAGTTTTGGCTTAAGCCACCCAGCCTTTGTATTTGTTATGGCAGCCCAAGCAAAATAGCAAAATATACTATAAGCTCTCACACAGGCTTCACACAATTTAGTTATTTCTGGGTCATGATTTTCTCCTCATGCTCTATCAGTGATCAAACTAAGCATGCATGTTATTGTTTAAAGAACAGAAAAGAAAAACCCTTATTCTTGTTTAATCTACCTATTTTTAGGAAGTATCTGGTTTTTACACCTAATTTAAGCAGATGCAAAGTTTCTTTAAAAATATGATCATTTTCTCCTATCAAAAATAAATACTGATTTTCTGAGGAATTATTTTCATGTGGTTGAATGATGTATAACTTTGCTCTGCAAATAATCACTCATCCAGAATATTGCTGATGGTCTTGCAAGTAGCAAAGAATGCTAGCTTTATTTTATTATCCTGGTTAGAAAACAAACTGGTAAGTTAGTTTATAGTTTTTGTTATATTTATTTGATCCATTATGCTTTGGTTTACAGGGGGGTTTTGTTTTTGTTTTTGTGTGTGTTTTATATGACACATTGCTTAAAGAAAGTAGGACAAGAAGTTGAGTCCCACCCAGCTGTGTTACTAAATGGCTGTATTATCTTAAGTTAGCTATCTGGGTTTTCTGGGTCTATTAACTACTGTATAATATGGCAGAGTGACTCATGGTTGCCTCATCTGCTCATTCATTCATAATTCAATAAATAAACAAGTAAACATTGAGTTCCTCTTGCTTGCCAGGCACTGTACTGGATGGTGGTGACTCAATGGAGAGCAAAGCCAGTTACAGTCTGTGTCCTTGGGTAGCTTATACTTTAGTGGGAAGACAGACATTGTCAAAGAAATACACCCATAAATGTAAATTGCAACTTTGCTGACTCCTACAAGAAAGAGGCATGGTGCTTTAAAAGCTTGTAATGAGGTTGAGAGGCAGGTAGAGGGATGGGTATCACACTTAATCAAGGTGTTTGAAGGTCTCCCCCCAGGAAGTGATAATTGAATTGAGACCTGACAAAAGGGGTAGGTGTTAACTAGGTCCTGGAAGGATAAAAAAGGCAATGGACATCATATGTGGTCCTATTTTCTTACTATCATTACTATTACTTAATAAATGGACACCCACTCAGCTTTTTTTATCTCGTTAGTGAAGTTACAATGTGTCTAATGATAATTCTTTGTTTGGAATAAATCTTTCCAGACTTGCAGTTGATATACCCACAAAAATTCAAACTTTCAAAGTAATTGCAAACTTACATTCATGAGAAGAACTAGTAAAAACAGCTCAGTGTAAAGTAAGGCCCTTTTACATTTTCCTTAATCTTGTTGCTTGCTATTTTCCATTCTCTACCTACATTGGAAAATTACTCATATATCTATTGTATTTCTCATGTGAACCTGAATTATAAAATTCTTTATATATCTTATCTCATGCAGTGGAAAGAGAGTTATGTCTCTCCAGCTTAATCCTACCCAGTTAAAAGCTCTTGTAATAATGTACTTTATTTTTGAAGGCTTCTGGCCAGTAAACTGCATATTTCCAAAAGGGACCATCACCATTCAAGAAGAAACCAGCCAATTCCCCAATACCCGGCAATTGTATAAGGACTATCTAAACATAATAACACCATTTCCCTCTCAAAGGGGGGACTTAAAGGGATATTTACTTATTTATGCTCCTTTCATATAACAGTGCTTCTTTCTCATCAGAACTAAGACCAAGTAGCACTGTGGGCTAAGCTCTTCTGACTGAGAACAAACTGAACCCAGATGTGAATTGAGGAAGGTCAGCCAATTTTGCTTTTGGTCTCGGCAGTGTCAAAGGGTCATTTTTTTTTCAAAGCTTTATAGTACCTGCAACTTTGGGCCAGGCTGTACAAGTTTAAGTTTATGAATGTTTATTAGCAATTCTCTGATAAGTACTTTGCCATCAATTTTCCAATGAACAAAAAACTTAAATTATTTTAATTTTTTCTTCCTTTTGTAAAGTACTCCTGGTACGTGTGTTTGTATTACATACATACTAAATAGCTAGATTTCAGCTCAGTTTAAGCTGGCTTCTCTGAGCACGGAGATGAAATCGAGACTTCATTAGTGAACAGTTCTGGAGCAGATAATTTAATGGGTCTTTTGATCTTTCTAATTTTGAATGGTGTGAATAAAAATAACCCAGTAGAGAAACAGAATGGATGAAGCAAATATTTGACCTGGTAAATTCCTGGAATGAGGTCAAATTCATACCTCAGATCTAGTGGCTTAAATTGAGCAATGACTAGCATCTGACTGGCGGGTTCATAATTCCGGAATGTTTGGAAAAGATGGAGACATAGGTGAAAGTCTACTTGTGTTGAGGAGAAAGAGAGACTTTAAGATCAATAAACAACACTCATTTGAAACCACTAATGAGCTACACAACATGTCTCAGAAATCACAAGTTTATTTTGCTTTTGTGAGAAGTTGGAGTAACTTGCGGCCGAGGCTGTCAGCACGCTAGACCTCAGTTTTGTGGCGGCCTCTGGTTTTTCTAGTGCTTGAGAAGTGTAAAGTTCCAAGACAAGAGCAGAGGCCCTGTCATCTGCAGCATGCAATTCATCAACTTCATGATCTTCAGACGTATTGTCTACAGCACCCAGGATGTAACTTTATGAAAACCAATTTCTTGATATTCTTCCACACTCCCAACACTCTCACACTCTCACATTTCAAAGAAAAATATACCCTCTTGCAAAGCTGGCACTTTGAAAATGTGGAACACCGAATTTCACCCTGTCTTCTCTTTTGTGAATTAACAAATATGCTTGTGAAGATTTTGTGTGTGTGTGTGTGTGGTGGGGGATGGGGAGGGGAGAGGAGAGGAAAGAAAATGGAATGAAGAAAATTTACTTTTATTTTTCTGGTTGGTACAAAGTGAAGACTTGAGTACTCTGGGGGTGGGGATTGGAGGGCTTTCATTTTTCTGACTCTAAGATTTCTCTTCCAATCGCCATAATTCTTAGCTCTATACTTGGAAAAATATGAGTGCCCTCTGGTGGACAAAATTCCATTTATGAGTTTTTTATATATGGACTGAACATGGGTAAGTATGGAGAAAATAAGTCTTATGCTTCAAATGTCCTCATTGAACTTCTGAAATCCCTGCAAAATTAGTTCCTGATGTTCTAGGGTGGTGACAGCTATGAAAAAAGTTCCATAAAGAATGGGGATGAAAGACAAGCTGGGGTGGCACTCCAGGTCCTATTTGACACCAAAATAGTGTTTTGGAACTATATATAATTTGGAGTCTGAACAGAGAACTCAAATGTCTAAGGAAAGGCTAATAACCCCACTTCTTGGCCATCAATGCAAAGATAAGACATAGTCTCATTAAGAATGAGACACTAATGAAACAACTTGGGCACAGGCAAAGCCTCTAAATATCCCTAACTGTTAGTTAAAAAGAAATGAAAGAAAAGGAAGGAAGGAAGGAAGGAAGGAAGGAAGGAAGGAAGGAAGGAAGGAAGGAAGGAAGGAAGGAAGAAAGAAAGAAAAAACCACATCGTGTGTAACTCATTCACATGCCCAACTAATGCAAAGGACTAAGCAATGCAGGCCTTTCGGGCTCATAATGCATGTCTTCCCATTGTTTATTCAGACACTGTACCCTGTTGGAAGATGACACATTAAAGGCTGAAGACAGACTCTGGTTCTTCCTTTGAATCTCCCGCAATTTTTGATTTACTACAAGCATAGCAATCTGATTTAAGATTCACTAAATTGACCAAGCCCTGAGATTGTGAGCAGTGGTACACCGATAAATGTTTAACAACTGCTCTTCCAGGAAAGAAAGCCTTGTTTTGCAACTTTTGCCAATTTCCATGGTGTAAATAATCTCACCCTGGTTAATTTCAAGCTACCAACACAAGGCCAATGAACATGTAATTGGGGAGAGATGTACACAATTGTCACAACTGGTACAGGACATCTCCCACCTGCCACTACATAGGGGACTTTCAATTATTTTTTTCTGTAACTTTGACACTTTGGATCATGAAGATATATAATTTTTATAACAAAAAAATCTGCAAAATTTATTTGAAAAGTTGATCTATACTGAAGAAATTATAATAAAAAGTGGTTTCCGTATTGATACAATTTCCATATGACACATATTCCACACTGTTTAATGTTCTCCAAAAAGTTTCCAAACTCACTTTCAATCTTAAAAAAACTCTGTAAGTGGAGCAGATCTACATACTACCACCTGACCAGAAGAATATGAAGACCCAGGAGGTTGCAGCAATATGTGGAACTGGTCCTAGAATTCTAGTTTTCTAGCTGTTAATCCAGTAATTTCCCCATTTGATATAGATATTATAATAACAATTTACAAACAAAGTTGGTAAAGTCTAACTGCATTCAGATTTCATTCAACGATGATGTTTACTCTGTTCACTGTTTTGAACAGAAAGGACTATCTACAGCTATCCCTTCAAGAGACTTCTGGCTTCACAAAGCCATTTATACCTAGATGATGCTATGCTACCAGTGCCACGCTTCAAAATGATTACAAAAACACACCATCCCTCTCTAGCTCCCATGGACCAGGAAAATATGAGAAGAGATTGATTATATTCCCACCTCATCTTTCCCTCTGTCTTATTTTTTGTTGGTTCAACCAGGGTTGATAGAGTCCTTGCTAACTCATTTCTGCCAATGCTCCTCCCACCCAGGGGCTTCAGGGACTCAAGTGCCTAGTTTGAGTATTTCTAAAACCTCCCAAAACACTGAGCCATGTACACATCAGTAGCTTAGAACAGTAAGAAGAGAACATACCTTGGAATCAAAAATATCTTTATTTGAATACTGCGTCTGATACTTACTGTGTGACTTTCAATAAGTTTCTAGGTCTCTCTGATCTTCTGTTTGCTCTTCTGAAAATAACAATGCCTACCACATAGGAAAAAGTTGAAAACACTAAATAAGATGGTATTAAATAAGTTATTATGAAAATGCTTGGGCCCTAGCTGGTTTGGCTCAGCGGATAGAGCGTCGACCTGTGGACTGAAGGGTCCCAGGTTCGATTCCGGTCAAGGGCATGTACCTGGGTTGCGGGCACATCCCCAGTAGGGGGCGTGCAAGAGGCAGCTGAATCGATGTTTCTCTCTCATCGATGTTTCTAACTCTCTATCCCTCTCCCTCTCCCTTCCTCTCTGTAAAAAATCAATAAAAATATATTTTTTTTAAAAAGAAAAGAAAATGCTTGGCATACTGTAAATAATTTAAAATTGTAAGAGTAGTAGTAATGATAATAATAAATAATTACAATGAAAATGATTTGCTGAATATCTGAAATTTTATAATGGATGTTCAATTAAGATTAATTTCTAAGCAAGCAGAGGATCATATAGCAAAAGAGAGAATGATGCACATCTCCTTAAACCCCAAACACGAATTTCTATCAGGAGCAATTTAACTGCTTTTATATTTTGTCTATGTATATTAGCATTCATTTAGTCATTTACTTGGCAATTTTTATCTCCCTTTTATAGATAAGGAAAATCTCAGGTTAGGGAATGCAACACTGCCTTCATGGAGGAGATGAAGCTTTAAAAAAATCAGTTTTCTGTTCTTTACATCCATGACAACTGCATTGTTGAACATACACCTATATCTATCTATATATCATCTATCTATCTATCTATCTATCTATCTATCTATCTATCTATCTATCCATCTTTTAAACAAAAATATCTCCATGCTGACTGTATGCTCAACGACTTACGTTGCTGAATATCCGATTAACTGAAATAACTGATTAAAACCCTGGATTCCAGAGGATTGTTTTTTGCTCCTTACTTGGATGATATCAGCAACCAATCTTGATCAGGAAGTATTTTTTTTAAACAAAAACCAAGAAAGTAAAGCAAAGGTGCACTTCTACATCATATTGGGGATTATGGTTTTCCCTAAGATGAGAAATTTTGGCTGAATTCTGTCATTTCTGTGCCTTTTTAAAAAATGTGAATTTTTTTACCCTTGTTGGGTATCTCAGTTGGTTAGAGCAGCATCCCAATAAGCCAAGGTTGTGGGTTCAATCCCTGGTCAGCACACGTACAAGAATCAACCAATGAATGTATAAATAAATAGAACAACAAATCAATGTTTCTCTTTCTCTCTCTCAAAAATCAATCAATTAAAAAATTAAAATGTGAAATATTTTTAATTATGGAAAAAATTCAAATTTATTATATAGAGCTTGAAGACTTCAGAAAATCACAAGCAAAGTAATACAAATCACTTATAATTCTATTACCCAGAGCAAACAACTGTCCACATATTTTTGATTCACCTGTATGGAAGGAAGGGTGTGTGAGTAGGTGTGTGTCTGTGGATACATATGTTTTTAAAAAAATCAAATTTGTATTTACTGCTTTTGTTTTAACCTAAAAATACATGAAGATCATTACTTCATGTCAGTTGATATTCTTTTGTGACCTAGTGGTGGTATGCCAATGCATTGTGGGGAGAAACCATGATTTATTTGACTGATCAACTAGTGCAGGACATTTAGACTGCAATTTTCACTACTTAAAAAAAGCTGAGATTCATATCTTTATTTTTTATTATGAGGTGGTACTTGGCTTTAAATGAATGATCTACAGGTAGATGTATTCAGGACTACCCCACTCTCCTGATGTCTTCTCTCAGGCACAAGATTTAGATCTTCCAACTACCCTACTGCTGACTTTGGTGATCTTAAAAGACACTTCATTTCCTATAGAGTCAGCGAAAGTGAACAAGGAAAAAGTTTTGCTTTGAGAGTGGGCTGCTTTGTGGTAGCCAGGAGATATATTACAAGGAGAAATAAAAAAAAACACCACAGAAGAGGGTTTGCTTTATTCTTTGGTGATGCTGTTTCTCTCAACATCCTTGGAGAGAAATCCATTTCTTTTTCTGCCTAAGTGGCAGGGTTTCCTGCAGGAAAAAGAAACCCTCATGCAAATGAGAAGGAGATAGTCAAGGCAGCCATAGCAGGTGCCACTAGTACACAGCGGGTGGTAAGAGCATATGTGAGCTCAGTGTTAGAAAGAGGCATGACAATTAGTCAGAAGACTAATGAGTTCAGACTTCAAGGCATAAGAGCCAAATGTGCAATGTGGCAGCCCTGGAGGCAGGACCTGAATTCTGAAATCGTCATTCCTAGATTGTCAGCCCTTTAAGGACTGCTGGTCAAAACCAAGCAGACACTAATATGGTATGTTTATAATTAATTACTTATACTTAGCATGACTTCTCAGATGCATTTCTTTAATATTTTAATGCTTGTGTCATTGCATGTGTCATAGTAAGAACTCAATAAATACTATTTTCAAAATAATTCACTTCTTGCAGGATTATATTATAACCATGTATAAAAGAAAATATTTTGATTATTAAATTACACATTATATGAGTGTGTATGTGAATGATGTAAGTGAATAAATACACAATTTAACTGTAAATTTTCCAATAGCCACATAAATAAGAGAAATAATTAGTGTATTAGTCTGGGCTCAATGAACAAAGAGAAAGACCATCTAGTAATATTAATAGGGAAAGTTTAATATAAAGAATTATTAACTCTACCTGGATATTGAAGTAATAGGCATTGAGTAGAAAGAAAGAAAGAGAACCCCTAAAGAATATAGGAATAGCATATGTAAGAGACAGCTACTGCTCCTAGGGCTGAGACAGATCACCTAGGGAAGATAGCCCCTGCTTCCCCCAGGGCTGACATCAGACCTAGTGGAGAGGCCCTGACTGTGGCTCTCTGCATTGTAGAGATATCACTGTGGTTCTTGCCATATGGCCTTTGGAAATTGCCAGAAATTTGTCCTCTAGAGTGCCTGGGAAGGCTGGACATAAGAGCTTGTTTCGTTGGTAACAGCTTGGGGGAAGGCAAGGGAACGCTGCTGGCTGCCATGCCCTGGAGAAGCTGGCCAGGCTGCAGGGATCGGTGCTCATTCCCTACAGGAGCTAGGCACTGGGGAAGCCATGACCCTTCAGGGATCTGCTGAGAGAGCACAGGAGAACCAGAGGCCAACCCCCTCCCCTTTGCAATGTCCATCCAGTGCTTGCTCCTGACAAAGCTTAACAATGTGCTGGTTGGCAAAGAAACAAGTTCAAAGGGCCCAGATGCATTTTTGCATAACAGGCAATGAAGGGTGAATTTAGAACCGAGATGCAATAAATGGATCAATGGAACAATCATTTATCATATACACATTGTCCACATCATAAGAGCATGCCACAGACCAAATTTATGAGACATTTTCTCAAGTGTCCCCATAAAAACCTCTTAAAGGAGACTTTCAATCTTATATAATAAAAGGGTAATATGCAAATTGTCCCCTCTACCAGGACTTCGACAGGAGTTGACCAGGGGGAGGGCCTGGCCTGCCAACTCCCCGGGGCCCCTCCCCCTGGCCGGCCTGGCCCCATTGGCTCCAAGCAGGGAGGGCTAGCTGGATCCACCCATGCATAAATTTGTGCACCGGGCCTCTGGTAGTATAATAATATGATATAAATGATAATGTCCTCAACAAAACCCATGCAGAAAAGATGATTGTGTTCATTATATAATGTAGATATTTCTTATGGTACCTTTCTGAATATGTTCATGCCAATTAATCCACAGTGGATTTATTCAACTCAAGTCTTATGCTCATAATGTTTCAACTAAAGAATCTTAATCAGTTATTGTTTGAGGTAGAAATATCTAAGTCTTGTTGAAGTTTAGCAATCATGTGATAAACAGGCCTGGTGTCAGCATCAACAAGGATTGTTTTTCACAACTATATGTATTTCCAGCAGCAAAGAATAGAGTAGCGTGATGGAGAAGAGGAGAAGTGAAGTGAGAAGGATAAAACCATTAAAGAAAATATAGCCACTATCACAAAAACTTTTAGAAAAAGCTATGTGAACCTCAGTTCTGATGCACCAGTCTACCAATATAAAAGGGGACTTTACATAGTGAATAGCAAGAGTCTTACTTCTGTCCTTTGTTATAGAGTCCGCAAACTGTATATTAAAAAGCCAAATATCCCAACCGGTGTGGCTGAGTGGTTGAGTATTGACTCAGGCACCAAGTGGTCTCTGGTTTGATTCCTAATCAGGGCATATTCCCGGGTTGTGGGCTCCATCCCCAGTAGAGGGCATGCAGGAGGCAGCCAATCAATATTTCTTTCATGGATGTCTCTCTCTCTCTCTCCTTCTCCCTTCCTTTCTCTCTAAAGAGCCAAATAGTACATACTTTAGCCTTTGAAGGCCATACTGTCTTTGTCACAGCCAATCAATATTTCTTTCATGGATGTCTCTCTCTCTCTCTCCTTCTCCCTTCCTTTCTCTCTAAAGAGCCAAATAGTACATACTTTAGCCTTTGAAGGCCATACTGTCTTTGTCACAACTACTCAACTCTGCTGTTGTAGCTCAGAAACAGCCACAGACAATAGTAAGCAGGTAAACAAGTTAGCTTGCTCCAGTTTGTTTAGCCTGCTTTTTGGGTAAGTGATACTATGCACTGTGTTTGCCTTCTGGGGTTTCATGCTATAAACTTGCCAACGTAGAAACACGCCAATGCTTTCATTGATCTTGAACAGAGGTCAGCAAACTTTTTCAGGAAAGGATTAGGTACCAAATATTTTATAATTTCTGAGCCATGTAGTGTCCCTGTCACTTCCTTCTTTCTCTTCTGCTTTGTCCTGGATGTTTTTCTTCTTAACCCTTTAAAAATATAAAAATCCTCCTCATCTTGCAGGTCTTACAAGACAGACCATAGATTGTAGTTTCTGACTCATCTATTAGAATGCTTTCAAAACTTTTTGTTATAGCCTGGCTGGTGTGACTCAGTGGATTGAGTGTCATCCCATGGACCAAGAGGTCCTGGGTTTGATTCCCGGTCAGGGCACAGGCCCAGGTTTTGTGCTTGATTCCCAGTAGGGGGCATGCAAGAAGCAGTGGATAATGTGTCTCTCATCCTCTCCCTTCCTCTCTGTCTAAAAATTAATAAAAACATATTTTAAAAAACCTTTTTGTTATATACATCAAAGACTTTGGTGGCTCAATTAAAGGTATTAAATTACATCGATGATTTCCTGGTTGTTTGTTAGCATGGCGTGACTATTTGAGCAGAATTGTCTGGTGCCTTGACCTCACTCTTATATATTCATAATTCCATATTTTCTTATGCTCCACTAAACACCTAATCTTACTTTGGTCCCAGCTTGACATTACATAATATCTTTTATATATTACTCCTTGCAAATTATATGCCATTCTACAGTGCTTTGTCTGCTCCACTTAATTTAACATCTTATTGTAGATGTTGCCTTCAAGATATTTATTCTCTGTTGAAGCAAAACATGTTCTCTCCTATTGAAGAAGTTTGGCAGCATGCCTCTGAGTGGTTTGCAGGATCCACTTTCCCCCGTTAAGGTGTGGCAGTGTTTGAGCTATGTCAACTACCTAACCATGTTGCTTTTACTGTGCTTGTGGGAAGTTACACCAAACAAATTGTATTTCCAGGCAAAGTGTAATAGAGTATAGAAAATGAAAAGTTTTAGAAGTTGTTTCTATGTCCATCCAGTCTACTTCACAGGCTAGAGTTGCACTGTCCTTGTGGTAAGAATGCAAAGAGCTGATACGAAAGAGGGTTGAAGGCTACTTAGAAGCTCTTATAATACGAGGCTCCATATACAGTCTCCTTGTTGTCAAAAAGAATTCTCTTTTCTCATGTCAGACTGAGGTTAAGAGTCAAATGAAGGCTAGGCAAGAATTCACAAGTTGGTGTGACATAGTCTCACTTGTTTATTTTTGCTTTTGTTGTCTTTGCTTTTGGTATTAAATCCAAAATAATCATTGCCAAGACCAATGTCAAGGAGCTTAACTCCTATGTTTTCTTCTAGGACTTTTTACACTTTCAGGCCTTAAATTTAAGTATTTAATCTCTTTTGAGTTAAATTTTGTGTATATTGTAAGATAGGGGTCCAGTTTCATTCTCTTGCATGTGGCTATCCAGTTTTCCCAACACCTTTTACTGAAGTGACTATCCTTTGTCCATTGTATATTCTTAATTTCTTTATCATAAATTAATAGATCATATATGCCTTAGCTTATTTATGGGCTCTCTATTCTGTTCCAATGATCTATGTATTTGTTTTTTTCTGCCAGTATCATACTGTTTTGATTACTATAGCTTTGTGATACAGTTTAAAATCAGAAAATTTGATGCCTCTGGCTTTGTTCTTCTTTCTCAAGATTGCTTAGGCTATTTTGAGTCTTTTATGGTTGTATGCAAATTTTAGAATTTTTTTTCTATTAGAATTGAAATATGCTATTAGAATTTTAGTAGGTGCCTATAGTTGATAATGTATTTTATACTTAAAATTTGATAAAAGAGTAGAACTTAAATGTTTAGATAGATAGGAATACATAGATAGATAGAAAGATAGATAGATAGATGTGTTAATTAAATAGATGGGAGGAATCCTTTCACAATAAATACATATGTCAAATCATCAGGATGTACACTTAAATATCTTAACATTTTATATCAATAAAGCTGAAAAAATTCAAAGTTGGAAATTTCTATTGTCACTTTGCTTCGTACTGTCAGTGTAAACTTGGGACAATTCATTTACCTCCTCTCTATTAGTTTTTCCATATACAAAATGCAGTTCAAATTCTTTACTTTGTTTTATGATTAAATAAGATAACATATATAGCAAAGCATTATCTCTACTAAAATGGATACCACTTATTAAATACCTGATCTGTGCCAGGAATTTTCATGACACTCTTATGTCCTATAAAAAACCTACATTGTCCATGTTTCATTTCCTTAAGAGTCTGAGACAGGAACACATTTGATAACTTATTGTGGAGAATATATATATATGTGAGATAATGTTTTAATACATTATCTCTCTCAAGTCATATATTTGTATTTGAAAGGGGACTTAGAAGTCTTAATTAATGAGCATCTATTGAACAGAATTGATTGATCATATTCAGTCTGTGGCACACTATCATCAATCATTGAAAGAAATTATTTGTTATTTTTGTTCTTTTTAAATGAATCACTTCTCTCAGTCTGCCACCCATCTGTTAACTTTGACAATTATATTTATTAGACAAAGGTCTTTAATTTTAATGTAATTTCATTACTTTTTCTAATCTTGGACTTTGATTTTCAAAATTGAAAAAAAATATATTGTTGAAAGTATTACATGTCCCCTTTTTTCTCCCATTGACCTCTTATAGCCTTCCCCAACCCCCACCCCAGCCTTCACCACTCTATTGTCTGTGTCTATGTGATTTTCAAAAATTTGTAAAGAAATACTTCCCTAGTACCACATTAACAAAAACATATATCTCAACTTTTATCATTTTAAAATTTCACTATTTTTATTTAGGTCTCTAGTTCATTTGGAGTTTAATTTTTATGTAATGTGTGAAGTGAGAAATATTTTTGTTAACATCATTTTCTTTTTTTAATTTTATTTTATTGTTTAAAATATTACAGATAGTAGTACATATGTCTCCTTTTATTTTTTCCCCATTGACCTTCCCCTGGCCTCCCCTACTCCTCCAGCACATGCCCTCACCCCAACCTCCCAGTGTCTTGTGTCCATTGGTTATGCTTATATGCATGCATACAAGTCCTTCAGTTGACCTCTTACCCCCATCCAACACTCCCCAGCCTTCCCACTGTAATTTGACAGTCTGTTCCATACTTCTCTGCCTCTGTATCTATCTTTTTGTTCATCAAGTTATAATGTTCTTTATTATCCATAAATGAGTGAGATCATGTGGTGTTTTTCTTTCACTTCCTGGCTTATTTCACTTAGCATAATGCTCTCCAGTTCCATCCATGCTGCTGCAAATGGTAAGAATTCTTTCTTTTTTATAGCAGCATAGTATTCCATTGTGTAGATGTACCACAGTTTTCTAATCCACTCATATGTTGATGGGCATTTAGGCTGTTCCCAAATCTTGGCTATTGTAAATTGTGCTGCTATGAACATAGGGGTGCATATATCCTTTCTGATTGGTGTTTCTGTTTTCTTGGGGTATATTCCTAGAAGTGGGATTACTGGGTCAAATGGCAGTTCCATTTTTAAATTTTTGAGGAAACGCCATACTGTTTTCCACAGTGGCTGCACCAGTCTGCATTCCCACCAGCAGTGAAGGAGGGTTCCTTTTTCTCCGCAACCTCTCCAGCACTTGTCGTTTGTTGATTTGTACATTCTGACAGGTGTGAGATGGTATCTCATTGTTGTTTTGATTTGCATGTCTCAGATGATTAGTGACTTTGAGCATGTTCTCATGTGTCTCTTGGCTTTCTGAATGTCCTCTTTCGAAAAGAGTCTATTTAGGTCCTTTGCCCATTTTTTTATTGGATTGTTTATTTTCCTTTTGTTGAGTTGCATGAGTTCCCTGTAAATGTTGGAGATTAAACCCTCATCGGAGATAACATTGGCAAATGTGTTCTCCCATGCAGTAGGCTTTCATATTGTTTTGTTGATGGTTTCTTTTGCTGTACAGAAGCTTTTTATTTTGATGTAGTCCCATTTGTTCATTTTCTCCTTAGTCTCTCTTGCCCTAGGATCTGTGTCTGTAAAGATATTGCTACGACATATACCTGCAATTTTGCTGCCTATGGAGTCTTGTGGGGTTTTTATGGTTTCCTGTCTTACATTCAAGTCCTTTAGCCATTTTGAGCTTGTTTTTGTGTATGGTGTAAGTTGGTGATCTAGTTTCTCTTTTTTTGCATGTATCTGACCAAATTTCCCACACCATTTACTAAAGAGGCTGTTTTGACTCCATTGTATGCTATTGCCTCCTTTGTCAAATATTGAGTATAATGGCTTGGGTCAACTTCTGGGTCCTCTATTCTGTTCCATTGGTCTCTATGTCAGTTTTGAGAACCGTGGCTTGGTAATATAGTTTGATTTCTGGTATTGTGATCCCTCCAACTTTGTTCTTTCTCAGGATAGCTGTGGCTATTCGGGGTCTTTTTTTATTCCAGATGAATTTTTGGAGAGTTTGTTCTAGATCTTTAAAATATGCCATTTGTATTTTAATAGGTATTGCATTGAATCTATAGATTGCTTTAGGTAGTATGGACATTTTAATGATGTTGATTCTACCAATCCATGAACATGGTATGTTCTTCCATTTGTTTATGTCTTCCTCTATTTCTTTTTTCAATGTCCTGTAATTTTCCGAGTATTTTCTTCACTGATCTTTGATGCCACCTCTATTATGTGATAGATTCTCATATGAATGGATGAGTTCCTAGATTTTCTAACAGATTCCATTGTTCTTTTTGTTAACTCTGTGAGGACCACGCTGTCTATTATTGCCCTGTGGATGTTTATTCTTTATTGAAATTTTTAGAATAAACTTTTTAAATTTCTCAGTATTACTTAGATTGGCACTGCATTAAATTTATATATCATTTGGTGTTGACATTTATATAATGCTGTCATCCCTATGAATTAAGCATATTGCTCTATTTAATATTTTAGGAGAGGTGGGAGAAGTCATCCAAAAGTAAACTTTTTTCCACAAAGGTCTTGAGCAATTTTATTATTTAATTCCTAGAAATGTTGGGTGTTTCAGTGCCTTATTATTTGCTTATAATGGTGAAGATGAATATTACTGATTTGGGGGAATTGGTCTTGTCTTTGGCTACTATGTTCAAGTATTAGTTTGAATAGTTTGCCTCCTACTTTTCTTGTGTGTTTTTTCCATGTAACTATAGGGTGTCCCAAAATTCACACAAGAAGTAATTTTGATAGAAAACACAGGTTTGTAATTAAAAATTGTAAATTTTTTATTGATTCATAAAGTATACAGTATAGGGTTATGTATGGAATAGCACATCGGGTAAATGGCCTCCACGGCTTTGCTGGCACATACGCAAAGCCGTGGTCTTCATTGTCCCTGCTCCTGGGCCATAATTGGTACTTGGTAATGCTTATCAAATTGAAGGGATTGAAATCAAAGGGCAACAGATATTAGAATCTGATTCAATAAACCAAGTAAAATTAGGCTTTTATTTTTTGTTTTTGCTGTTGTTAATGCTCATGCAAAATTCAAATCTTGCATGAATTTTGGGACACCCTATATATCATTTATATCTTTTTAACAGGCTAACAAACTTTGTATTCTCCTTTCCAATCTCTCTGTCTTTCTGCCTCTCACTCTCTTTCTCGCTCTCTCTGTCATCTTATTGACAGCCCATCATCATCATAATGATCATTATTTTGATCAAGTTCAACTTTTTATTTCTTGTTCTCTAAGAGTTTGTAAAAAATCAAAACAAAAATGTTAATGTATCGATTTAAGTGACCATATGAATGCTCTTTAATGCATTATGTAGTAAATTACATTTTGTATTAATGTTTAGCCATCCAAGAATTTCTGAAATAAACCCTGCTTGTCTTATTTTTTAAAAGATGCTATTGAATTTAATTAGCTAATCTAGAATTTTTGCATCTATGTTCACAAATAAAATTGGCTGAAAATTTCTCTCTTTGTTATGACTTTAACTGTTTTAAATAGAGAGGCTATACTAGCCTTTTAAAATGAATTGGGTAAGTTTTACTGCTTTTCTATGTTCTGAGTATATGATGGTTATCTGTTTTGTAACTTACCCATGTAACTGTCTGGGTCTGAAATGTTTTTTGGGGGATTGTGGAAGAGGGAAAAATTTTAATTATTATTATAATTTCTTTTGTAATTTGAGTTCTATTTCATCATATGCCTGTTTTGATATTATATATCTTTTTCAAGAATTTAGTAATTTTATCTATATTTTTTATTGTAATTAAGTATGGTTGTTTAGTTGTTCATAGTTTTTACATAACTTAAAAATCTGTTACTTTAGGTAGTTATTTACTCTTTTTAAATTGTTTATTTGCATCTTTGCTCCCACAAATCTGTCATTTTTTTTCTATTTTATGATTCTTTTCAAAGAAACAGCTCTTGGTTGAGTTAATAATCTCTTTTCTTTCCTGTTGCTCTTTGTTTCATTGATTCCTAACATTTTTATTACTTCCTTTCTTTTTATCTCTTTGGGTTTACTCCTCTGAATTTTTTCTACTCTTGAATTGAGTGCTTAGATCATTTGTCTTTAATAAAAGCTCATTTACTGGACAGCCTGATTTCTGCAAGGTACAACATGAAGCAGTTTTATTGTAATTTTTTCAACTGCTTCCTTCAAACATACTCTGCTGCCTCCCTTTCCCTTCACTTAGTAATATCTCCAGAAGCTCCCACTGTTTCCTGGTCACTTTCAAGTATTAAAAATTCCAGCCTTGCTTAGTGTAGTTGAAAAACTCAGTCTCACATAAATCTGGGGTTCACCTTCTCAATATCCTGGGCTTTGGTCAGGCCATTGCCTTCGTGGGGAAGAGTGTCAGTTCCTTTTCATTTCTCCTCTCTATTTTGATTCTAGCTTCTCCAGTGTTCACAAAGGGAAGGAGGGGTTAGAAACAATGTTAGAAACCAGAACAAATGCTTTTCACTTATATTAGAGGCCCAGTGCACGAATTCGTGCATGGGTGGGGTCCGGCTTGCCCACCCCAATTCGGGTCGGGGGGCTGATTGGGAGCGGAGTCAGCTGCGGGGAGGCCAACCCACCCCTTGGTTGAACTCCCATCGAGGGGATAATTTGCATATTGCCCTTTTATTACATAGGAATAGAGGCCTGATGCACAAAATTAATGCAAGAGTAGGCCTTCCTTCCCCAGGCTGCTTTGTCCCGAAGGTCATCCGGAAGGGCGTCCAGTCTAATTAGCATATTACACTTTTATTATTATAGGTGATGATGATTTAAACTTTTCTAGGCTAGTGGTTCCTTCTAAGAAGCAACAGCCTAAATGTTGGTTCTCTCCAGGGGAACCTCTGAGTGGTTTTCAGAAGCTCTGCAAGGCCCTTCCCACTGCACTGTTCCTGGTGGGGCATCTGCTCTGCTCTGAGATGGTCTGACTCTTCCCGGCTGTGCTCTCAGAAATGTACCCACAGCCTCTTACTGGAGGACACATAGCTTGGCAGGTAGCCCTTTTGAGCAGAACAGTTCATGCCCAGCTACTTACTTAGTGTTCCCTTGGCTTAAGGGACACTCATACATGTTGATGTACAGCCTTATCCACTGTGTCCTCATTTCAGTTTCATGGACTGTCCCTTTAACACCCTGGTTGTTTTCTTCCTGTCTTATTTCTTGTTTCTTGGTTAATATATTCAGAGATATACATTTTCCTGTAGGTACTGCAATAGCTACATTTCACAAATATCAGCATGTAGCACCTTCATTACCATTCAGATAAAACCATTTTAAAGTTTCCTTCATGACTCTTCCTTCACCAAAGAGTAAATTAGTAGCATTTAACTGACAACAGTTGAATTCAGGGTCCCCAAGATATGGCACAGCCACCAGATGGAATGAGCAGCCTGGAATCCTAAATGACTGAAAAAAGCAGAGTCTCTTACCCCTGCTTTCCCCTTCTGCCATGTCCCCACTTAATAACACTAGATTGTGATATGAGTCACAAATAAATCATCTTGTTCAGCCACTGAGATTATGGGATTGTCTAACATGGAAACTATCAGTTACCCTGCCTAATAGAAGGAGCTTATGAATTGGTAGAAAAAATAAGACAAATACCAGGTGTACCGGTTAATAATGCAGATTTTTTTCAAGAGATAGAGTTACACATATGTTGATATATATGTGATTTAATATGTATGCTATTTTGTTGTATTGACAACAAGCGTCAAAACTTCATATGTCAAATTTTCTGAAGGTGTTAACATCATAGATGTTTTTACACTTAAAAATGTCGAATTCTGTGCCAAAAAAAGAGCATTTGTGGGAAGTTTTAATTCATTACTTTATTTTGAAGAAAAGTGCTGCTGAAAGTTATCGTATATTTCGGGAAGCTTATGGTGAACATGCTCCATCTCAAGATACTTGTGAATGCTGATTTAAACACTTTAAAAGTAATGATTTTGATGTGAAAGACAAAGAACGTCCAGGTCAACTAAAATAGTTTGAAGACCAACAATTACAAGCATTATTGGATGAAGATGTGTGTCAAACTCAAAAACAACTTGCAGAGAGATTAAACGTTGCTCAGCAAACAATTTCCGATCATTTACAAGCAATGGGAAAGATTTTAAAGGAAGGAAAATGAGTGCCACACCAACTGAACGAAAGACAAATGGAAAACCGAAAAGTCATCAGTACAATGTTGCTTCAATGGCATGAAAGAAAGTCTTTTTTGCATCGAATTGTGATGAAAAGTGGATTTATTTTGAGAATCCCAAATACACAAAATCATGTCAACCATCAACATCGACTGCAAGGTCAAATCGCTTCGGAAAGAAGACAATGCTCTGTGTTTAGTGGGATCAGGAAGGTGTGGTGTATTATGAGCTTCTAAAACCAGGTGAAACTGTTAATACTGATCGCTACCGACAACAAATAATCAATTTGAATGCTTTGATGGTGAAATGACCAAAATGGGCCAGAAGACACAGCAAAGTAATTTTGCTTCATGAAAACACACCATCACACACTTCAAAACCAGTTATAGGCACATTAAAAGATCTTGCCTGGGAAGTATTAACCCACCTGCCGTATTCACCAGACCTTGCTCCTTCAGATTACCACTTGTTCTGATCCATGGCACATGCACTTTCTGAGCAGCACTTCAAAATGTACAAAGAAGTGAAAAATTGGGTCCCTGAATGGTTTACCTCAAAACAAGAAAAGTTCTATTGGGACAGTATCCACAAATTGCCTGAAAGATGGGGAAATGTGTAGCTAGTGATGGACATTACTTTGAATAAAGCACTTTTGATGTTTCTCTTGAAATTATTGTGTTTTCTTTGATTACAAAATCAGCATCATTAACTGGTACACCTGGTATAGGAAATTATAGTACAAACTAGAGGCCCAATGCACAAAATTCATGCACGGGGCTTGGCCCTCGCAGCCGCAGCGGCTTGCCTCAGCCCTCACAGCCCTGGCTTCCTCCGGAAGGTCATCTGGAAGGAAGGAAGTCTGGTCTAATTAGCATATTATGCTTTTATTGTTATAGATTAGAGAGTAAAATATACCAGATGAGAAATGAGGAATAGCTACTGTTCCTTTGGGACAATAAAATAAGATTTTATTGGAGAAGATAATGACTGAGCCAGGTATTAAAATTTTAAATAAAATGTAGATAATTAGAAATGAGAGAGGCAAAGAGCAGGTAATTATTTCAGAGGTATACATAAAAGAATAGAGGGGTGGGGAATTGGGAGGTATGAACAGGTTACATATCACATGTTATTTAAGGTGGCAAGAGAGCTATATGATGGGAGGGAGGTGAGAAGTAAGATTGGAAAGGTAGAATTCTGAATTCCAGTCAAAAGAGTATCAATTTCATTCCTTAGGGTATTTTGTTTTGGTTTGGTTTTTGGTTGTTGTTTTTAGAATAGAGCAGTAAGAATAATTAGTTTGAAAGGATGTTTAAGATGACCCATTGAAATATTGAGCTCAATAACATCTTATTGTTGCAATAAAATCCTTAATCATAACAATGCCTGATAACACACACAGGGAAAAGGTTGTACAAGTTGAGGTTGGAGAAGGGGTAGAAGCTAGATCATGCCACTATACTCAGGAGGGAGGATTTTCTTCTCAGTTCCATGGGACATCATTAGAGGGTGTCATGCAGGGAAATGTTATGATTTGAGATTTGACATGTGAGTTTAAAATGCCCTGACTGCTGTGTGGAAAATGGACGTGTGTGGGTAAGAGTGGAAACAGGGCACCGGTTAGGAGGTGATGGATAAAGTGGGAATGCTCTCCTCCCGCCTCCCCGCTCCCTGCCAGAGCATTTGAAACCCTACTTTCAGTATATTCACTTGGAAAGAATTGTGCATTTGTAGGTCAAGGCAAAAGTTAATTTGAAGATAAATACCTTTTATAGCTCTTCAAAGTAGAGGTACAAAAGCAAACAGACAAAAGCAAACAGACAAATGAATTAATAAATAAATGAATGAATAATCAAAACGATGATGGCAGGAGAAAAAACACACAAAAACAACAACCCATGAGCTAAACAGCCATTCCTACTCATAGTGTGTAGATTGGGAACTTCTCAGAGAAGTTGACTCTGATCACCCTGTCTAACCCCCCTACCCCTTCCCACTTGCCCTCCTTTATTTTTCTCTAGAACATACATCTTCACCTAAGAAAATATAATCTATTTTTTCACTCATTTATTGCTATTCTCTTGAACACCTTAAGCATAAGGCCCAAGAGAGCAGAGAACTCGTTTTTGTTTGTTTGTTTGTTTGTTTGTTTTCCCCCCATTGTATCTCTTGTACTTAGAGCAGTGCTTGGGAGAGAAGGTAGTATTTGTTGAATGAATGACTGAAAAAATAATAACTGACAATTCATGCTAATGTGTTTTCCTGGGCAAAATATGTAGTTACATTGGAATTCTTGAAGGCTCAGAAAAGCTAAGGAGTCATGTATAAGAGGTCTTCTTCAATAAAGGAACCTAGCGTAGGATAGTGAGAAAAAACGAGCTTTGAAATTCTACAGGAAAGTATTCAAATCCCGGTCTCTTCTGTTTATTGCATGTCAATCCTGGGGATGTGAATCACCTCCTCACTCCTCATATATAAAATGGTATAATTACTCTTACTGTGATCTAATGTACATAAAGCATAATACCAGTGAATCCCTCCAATCCTAGTTTTTAAAAATCATTGTTATTTAGTGAAAAAAAATGTTAAAGGCTTTCTAGAATTCTTCATTTTTCTGGAATTTTTTCTAGAATTCATATGTCATAGCCTGAAAATTTGGCTGTGACTAACTTGCATGCATACCTATCTTTGTACCCTCTATCCCCACCCTATTAAAATAAATAATTTCATCCCTTTTCCCTTTGCTTTACTTGAAACATGCTTTCTACCTATTATACCACCACACTGAGCCAGTGCAAACTTGTTAAACTGCACAGCGTTGCCTAGCAATGTCATGCTCTTCTCGTGGTCTCTCTCTGGGATATGGTAACTGGACTCCTGCTACTAATTCTTCCATCTTCATCTCTCTCTCTCTCTCTCTAGCTTGTATTTTAATAACAATTAGAAGGAACATTTTGCTTTTATTATTGAAGGTCTTATAGAAGAATCACCATTGTTATTTATTCTAAAAGGATTAAGCTGAACTGTTTCTCTCTCTTTAAATCATTCAGGTTCTGTGTTTAAAAGGTCAATTACATTTATTTCAAATCAGTGAGACAAACATTTCTTGTGCATCCTGAAAATAAAATGGCCCAATGAACAGTCTCTTGAGAACATTTTATTCTTTAATTTTAAATACGTATCTGGCACTAAAATGTTTCTTCCTGAACCTGAGAACTGTGTTGAAAGCGATCTTGAGCATATGCTGGTGTCTGAAATGGAACCCATACTCCAGGAAGCTGACCCCGGAGTGGTGTGGGTGAGGTGACCTGGCCCTGTTATTGTATCCTTCACCACTAAATGATCATCTCTGCCATGCTCTGAATTAGCAAGTATTAAACAGAAAAAGCAACAGCCTACTCACAGTGCTACATCATGGAACACTGGAGGTGGGCCAGCTACAATAACTATAATTGGAAAGAGAAGTCATTTCAAATCACTAATCTGTAGATGACAAGGCGATCTCAAAGAATCAATTGATGGTCAGCTCGTTTTTAGAAATACTTAGTGTGAGAATCTTCGGAGGCAATAAGAGAATTTAGAGGGTCTCCCACTGTGTGGGAATGGGATTTGATCTCTTACCGGCAGCTTTAGCCATGCCCTCAGAGGTTAAGCTGTTACATACAGAGTCAGGAATCAGACCTAGGTCTGCCCAACTGCATACATTTACGCGCTACATTATACTGCACGGGTTACAAAGTCAAATGCCTACTGGGCCAAATGGGAGAGGGTATGCCTGTTAAAAAGTCAGCGACTACTTAGTTCTAGGAGTGGACTGCCTGCCGGAATGCAGTCCCAGTGAAGCCAGACCATCTGACTGCTTTAGGAGAGTCTGGTTATCTGAATTATAGTGAACTGTCTTGATTAAAAAAAAAAATGTTGACAGTCAAGTAAAACAATGTGGTCAAACATGTCTTTGGGGCAGATGCAACACAGGGCCCATCAGTCTCTGATTTCTGGGCCCAGTCCCTGCTATTGTGGGCATAGTCTGGATGCAGTAAAGATTATTCGTGGCCTCCCCTGGGCACTTTAGGGAAAACACAGCTAGGTCCTGGGTAAGAGGCTGCAGGTCCAAGGTCATCTAACAACCAACTGTCAAATGGGGAAAACACAAGTACTCCCTTTATAAAGACACCCCTATCCCACAAGAGGACAGGAAGAAGTTCTCAGAGAAGACAGTTAGGAAGGAAGAAGGAGGAAGAGTGGGGGAGGGGCAGGGAGGGGAGAGAAAGTGAGAAAGAAGGTGTGGTAGCAGAAACCTCAGGTTGGGTTTCAATCTTTTGTTCTGTCAGGAGGGTAACCAGCTGTCTATTACTAAGCAAGTAAATTCTGTTATGGCCTTGATCAGCCTGGAAGTCTAAAACTCCTTTAAATAAACCACTGTGGCCTTGAGCTTCTATTGTTGGTAAAGTCTTTACCACTATGAGGGGGAAATATAATCCAGTCTCAGCAATACTATTTCCTCTGCTCCTGCAGGAATCTGGTCCTTCCTTGGCCACTGCATTCCCCCCATTTCCCCTAAGAAAGGAGGCAGGGGGCCTAGGCTGTAAGCAGGAAGATTCAGGGAGATCTTGCAAAAGATATACATCCCTGCACTTGAATGCATTGTCGGAATACTTTCCATTTGATAATCAGAGTAAAAATCTGAGCCTGCATCATCAATGCTGTGAAAGCAGCAACAAAGATATCCTTGGAGCAGCCCTCGCGGTATCCCATTCTTCCATCCTCATGGCATCCTCTGAGGCCCAGCAATCCATCGTCGGTTCTAACTCTCAAATGATGGTTAATGAATGTCTACAAAGTAAAAAGCATAATCTTTCCCAAGATGTTTGTCATTTCAAAGCTTTGAAGGCGAGAGTAACTGGTTTCAGAACCAAGAGAATGAAGCTACAATTCCTGGAGTAGGGATTCATTTAGTAGGGAGAGCAGCAGACATTCCTGAAGGTGATTCAGGAAGGGTGGCAAAGCCACGGTGGGAAAAGTTTGAAGTCTTGGCATAAGAGTTTCCCATCAGTAAGCTCAATCCCTTACTCTGGATCAAGAATATCATTGTATGACCTTTAAAGCAAATTGATGTTGTAAGGGCAGGTAGATGTGTTGTTAACAAGATTGGGAGCAGAGAATAGATACATGCCCATGGTACTAGAATTGAGTCATTGAATACAGGGCACAAGAACCAGCTCAAGGCTAATGTGAGGCTAAGACTCTGAGCTCTTTAAAGTGCCTAGACCAGTGCAAAATGGAGACATGACAGGCAGAATACTGGCTCCCAAGATGTCCATGCCCTAACCATCAAACCTGTATGTTAATTTACATGGCAGAAGGAACATTGCAAATCTGATTAAATGAAGATCCTGAGACAGGAAGATTATGCTGGATTACCCGGTTGGACCCCATGTAAGAGGTCCTTATAAGAGAGAAATAAGAGTGTCAGAGTCACAGAGAGATCTGAAGATGCTATGCTGCTGGCCTTGAAAATGAAGGCAGTGCAAGCAGCCAAGGAATGCAGGCAGACTTCAGAAATGGAAAAAAGCAAGCCAACCTGTCATCTCTTAGAGCCTCTGGAAGGGATACAGCCCTGCTGACAATTTCATGTTAGCCCAGGGAGAAATATTTTGGATTTCTGACCTATCCAGCTGAGGTAATATATTTGTGCTGTTTTAAACCACTGCATTTGCAGTCATTTCTTACAGCAGCAATAGGAAACTAATACAGTGGGTAAGCATATTTTACTTTAGAAACTAGAAAACCTTGCCTATCTGAAAAATTCTATTTTATATAACAATTTGTATTTCTGATGTCTTAAACAAAGAAACTGGAAGTTCTGCCAAAGCTGGTCTGATGCTGGTCTTGAGAAGAGTCCATTGTAGCTTACTTTAGTTTCCACCCACCCCCACATTCCCAGTTATTGCAACATCTTTTAGTTGTTATGTCTCATGTATCCCTTTGGACATTGAGTTTAAGCTCCTTGCCTGGGCCATTGTGGATCGTTCTCCCTGACAAGCAGCAAGATTGGCTCCAGAATTTGGAGCTCGGCTGAATTTGCAGTTCGGTGTTAAGTAAGCCCAGCTGTCTATGTTAGAGGAATAAATGATAAGTACATTACCTGTAGAATGACAGGCAATGAGGGTATTGGTTGGCTTCTTTAAAGAAATCAAGTTGGGTGGGCACCCATGAATTCCCCCTCCTTCTCAGGTTGGACTTGTCAGTAGCTCATTAAGCCCAGGAGGCTGACCTCAGAGTCCTGCACAACCCAGTCTCTGTGGAATTCTGCCCACAGCTGTCCACTGGGAGAGGCAGAGGACCCAACCCTGGATGTCAGCAGCTCTGATGGCAGGTACATGGAGACCACATGGTGATGGGCACAAGTGCAGTGCAAATTAGCTAACGGTGGGTGAGAATTGCTCTTGTGGAACAAATGTGCAGCGCATCACATGACCCAAGGGCCTCATTTACTAAAGAGCAGTAACTTGGTATAAAGCTAACAGCCCTAAATGGCATTGTTTCCTATTACCCAGCATGGTAATTCTTTGGGAGCGTTTGCTCTGCTCTGTCGAGCATAATGGTGTCACAATGAGTTTCCCAGGATTTTATTGGCACTGATGTGAAGTAGCTGCCTTTTTTTCCTTCAACGCTATAATTTTCCATGTTCTGATCCTGCAATCATAGCACCATTTGGGTTAACTCAATTGCTTTGTCGCTTTGGTAAAGACAGCCCACACATAATGGCAATTTAAAAAAATCATACAATTTTAATAATTGAGTGACTAAGACCCGAAGTGTCTGATACAGGAAGCTCATAATATTTTGTAATATGATTTTGAAAAGATAATAGAGGGTAGAGAAATGAGTCTGACAAGGAAATGACAACACGTTCTTAAAGTACTGCTATTAAGTGGGCATGACAAGCCCAGCTGGTTACCTACAGCGTTTAGCAAGAGCAAGACTCTTCTGAGCTGCTGCCATGGGCAACTTGCATGTAGTGAGGGTAATGTGGTGGTGAGTTTGTTTTCTTTTCTCTTCCCAGCTGCCTTTGCTCCTAAAGATCATTTTTCCACTGCTTCTCTGCCCCTCCCCCCTCTGCTCCTGACAAACCCAGTAGAGCTAAGGGGCTCTAGAACCTGCTGCAATTTTATGGTATTTTAAAAAAATGTTTCTATTGATTTTTAGAGAGAGAAGGGAGAGAGAGAGATAGAAACATCCATGAGAGAGAAGCATCATCAATCAACTGCCTCCTGAACACCCCGACTGGGGATTGGGCCCACAACCTGGGCATGTGCCCTGACTGGGAATCGAACCAATGACCTCTTGGTTCCTGGGTCCATGCTCAAACATTGAGCCACACTGGCTGGGCAAACCTGCTGCCATTTTAAACTTTCTCTTTAATTTGTCCTGCTTGGAGCAGTGATTTTTAAGTTGTTTTGTTTTTCCCCAAAGCAATCGAATCTTTTTTTTTTTCAAGAGAAATAGTTCATGGAAGTGCACAATGTAACACATAAAAAGCAACACACTCTGATTGAAGAGTCCTGAGACAGAATGGGTCTTTACAAGCCAGGCTTTCCTTTCTCTCCATGGCTCACAGGGATACAGGGAAAATGTTTGAAATCTATTGGCTGGGTGCTTGCTGAGAACTCTTGAAGATACTTTGAAATATTTCCAAGGTTTGCTTCAAGTCAAGGTTATACATTTTCTAATTCAACTGAGCTTCTAAAAAGTCTGTGATTTGAATATGTTCTGTGGGTAAGACTCAAAGGGCCTCATTCAGATTAAAAGACCTTTTCTTTATTATTATTATTATTTTATTATTATTATTATTATTATTATTATTATTATTATTATTATTCTAGCAAAGGCTTTGTTGGTTTGGTAAGCTTGAGGTTAGCCTTAGAAATTGAAAAGTTTCCCCCCAATAGTCTGTAGGCTCATAATTTATCTAAAACAATTTCCTTCCTACTAAAGAAACACTTATGAGTGTTCCAGTGTCCTCATCACTTGGTTTTCTCTCTAATATTGCTCTCTTATCCTTAGAGGATTATATGGCATGGTTTCTACTTTTCCTTGATCACTCAGAGATTCTGGAAAATTGATGTTTGGCTATCCTTTCTCAAAGCTGCGTGCCCTTTGGGGTTTTCTCTCTCAGGCAACCAAAAAGGGTAAAAAATGTCACTTATGTCACACAGCCTCAGGTCTGAGCTCTGCTGCTTTCAGATGAGGCCATGGGAGCTCCAAGCGGCCAGTTGATTTTCTAATGGCATATGTTATTCTATTTTGGTTTCTAATATAACTGAGCTACTAAAGAAGATTGAAAAGTTCTAGGTGAGATAGTCTTGACTTTGGTAAAGGTGTCATTAATGCACTGATATGAGTTCGTGTTCATCCGAGGTCATCAGTCACCAGGTAGATAGTGCAGATTTATTTTATGTCAAAACCAAACTCCAGTTTGCCTAGTATTTATGCAATATTAAGAAGGTGCTTTGTATTGTGTAGATGGCTTACATGTAATCTCCTTGGCCAGGAGAGTTCACTGTAAAATTAAAGAAAACAGCCCGTGTTTTATTCTTGATTCCAGGATTGTACTCAGAACATAACCTCAAGGTCATCACAACCCTTTAGGAGCTCAGTTATTCTCCAAGGGAAAATCATTTCAGCTGTACAGGTTGCTTTTGAGAAAATATGGTGTTACTAGAAGAATTTCTTTCTTAATTCAATGCTGTGGACACGGAGTGGCCAATTTACTTAGATCTGAGGTTTGTGCCAGGAGTGGGCAAACTTTTTGACTCGAGGGCCACAATGGGTTCTTAAACTGGACCGGAGGGCCGGAACAAAAGCATGGATGGAGTGTTTGTGTGAACTAATATAAATTCAAAGTAAACACCATTACATAAAAGGATACGGTCTTTTTTTTTTTAGTTTTATTCATTTCAAACGGGCCGGATCCGGCCCGCGGGCCGTAGTTTGCCCATGGCTGGCTTAGACAGTTGGTTTTAGATGACCATCCAAACTCAAAGTGATGGTGGTGTTTGGTGTCATTGTCTAAATTACATAGTTATGACTGCCAGACATGTAGGCACACAGTAGGGAGGAAATTTTTCCTATTCTTCTGCAAGCCTGAGTTGGTCTCTCTTTTCTATTCCTCTCTCATTTAAAGCTTCTCTCTTAAACCGACTGTGTCAGATCAGCCAATAAATACCCCAAACCTTTGTCCTTTTTTTGATCCCCTTAAATAATGCTTCATATTGACGTTAAATGCTACTCTCTATAAGTGCTTAAATATTCCTTTATTTAGAATATTATTTCTCACTTTCACTTGTCTAAACTTTCTCTAGTTTAGTGTCATTGTCTTTCTGCTGTCCTTCTCCGTAAGAGAATTCTACCTCTCCATTTCATGGACAGCAGACTTGACTTGTAAATTGCTTTGTTTGATGAAATGTGAAAGTTACTTAAGTCATTTCTGAGTAGCAGCTGTAAGCGCCATTGCATGATCCTGTCAATTATTATTTTTTCTCTGCCATCAGACAGGTATGTTCCAAATAAGTCATGTACTGTTAACCTAGTTGCAGAATAAAAAAAAAATCATCATTAAACCACAATGGACATTGTGGTTCAATAAATTGTTGTTGAGATTTTTTGGAATTATTTGTTACCACAGCATATCTTAGCATAATCTGACTAATGCACCTATTCATCTTTCAAAGCCCAATGCAATGTCATCTCTTCCATGAAATCTTTTATCTCTGTTATGACATCCCTGGATTTGAATCCTATATTTTCCACTTTATAAGTAATATTACATTGGAAAAATTTGAATTTTCTAAGGTTGAGTTCCTTTACCTGTAAAATAAGGAAAGTATTAATACCTCAAGGAATGCCACAAGATTTAAAATTACATAAATTCCTTAGCACTTATTAGTTGTTAACTCTTGTTTATCTTTAGTTTTCTATTTGTCATTCTTAGTAACTGGCACACTGCCTTACATTTAAGAAATGCTCAATGCTTATTCAATAAATAAATGAATAAAAAAATGATAACCCATGGTCACAGACAATAGGGTGGTAAAAGCCTGGGGTGGGTGGCAGGGCAGGCTGGAGGGGGTCAATGGGGGAAAAGAGGTACATATGTAAAACTTTAAATAATCTATATAATAAAAGCCTAAGCAACCATTATGGCGGAATGACCGGAATGACCGGAATGACCAGTCGCTATGATGTGCACTGAGCAGGCAAGCAGGGGAATGGTTAGGGGTGATCAGGCAGGCAGGCAGAGGAGCGCAGTTAGGGGCGATCAGGCAGGCAGGTTGGAGAGTGGTTAGGAACCAGTGGTCCTGGATTGCTAGAGGGATGTTGGGCCTAAACCGGCAGTTGAACATCCCCTGAGGGGTCCTGGATTGCAAGAGGGTGCAGGCGGGCTCAGGGATCCCTACCTTTGTGCACAAATTTTATGCACCGGGCCTCTAGTAAAGATTTTTTAAAAAATGCCTATTGATGTCCATACTCTTTTGCTTTCGTCCTAAGAATCAATAGTAGATCTACTGGAAGATCTACCCTGAAATTTGCCTTGGTCCACACAGCTTTAGAAAAGAGCATAGTTTTCATTTGCAGGTCACCATGAGTTCTTGGGAACCAGAAAAGAAATCAGGAAAGGATTCCCTAGTTTCCCATTTGACAGAAAATACTTGAGATTCCCTTCCAGGTTGAATGAGGAATAAAACCATACACTTTTGCTTAGGTGTATTCTGCTACTTTTTGCCAGGAAATTCTATATAAGTAAGCTAAATAATGGGTATAGGTTATATTTTTATTTTTCATCAAAGAGAAAATATGACTGTAAAATAATGAAATGTAAGGGTTGCTTTTATTGCTCTCTAAATTCTTTTATAGAATGTTCTCATCTCACATAAGGAGCACTTGGGCTGCTTTTATACTTACCCTTTAGGGTAATTTCATTTCTCTATTCAAAATTAATCCTTTTTACAAATGGCTCCTCAAAGTCTTTTTTTTCCCCCCTCTAATAGTTGCTCACCCATCTGTGCATTTGAATGCCTTCCTGTCATTCTGGGTTTCTAAGCAAATTAAAATTCTGTCTCCAATGATACCGACTGTAGGACAGATATTATAAATCAACTTGGTGATTATCTCCGAAGCACTATCACTGTGGACAACACAGTTCAGAAAATAAAGGAAAATATGAAAGAGGTTTATAATTAAGAATCTAGTCACCTAAGTATAGATCAGTTTTGCCCCACCCCCCTCAATTAGATACAGTGTTCTTTGGAGACTCTCTTTGTCTCAAAGAACTGAGCTGGAAAGATAGAAATCACTCTATTTATTTGTTGATTTGCAGATTACGACTTTGCTCAAGTGATGAGCCCGGCTTCTGCAACAATGCTATCAAATAGTAGATGCATAGCTAAGTGCGAGCTTTTGTGGCACGAAATATGAGTGCAGAAGAAATTAACTAAGTGGTCTGAATAGCTACTATAGAACCTGGTACTGGGCATAGTCTATGTTTAAGAAATTTGACAGTGACAAGAAAGCAGGTCCAGTTGCTCTACAACTGGATAAAGGCAGTATATAAAAAGGTATAAGCTACAGAGGGAGCACAGAGGAGTGGAGATTGCCTTGAATAGGTCCTAGAAAGCTCTGCACAGAAGTTTTGCTTAATTAAGTTGGGTTTGGAAGGACTAGTCATTATATGGCAAAAGGACAATGTGAAAGGATCAGAGCCCTGATATCAGAAGGCATTGGAGATCCAACAGTGACATCTGTTTGGAAAAACAACATAACTCAGAACTGTTGAGTGTGGAGGGTTCCATTGGGAGAGAACTGAGAAAGGTCTCTGTATATGGATTACAAAGTATTTTTGTAAAGTATTAAGTATTTTGTAAAAGGTGACAATTTTGATTGACTGGACATTATGAATAGATGAAGAGAACTGGTGTTCCAGGAGGAAGGTCAAGAGGAATGGAGGGGATAATCAGAATGTAGGCTGAAGGCAAAGAATAGACATGGGATTGAGTCAGGTAGATTTTGTGGTTTGTCTGTGTCCTCTGAAATCAACCACTATCTCATTTGTCCTAGTCTGGACTCAATGGTACATGCATGTAGATTTGAAAGCTCCTTGAAGACAGGCCCAATAATTCATCTTATTAATTTCTAGAGCAGTGGTTCTCAACCTTCCGAATGCCACGACCCTTTAATACAGTTCCTCATGTTGTGGTGACCCCCAATTTCATTGTTACAAATTGAACATAATCAATGCATAGTGATTAATCACAAAAACAATATGTAATTATATATGTGTTTTCCGATGGTCTTAGGTGACCCCTGTGAAAGGGTCATTCGACCCCCAAAGGGGTCACGACCCACAGGTTGAGAACTGCTGTTCTAGAGACTACTACATGCTTGGTCTCCTGCTCAATGAATGCTCAGCAAAGGAATAAATTTGGTCAATCTTTTAAATTTTTTTGTTTTAGGCATTTGTGCATTTAATCAAACACCATTATCAACTTTACCCTCTCATGCTTGATTGATACTGGCAATAACTAATACATAGAATGTCATTCTAAATCAGGGGTTCTCAACCTGTGGGTCGCGACCCCTTTGGGGGTCGAACCACCCTTTCACAGGGGTTGCCTAAGACCATTGGAAAACACATATATAATTACATATTGTTTTTGTGATTAACCACTATGCTTTAATTGTGTTCAATTTGTAACATGAAAATACATCCTGCATATCAGATATTTACATTACGATTCATAATAGTAGCAAAATTACAGTTATGAAGTAGCAATAAAAATAATTTTATGGTTGGGGGTCACCACAACATGAGGAACTGTATTAAAGGGTCGCAGCATTAGGAAGGTTGAGAACCACTGTTCTAAATGCTGTGTATATGTTACCACACAGCATACACACAAAGAAGCAGCAGCATTACCTATGTGTTACCTAAAAACAACTTTGTAATGAAGTTTGTGTTGCAGATGGGGTTTCCTGTAAAAACACTATGAGTGAGGCGATAGAAATAATAATAATAATAGTTTTAAAAAACCAAGGCACATCAAGGAACTTTCCCAACTGGGGGAAGTGGGATTTGAATCTAATCAATATGGATCCAAAGTCTTTTAGCCTTCAGCCATCCTGTTCTACAGATTCCCAAAGACAGCAAACATGTTAGCTGATGAACCTAACAGCACCAGTGTTTTCTTTTATGTTATCTCTGCTACATCCATAGCTCTTGGCAATGTGTTGCACCATTTCTGAAGAGAGATGGCTGAGTGAGTGGGAGGAACATTTGCTTTGGTGTTAGCCTGCACTCCATCTATGCTAGCTGTGTAGCCTTTGGTAAGGTACTTAACTTCTTTACCACTTTCCCATAGTTCTCCAGGAGTAAAATGGGAAATTTTCACATTGCAGGGGTTGGGATGAAGATTATGACTAAGCCAGGTAAGATTTTCTGGCCTATAGTGAGCTCTCGATTAACATTAGTCATTAGAATTAGTTGTTTTGGTAAATGTGGTGACTAGACCACCTGCTTCTCTTACATCCCTAGGCTGGGATACTTTTGAGAACAGATTAGATACTAAATAAAGCCTGGCTGACTGACTGGTTGATGGATATTTTTTGCCTTGCTTGGGGGAAGACATCTCAGAACAATATGTTACTATTAGTCATTTTCCTCTAATTTGTACACAGTCTCTTTAATAGTGATTTGTAATTGCATAGCACTTGCTATTAACCAGAATCAGTCTTACTGATATTAATAAGGTTTGCAGATACCTGTGTAGTGGTAGGATTGTGTTTACCGTTAAAATTTGATTAATAAATGTTAGTGATTTAACAGAAAACCCAAGACAAGAGTATTCATATTCCACAGCGACTGATTGTCCTTTTAGAAGGCCCACTCTTCAAAAGTCCCAATACTTTTTCCTTCTAATGACTATTTCCAACTGACGTCCATTGCTAACTTCAAAGGCACTGATGTTGCAAATTATTTGCGTATTTGTTACTCTTCTGCCTTATTCTCAGAGCAGGTTGATGGTTTGCACTGCTTTGTTATTTATCTATTTCAAATCCTCTAAATCTGGTAGGTAACAGACGACATGCATTTATTCTCGGGTTGTACAATTTAGATTAAATTCTTTTGCCAAAAGCAAGTCACACTATTGACATGAACCGATGGCCTACTATATTATGACACAAAAGAAACCACTAATATTTATTAACATAATAGCTAGCTCTCTGGCTTGCCAGTATTTTATTTTACAACCTAAACACACACATTTTTGTTCCAAAGAGTAAAGGAATCTATTTATATAATGTGAGCAATTTTTTTAAAAACTCAAGTAGACAATGAGACAATCCCTAATCCCATGTGGCAAATCCTACTCAAAGAGTACTTTTTCTCCCCTTGCAGCCCATCTGTTATTGTATTTGTTGTTTAGTATTCTTTAAAAAAAAACACACAACAACAACATCAACAAAAAACTGGGTAGAGTCCTCTTAGTCTTTTGGCCTGAACATCAGAAAAATGCTGTACTACTTGCTACTCCTCGAGATCTGCATATGTAGAACAGATTATCCAAAGCTGTTTATCTCTTTTAATTTTTACTTCCCACTATTTTACTACATAGGTGGTCTCCCTGAGGCTTTCCCACCAGCTAAATGTGTAAATTTTTGCTAGTTACTTTACTTCTTTGAGCTTCATTTTTTTGTGTGTTTAAATCAGTATTATGGGAGAGAGGTTAGAGGTAATATTTAAAAAAAATTTCCAGCTCTAAATTATATACATTTCGTCACAGCACACTAAATTGTTAATTCAGTCTTAATCCATACATATTTTTTGAGCTTAAGTCAATCAAGAAATTTATGGAATTTCTGTGGGCAAAGCAACGGTCTAAGTTATTATATTAGTTTACCACAAATTTAAAGACTTAAGCAACACAAATTTATTATATTACATAAGTTCTGTAGGTTAAAAAACCATTATGGCACTCCCTGGGATAAAAATCAAGGCATTGGCAGGGCTGTGTTCCTTCTGGAGCTCTGGGGGAGAATCCGTTTCCATGCATTTTACAGCTTCCAGAGGCTGCCCCATTCCTTGGCTCAGGTTCCCATTTCTCCATTTCCAAAGCCAGCAACATTACATCTCTGTCCACATCTACTCACTTGTCCCCAGTCACATCTTCCTCTGACAAATTCTTCTTTTCTTCCTTCTCTTTCACTTTCAAGGACCCTTATAACTACCTGGGACCACCCAGATATACTCCAGGTTAATCTTATTTTAGGGTCATCTGATAAACAGCTTTAATTCCATCTGCAACCTTAGTTCCCCCTGGCCATGCAATCTAACATAATCACAAGTTCCAGGGTTAGGACGTGACTGTCTTGGGGGGATGACATTATTCTACCACAGTTATAGATGCATTTATTTAACAAATAATTTTTAAAAAACAACTATTATGTGTCAGGTACCCTGTTAGGCACTGGGGATATACTGAAGAACAAAAATGGACATGGTCTCTGCCATTTTAGAATTTACTGGGAGGTGACAAGATGTTATTTAGATTATCCCAGGTTCTAGTATTAAGTTGCAACTGTAATAAGAAAGGAGTGATATGAGAACCTATAAAAAGGGTAATTGACGAAGTAAAAGAGGCCAGGAGAGGCCTTTCTTGGGAAGTAGTAACTATTGAGTTGAGATTCAAAAGAACAATTGGAATTTACCAAGCACAGAGAGCTCCTGGTAGAGCTCCTGGTAAAGGGAATGGTGTATGCAAAGGCCCTGGAGCAGAGTGAGCATAACCAGGAAGAGAGACTGAGATAAGACCATGGTGAGGGTGCCATGATGTCTAATGAGATGGAGCTAGAGAAGGGCCCACCCAGCTCATGCCTGTCAGTCACGCCCAATAATCTTTGTTTGCACTAATGGCAAAGGAAAGTCATGCAGTAATTTAAGTAGTTCAGTGATTTGACCAGATCAGATGATCAGAAGTTGATTTTGAGAATGGAAGACTCAGTTCTTGCCTTTAAGAAATTTACAGTTAATAATAGAAGTTATAAAAATACCCCCAAAATTAAATAACATGAGATTTAAATAGCCAAGCAAGGCAAACAACAACTATATCGTTAGATAGTACAGATAAGAGCTCTGGATTTAGAGAATGAAAATTAGATAGAATGATCTAAGAAGTCTTTCTGGAAGAATATAGATTTAGATAACCATGGACATACTTCCATTTTAATACTTCATTAATGATATTATATCTTTATTAAGAAAATTATACAGTTTTCTATTGCTGTGTAACAAACTACCACACACTGAAGCAGCTTACAACAACATTCATTTATTGTCTCAGTTTTGCAGGTTAGAATTTCAGCATCCTTGTCTGGATTCTCTGCAAAGGCTGAAATGAAAGTGTTAGCAGAGCAGAGCTGTCTTCCTCTCTGGAGGCTGTGCGGGATCAATCTGCGGCCAAGTTCATTCAGGTTGTTGGCAGAATACTGTGCCTTTGGGTATAGGTTGGAGGTCCCCATTTCTTTGTCATGTAGCCTTGCCATTTTCAAAGCGAGAAAGAGCACATTCTTCTCATACTTAAATCTCTCTGACTTTTCTTTCTGCCTTCCTCTTCTGCTTTTAGGACTCATGTGATTACACTATACCAGAAACATAATCCAGGATAATCTCTTTAGTTCAAGGTCAACCAATTAACCTTAATCACATTAGCAAAGTACCATTTTTCCAGGAAAGGCAACATGTTTAAGGTGCCAGGACCAAGGTGTAGAATATTCTTGGAGGCCATAATTCCCTCTGCCACAGAACTAGGCACAATGGGAAATTTCAAAGGATATTCCTTTCAATTTCTTACATATAGCTGAGGAGGTAAGTTCAAGCACAGTAATTACTATGTTGTCATATGTGTGTGTGTATGGGTCTCTGTGTGTTTGCTATCATTATCATAAATTCCTGTAAGGCCCAGGAACATATACCTATTTTAAGCAAAACATCAAAGTCTTTGGTTAAGTGCAGAGCATACGACCAACATAAAAGCTTTCAAACTCAATTTTTTAAAACAAAGTCTGAACCGGCCAAACAAAATGTATTTGTGGATAAAATCTGGCCCAATGGCTGCCAGATGTGAACCTTGGAATAGATTCTCTATAAACTGGTGAAAATAAATGTAGAAAAATGACACTTAAATGTGAGGTACTCAGAATGAGAACTATTTATTTCTTTTGTCATCATCAGAAAATGAAGTGCTGCCTCCTTCTTGAAACATGTTTTCCAGATGCCACCCTCTTTGGGTCTCTTCCTATTTTAATCTCCTTTACCCCTGTGCCTCCCCAGCTCCAGATGTGGCCTCCCCAGGACCTGGTCCTCTGACCTCTTCTCAATCCATGTTCAGTCTAGGTCATCTCATTTGGTCCTTGGCTATAAATGCTACTTTTGGGCTTATGACTCCCAAATTTATATTTTCAGCCCTGACTTCTCCCTTGAATTTCTGTCATTTCTATCCATCTACCTACTGAACACCTTCACTTCCATTTCTAATACTCATCTACATCTTAATGTGTCCAAAGCCAAACTCCTCTTTTTCCCTCCTCTCTCAATCTTCTCCATCAGTAAATGGTTTACCCCATTCTTTCAGCTGCTCAGGCCCAAAACCTTAGTACAATCCCTGATGTCTTCCTTTCTTTCACATCCTACATTGAATCTATATCTACCTATTAACCGGTCATGTGGTCTGGATCTTTGAAATGTATCCAGAATCTGGTCATTCCTCTTGTCATTTCAATCACATCGATTACCTTGCTGTTCCTGAACAGATCAAGCAACGCCGTCATCCTTTTCTCTATCTGTAGCTTCATTTGGTTGTCTCATCAAATAATCACAAGGCCCTCCTTGACAACCTTAGATAAAATAGCAACCCCACCCCACCACAATTCTCTGTACCTTTTACTTTAATTTTAAAAAGCATTTATACTGCATAACAAATGACATGTTACTTATTTACATGTTTATTGATTTAGTGAATGTCTTTCTTCACTAGAATGTAAGAGTGATGAAAGAAACAAATCTTCCTGTTTTGTAGACTGTTTTTTTTAAATACTCACTAACTGGAACAAGAATAGACATGTATTTGTCAAAGGAATTAATATATGATATTTTTCTGGCAGGGATTTTTTTCAAGTCGGTGAGTCCTAAACTGGGCTCTGAATGAAGAAATGATGGATGGGCAGAGGAGAAAATTAAGGCATTTCTGGGAAAGGAGATAGGGGGGACAATGGCTCCAATGAGGGCACAGCTGGAATTGAGCAAGACCTTATAATTAACTAGTAAGAATAATAGTAATAATAATAAGTGCTGGTATGTATTGAATGTTTCCTATGTGTCAAGTACTGCTTCACTATTTTAAGCCATTACTTCTTTCAGTAATGCCATTAGGCCATTGGTATTACAGTTTCGCTACTATAATACCAACTATTGAAGGTGATTTGTTCAATTGAATATTTAATATAAAAAGACTAACTCCTCCTTGACAACCAGGAACTGTAGTGAATACTGGTCCTTCAAGCACACAGCTGAGTATTCAATCAGAAATTGACTACAATATGGTATCTATGTGAAATCTTAAATATGAGTAAAGAGTTATGCATAAAGGCAATTATTGCAATATTTTATATGAGTGAAAAAGCAGTGGCGAGTCATTCTTCTTCCACATAGAGATAGATCCAAGAAAATGGGAAAGACCTCCTTCCCCACCACATTCTCTTTCTCTTAAAATACATTTTTGTCTTCTCAAGAATTTAAACAAATAATTGCTTGGGATTTTATAATTCTTTATCTTCTAACCCATACTCGCTGTAGTAATCTTTAAAAAAAATCTCAGGCTTTAGAGTCATATAAACGTAGGCTCCAATCTTGGCTCTGTCATTTATGCAAAGAGAAACCAAGGTTGCTTCCCCTAAATGATTCTTGAATTCCTCATCTAAAAAATGGACTTGGCAATCACACTATACGTAGGGGTCTCATGAGGAGACTGTTGGTCCTTCCTTATGAAATTAGACCTCTTCTACTGTTTCCTCTCCCTTAGAAATGACTGGAACCACCGTATATTCAGTTCTGTATTTTAGAATTTCTACCTCATGCCTAGCACCTCTCTCACCTTTTACATTTCCCATTCCTAGATCCTGCTATTGTCACCACCTACATACATATCAGAGCCATTCGCCTCTCTGTTTTTTTGCCTTTATGTCTCCTACACCCATCTTAGTGCAGACCCTCAGCTCCTGCTCAAGTTACTGTGATAGCTTTCAAAGGAGAATTCACAATTGTACCTTGGCCTTCTTTCTCTCAATTTCCACATTGCACTGAAAGTAATGTTCTTATAGTAGAAATCTGATCAGATTTCCTTTTTTTAAACTCCTCAAACGTCAAACCTTTGACTGTTTTCTCTTTGTTTATAGATTTATACCCAAAGTCATACCTCGCCTTACCTTACCTCTCTCATCATACATTCTCCCCACCTCTCCCTCTCTCTCTGTTTTCCAACTCACTGGCTTTCTTCGAATTCTTCAAACATGCTACACTCTCTACTGCCTCAGAACTTTTGTGTTCCCTTTGATCAAAATGCTTTTCCCTCTCCCCATCCCACTTTTGTTCAGTGACCTTCATGATTCAGCCTTTCTTTATCTCACAGCCTATGTCCAATTTTTTAAAATGTTTTTTCGGTGTGTCTTGTTATTGTCCCTTTACAGCTCTGTTATCAATTTTCAGTTATACATTATTACTGTGATTATTTGATTAGCTTTCCCAGCGGACTCTATGCTCCTTGAAAATAGAAATATGCTATCTTGCTGACCATTCTGTTCCCAGTGGTTAGCACCACATATTTTACATAGTAGGTGTTCCATTAAAATTTACAGAATGAATAATTAAGTAAAAACTTACACAATGTCTGTCAGATAGTAGGCTCCCATAATCTTTATTTTTATTGTTTATTGATGTGTGGGAGAGAGAGAGAGAGAGAAAGAGAGAGAGAGAGAGAGAGAGAGAGAGAAGAGAGGAGAGGAGAGGAGAGGAGAGGAGAGGAGAGGAGAGGAGAGGAGAGGAGAGAAGAGAAGAGAAGAGAAGAGAAGAGAAGAGAAGAGAAGAGAAGAGAAGAGAAGAGAAGGAAGAGAAGAGAAGAGAAGAGAAGAGAAGAGAAGAGAAGAAAAGAGAAGAGAAAGAAACGTTGATTTGTTGTTTCACTTATTTATTCATTAATTGGTTGATTTTTGTATGTGCCCTGAATGGAATAGCTAAAAAACTATCTTTTCTAGAGTTCTTTAACTCAATATTTAAGCCTGCACTTAAAATAAAAGAATAGATGCTAAATAAAATGACTTCTATTTTTGTATTTGTGTTACAAAATAATTCTCTGGCAATTAGCCACAGAATCCGTTCTTTTCTTAAGGCCACTCCCTGTTTTTTTAAAAAAAACTGTCATCAACATAGACAAGAATACCTGGTTTCCTCTGGTAAATAGGCAAGCAGTCCATTCTTCTAACAACTGAATCATGTTCATGAAACATAATAAATGAAGGGGGTTATGACCCAATTCTCTTTTCCATTAGGTATGATTGTAATTTCATCTTTTAAAATATCATAAAAGATCATACCTACTTACTTTGATTTTAGATTTAGGGTAGGACTGAGTCTACTCTGTCTTTCCAAATTTATTTCCTGCTACTTCCTTTTTAATACTGTGTTCCATTCAAACAGAATTGCTTGCTGTTTTATATCTATACCCCAAAGCTTCCTCTTTCTCTGCTTTCATTAAGGCTTTCTTTGCTTCCTAGAATGCAAATGCTAGTATATTCTTACCCACACTTCAATACTCACTCAAAGGCAATCTCTTATCTGACCTCCCTCCTGGAAAGAAATCACTACCTGTCAGGTCTTCCTGAAAATTTTCCTTTCTTTTTTTTAAAAAATATATTTTATTGATTTTTTATAGAGAGGAAGTGAGAGGAATAGAGAGTTAGAAACATCAATGAGTGAGAAACATTGATCAGCTGCCTCCTGCACACTCCCTACTGGGGATATGCCCGCAACCAAGGTACATGCCCTTGACCAGAATCAAACCCAGGACCCTTCAGTCCGCAAGCCAACGCTCTATCCACTGAGCCAAACCGGTTAGGGCAAAATTTTCCTTTCTTAATTGCTTGCAATGGCATTTGCCATTTTATTTTTGGTAACCTTGCAATGTGGGCATTTCTTATCTTTTTTTCCCTATGGGATGAGTTCATGTCTGATTCAATAATCTGGCATCTTACATGCATATTGATGGCCTTAAATAAATACAGGGTGAGACAAAAGTAGTTTTACAGTTGTGAGTATCTGAAATACAGAGTTTATTCTTGTTTTACTTATCACTAGTAATTATTGTTTATTTTCCATACAAACACCTGAAATCTACTTTTTCCCCCACCCTGTATTTACTAAATGAATAAATTAATAGCTAATTATTGAAATGGAGAAAAGGATATTCAAGCTTTAATAAAACACTGTTAGCCTAGAAGAACCTAGAAATTATATCAATAGCATATACTTATTTCCAAGCCCCTAGGTTATACCTGTGTCTAAAATGAAAAATGAAAAAACATGAATAAATCCTGAGAGAAGCCTACATTGCTTTCAATCATTTTCTTGTGATATTAGTTTTACTTGCTTTTCATATAACATATTAGAAAAAAAAACACAGTCTACCAATTGTTCAGTAGAAACAAGTGAGATAACATCTATAATATTGAATAGCTTGATGGAAGCAGAGATAGCAAGTCCATGAATAGACTTCATCCTGGAGCTAACCAGTCTATTTAAATAATGGCCATCACCACTGAAAATGGTATCTGAATCAAGGATGGAAAACACCTGTTATACACAATTTATACTTCTATTTAGTGGGCAGAAAATATATCTCAGTAATCTTTCCCACTGACAGGTGTGATCGTAGAACTTTTCCGAACACTGTACTCCAGACTGCCACTACCAATTGGTCTGAGTTGAAATGAGAGAAACCTACTTATACCTCACATCTAACTCATCCCAAATAATGGAGGAGTTTTCCTCAGGTGTTTGTTCTGGTTTGTTTTTATTTGCTGTTTGTTTTATCTTTAGGTGACTTATTACACATTTTAAGTTGTGTGATATTTCTGGAACCTAAGTGAAGGATATGTATAGATCATTAGAGAGTTGTATGTGTCTATCCATTGATCACAAGATACTTGCTCTTTTATGATGCATCCTAAAAAAAAGCTAAATTGTATGCAACAATCCCCCCTAGAGTGTGTTCATTATTGGATCTGATAGATATGAAAGTATCTCAGGCAACTGAATTTAATACTCTTTTTTTCCCCTGAAAATATAACTTCCTTGGGAAAGGTTTGAATTTCATAAGCGTGTGTGTGAGACTTCATCTGAGTTCTGTTGAAATGTTGTGTCATTTCCAGGAAACCAAAAATAGCCTAGAATTCATTTTTTTAGCTAGGAAATTTGTGTGATCTGGACTAAGAAGAGTACAGGGAGCTCTAACCGAAGGCAGTTTAATTATTGATATGTCTGCCTAAACCAGTGGTGCTCAACAGGTACACTTTTGTCCCCAACCCCTCTCTCTGGGGACATTTGCCAATGTCCAAAGGGGCTTTGTTTTGTCAAAACTTGAAAGGGCGGGGTCACTGGTACTAAAGGTAGAGGCCAGGGATGTTTCTACAGTGCACAGGATAGCCCCTACGACAAAGAATCGTTGGGCCCAAAATGTCAATCGTGCCATTGTTGGAAAGCCCTGATTTAGAAGGAGTCTCTCTAAAATGTTAACTCACTGAGATCAGGGATGTGCTTTCCTTAGAATCCCTCACTCCAGGCCTGGAACATGGGAGGTGGTTTTTATTTCTTAAATGATTAAAGGAAAGAATGCATGAACAGCATACTCTACATTTCAGGAACTCATGATATTGAGAAAATTGAGTGATTCTTTTTTTAAAATATATGTTTATTGATTTCATAGAGGCAGGGAGAGGGAGAGAGAGATAGAAACATCAATGATGAGAGAGAATCATTGATTGACTGCCTCCTGCACGCCCCCCACTGGAGATCGAGCCCACAACCCTGCCATGTGCCCTTGACTAGAATTGAACCCGGGACCCTTCAGTCCACAGGCCAATGCTCCATCCACTGAGCCAAACCAGCTAGAGCTGATTCTCACTTTATGTTCAGTTTTTAATTTCATAGCTTCTCTATTTGACCAATGAGAATGGCCACACTTTAAGATAGTAATGATGAAGATCCCAGTATATTTAAGAGACAAATCTTTTGCCTTGGCCCAAAATATCAGTCTGCAATGTGGAACTAAACAACACAGAACTGATTAGTGGAAGCATCCATGGCACCATCTCTATCATTAGAAAAGTAAGACTTTCTCTTTAGCCATGGATGGGTGCTCACCAGTTTCAAATTGTGAGGACAAATTGATTTTAAATTGTATTTTCTTCTCATATTTTGCCACTAACTCTAGCAATAACAATAATAATAATAATAATATAAGATAATAATATAATAATAATAATTTAAAATAATGTAAAATAATAATAATATAAAAATAATAATATAAAATATAATACAGCCCACCTGGTGAAGGGTTACATCTTGGGCAAAATTTTAAATCATTTAATTTGCAATACTTATCAAACCAGCTTAAAGACCTTTATATAAATATTGAGATGCTATCATAAGGTTTCTAGAAATTAGAACATACATTGGAATCTCTAAATTCCTAGGGCTTTCTGTCCTCTTGGGGGTGAATTTTGGCTTGGAGCTCAGCTACTATAGAGTTGGGTGTGGATTTGTCAAGATTTCCCTGAGAGTCATCCTTTAGGTGTAGTCCTGGGACCTCTGACAGCCACTGGGTCAAAAAAAAATGCAATAGAGAAGAGAATTGTCAAGCAACAACCTAATGCCAGGTTTTGCAAGCATATATTTTTCTCAGTTAATTCTTCCAATCACTCCATGAATAAGCATTATGTTTTTGCTCATTTTATAGATGAGAGGAGTGATGCCTAGAGAGGTTAATAATCTTTAGCAGGAGTGCTAAGATACAAAGGGCAGAGTTTAGATAGAACATAGCTCTGCCTTATTCCAAATCTCAATTCTTTTTGGCTTCTTTCTCCATCTAATGTTTATTGGGGCTCTGGCCAGTTATAGGTGTGTTCCCTTACTCAGGTACTTCCTCTTTCCGATTTAAAAGAATGGATATGAAATATGTAGAAGGTATGGTAAGTGGTAAAATGCATTGAAGGTAAATCTCAGGGTTTGTTCTTTTTAAGAGTGAAGCCCAAAAAATATTCCTCCCTGGAGCTAATGTGTTTAAAATCAATTTTAAAATGCTCTAAGCAACTACTGTAATAAGTTTTGTTTCTTTTCAAGAGAATTATTTGCAAGGGGCTTCCAGAAAGTTCTGGAAACAATCTTCCCTTGTCCATTTACACATACCCCAATACATCGATATGCACACTCCTCAAAGTAGGTTTGAAATGCTCACCACCTATGACTTGTGAATTACTTAACTTTTCTAAACTCATGGTGTCATGAGATTAGTAACTCCTTTCCAATAAGACTAGTGGCCCAGTGCACAAAATTCATGCACATTAATGCATATTGCTATTTGCCCTTTCTCTATAATAGAGTCAGAGATGAAAGAAAATTAGTAAAATGTTTATGAAAATCTTCCTCCTGTCAGAGTCTGGGGCACACCATGGGACCCAGAGTCAAGTCCCCGCCCACCCGTGTGCACCTCGAAATCATGTGAGACCCAGACCCAGCTGTCCCCACCCCCATCAAACCCTGCCATGTGGGGGGCACATCCTCAGGTCCCCTGGCCCAGCGCCGGGCAGGGGGCACAGCCTCAGGTCCCCCGGCCTGGTGCCAGGCGAGGGGCATAGCCTCAGGTCTCCTGGAGCACCCTCAGGTCCCCCAGCCTGGCACTGGGGTGAGGAGCATGGCCTTAGGTCCCCCAGCCCAGCGCTGGGGCAGGGGGGCATGACCTCAGTTCCCCCAACCCAGGGCGGGAAGCATGGCCTGAGGTCCCCTGCCCTGGCACCATGCAGCCTCAGGTCCCTGCTGATCATTTGTTATGGCTCATTGTGGGAACCTCGCCTCCGCTGTGGGCGCAGCCATCTTGTGTCCACATGATGGAGTGAGGGTCAATTTGCATATTACCTCTTTATTATATGGGATTATTGAGAGGATTTAATAGGTTAATGGAGATAAAAGTGTAGAACAGTGCTTGGCATATTTTAAGTACTGGGCAGTGATTTCTTTTTCAGATCTTCAGAGAAGACAAGTGCCCTGGCTTTCTAGGGCAGTATCTCACCATCACATGTCAAGATAATTTTGTTGATACTCCATTTTCCATCATCCTAGTAGATTTCCAAGGAGCTTCTTCAAATTAGTTTATTGTCAGCTCATAAGATGTGTAAAATTGCTCTCTCATCCCCACTCCAACCACTTGGAGGCTATCCTCAAGTTGACTCCAGAACATTCTAAAGTTATATATCAGCACATCTTTATTCCCAGGACCCATCAATCACTGGGGAAAACAGAATGTAACAAATTCTGTAATATCCATAACTCTAAAACAATTAAAGTTTACAATTTGGGTATATAGTTATTTGTTTTTAAACAAACCTGAGAACCAAAAATTGAAATGCATATAGTCAATAAGAAATGCTTTATGGCTCTTCAACACCAGATTCCCCAAATTCCTCAAATAAGCAGATCATGTTCTCATGATTACAAGCAGAGTTGATCCCATTAGGTCTTTTCAAAAGTTTTTTTTTAATTGAAAATTTATTTGTTTAAATAGATGTATTACTTTTTCTAAATTAATATCGGATGGAGGTATCAAAATGACATCTCCCAAAGGAGATATTCTGTGGAACTCATATCTAGGGAAAAAAATGTGTCTATATTAAAACTGAATCTTACTTTAATAAAAGTGGGAAACATGTTGCTCTCTTTTTGTTTTGTTTTGTTTGTTTGTTGTTTTGGTTTTTGGTTCCCTGATCATTCTCTGAGTGACCAGTTGTAATTGATGTCTACTCTCAAACTGGATATCAGAGATCAACCAGTCTAGAAAAATTGTTCCCTTTTCTTATTTTGATACCTGATCTTAATTATTCCAGTGTAATATTTTCTTTACTAAAAAGTGCTTAATTTCAGCCCTAGCTGGTTTGGCTCAGTGGATAGAGCATTGGCCTGCAGACTTAAAGGTCCAGGGTTCGATTATGATTAAGGGCACATGGCAGGGTTGCAGGCTTGATCCCCAGTAGGGGGCGTGCAGGAGGCAGCCAATCAATGATTCTCTCTCATCACTGATATTTCTCTCTCTCTCTCTCTCTCTCTCTCTCTCTCTCTCTCTCTCCCTCTCTCCCTTCCTCTCTGAAATCAATAAAAATATATTTTTAAAAATGCTTAATTTTACATGTTTTGATATTAGCAGGAAAATTATCTTCTAGGCTAAAACCTATAATTACACTTGAAGAACTCAAACTTGTATATATCACTGGATTCATTTTTGAGAAAGGATAAAAGTGACCATCAAACAGATCCTGGTTCATTCAGGAAAAAATAGTTCTGTGGTTGTTACCTGTTCCCCTAGCTCCCAAATACTCTAGCTCATCTTGCTTTTTCAGATTCAATCTTTGTTCCCAAATCGCAGCTAAAGATAGTACTTTTTAGATTTGCCCAGTTCTGACTCCCTGGAAGTTGACTTGGAAACATCCAAGTGTCGCAGACATTGACAGAATGACCAAAGCAGACCTGCGACTTTATTTCAGGAAGACTTGCCCAGTGGGAAAACCAAGTGATGTTTTACTTCAAAGGATTTAGTCAAGGCAGTGGAAAATGTGGTGTCTGGAAATAGTATAGTTATATTTATTAGTTTTTTAGATGCTTCTATGTTGGCAGGAACAAACAAACAAATGGAATTCCAATAAATTCAATGAAGCAGTCACACAGAGAAATCTAAAAAAGGAAGTGTGTGCATGTATTCTAGAAATTGTAAGCTCCAGGGTTGATTAGAAAGGAAATGTCTGTGGCATTAAACTAACATCAGAAGTGTTTTTAGAATTAAAAATAAAAACTGTCAAAAGTATATTGTCCTCCTCAAGATTCTGCTTGTTCCCTGCTAAGAGTTTCCAACATGTTCTGGAACAAGAGGGAAAAGTCATTTGCAAAAGTACAGCTAAAGAAAAGGATGGGAAGGAGGGAGGGAGGGTGGGAGGAAGCTTCGTCTTTCCTCCTCTTCATTGTGGCCCTGACAAAAAGCCCCAGGACCTCCTAGCCCTGACCTTAGTCCTTTGGAGAGGGGCAGAGGGGTGCAGGCCCAGCTCAAGCTTGCCTTTAGTCAGTGATCTGTGAATAGCTCTCGGTCCCTTAATGACGTGCGCTCAGGCTCCAAAGGGAGCTGGTGACTCAGAGCGAGGGAGGCAGGGAGATTGCCTGAGCAGCCATTAGCACGTCATTGGTAATCCCAGCGACACCTTTCACATCCGTGGTATTTGTCTCCATGCTCTCTCTCCTCAGAAGGCTGTGAGAATGTTTTATTTAAGGGCTCTGGGCTGCCTTCTGCCTGACGGATGGCTTGTCTGCTGGGCTTACTAACACTAGCAGATCTTCCAGGAGGAGAGAGGTGGGGGATGTACAATTCTGAGTATAGTCACCGGCCACTTCCCTGAATGCAGACATGATGCTTCTGCCCTTTGGAAACTGCCTGGCAAATGAAAACTGCAGCCCTTGTCCTTTTGCTTCCTGGCAGAAAGAAGCAAAGAAAGACCCAGCTGTTATTGTGCAAAGTAAATTCTATTTAATTCCATATGTGTCTGTTGAACATCTAGGGAAGTAGCATTGAACAGGGGTAAGGAGCAGGTCTTACGTCATTGGATAGGGCTCCATCTGAATTCTGATTCTGTTGCTTTCTATTTCTGTGGCTTCAGATGAGTTACTTATGGTCTCTGAGCCCCACATTCTTTACCTGCAAAATAGAAATAATGGGACCTTCTCATGAGAGTGTTGTGCAGATGAAATGATTGAAAGTGTATGTATCTGGCAAATAATAAGCACAGACTACATGGTAGCTATTTTATTTCTGCCTACTGGGCACTGGGCTAGGTGCTAGCCCACCGGAGTCCAAACTCATAGTGTAGGGAGAGATAGGCAAGGAAAGAAATTGAAACAAAGTGTGATAATTCTATATTAGCACAGAATTTTAATGAGCATAAGGACGCATCTAGTAAAAGTGAAGATTTTGATTCAGTAGGTCAGGGGTGAGGATTTTAGTGGGCATTTCTTACAAGCACCCAGGTGTTCATGAAGATTCTGGTCCAAGAACCCTACTTGGAGGAGCAAGAACTTAGAGCAAGCATGTCAAACTCCCTGCCCGGGGGCCACATGCTTCCTTTATTTGGCCTGTGTAAGCCTTTGAGTTTGACATGCTTGACCTAGAGCAACGTATAGGTGCCACAGCAACAAATAAGGGGGCAGCAGAATCTGACTGTTCCCCTCTGGGTTTCTGCCTTGTGGATGCTGGGCCCTCTGCACTTTTCCCTCCGATTTTTCCACCCCCTTATTGGGCCCCCAGTACCTCGCTCACGTCCAACACCAAATGCTAAACAAAGGAAGGGAGAGTTCAATGAGAGGCGTGTTCATCCAGGAACAACTTTTGGAAAAGGTAAATCTTGAGCTAGAGCTTCAAGGTAGTAGGAGACATAGATGGTCACCTAGAATGGTGAAGAGAAAAGGAGCTGGAAAGCGTGCCTTTCCTGTCAAGCGTATGAAATTGATGGTTTAATATATTCCAAGAGCCAGGGAATATGCAACGGGAGTTAAATATAGTTATTGAACATTTGCCACATTTATGAACTTCAAAATGTTGAGAGAACATTTTTATTTTTTCCTTCTCACATAGGAGGCTTTGGAAATGCGTACAATTAGCTTGGATTATCAACCCCAGTGGGTGGGGAGTTCCATGTGCACCTCCCACGATTTCTTACGAGTGTAACTCCTGCAAACAGCACCAAGCAAACACAGCTCCGGCTGCTTTCCCTTCAACTAAATATTTTATTCCAGATCAAACCTAGAGGCAATGGTTGGGCTTAATTATAGAGCATTTGAGAGTTGAAATGGTTATATTAGCACCCCATCGGCCTGCAGATCTGTGCTTGGTTGGGGATCACTTTCTAGGGAGGCCTCTCTGTGGTACCTGTTTCCTTTTATCGTCCACACCTCCAGGATTCTGCTCAGGCTCATCCTCCTGCCTGGGACACTCTTCCAACTCCCCTCCCACACTTGAAATTTTGGGTTAGTGAATGATTCATTGTTCTAGTCAAGACAATCTTCATCCCACATTGAATATGGTCTTCTTTTCTTTTCACCAGATTGTCCAGCTACAGCTGTGAGACATCAAGGTCTTTGTATGGTTCAGTCTGTGTGTACCCTTCATACTACCTAGCTCCAAGCCATCTACATTGGAGGGGCCACAGATCCACACACTAACAGTGATTAGGAGCCTTTGAGTTATAGTTGGGCAGTCCTGGATTTGCATTCCAGCTCTGCTGTCCAATAGCTGTCTATCTAACCTTACACAAAACACATTGGCAACAACACAACCATGCTAACTGTTAATCATTAACATTTCCTTAGTTCTAACTGTGTGCCAGGCCACGATGCAAATATTTTATATATTGCTTGATCAAAGTCTTAACTTCATCTGTAAAATCTGTTATTTATGGTAATTACTATTTCAGTAATGTCTACCTCTTTTGTAAATAAGATGATATATGCAAAAGATTTGTCTCAGTGTTTGACACTGATGAGCATGCATGTGTGAGCCTGCGTGCACACAAACATACACACAGATACAGACACACACATATATATCAGTGCTGAACCCATATGCATGGATGGGCCAAGCCACAAACCTCAAACATCATCTTGAAATATTTGCCCCTATTCTTTCCTTTCCTATCTCAGTTATTCACATTACTACCTACCCACTTACCAAGCCAATTACCTAAGAGGCATTCTAGATTTCTTTCATTCAAATAGCACCTACTATGTGCCACATACTGTTCTAAGCACTCTATCATAACACTATATGAGGTCTGTTCCATTATAATCCACACTTTACATTTTAACAAAAACTTAATACACAGTCATGTGAGGTAAATACCAGTAATATCCTTATTTTACAGATGAATAAACTCAGGCACAAAGTAAATAAGTAGCTGGCCTGTTGGGGTCCAACCCCAGCAGGTCCAGGGGTCCCCAAAGGTGTGGACGGAATAGGTGAAGAAGGAAGGACATGGAGGTAGCATTCAGTTGATCAGCATAGTTGGGTTCTCTAGCCAAGTTCTGGCTGGAGGGCAGAGGCTGCCTTTGGGAAAAAAGTGTTGCAGACAGGTGGGAGGTGGAGTTAAGACAGTCTGGCAGGAGACATTTGTGCACCAGTGGGGGTCCCTCATGCTGGCCTGCAGGGATCAGGCCGAAACCAGCTCTCCAACATCCCCCAAGGGGGCCCAGATTGCGAGAGGGCAGTTCTTGGGGGACACACCCTGGAATCGGGCTCCCTCCTGTCTGGTTCTGGGTACATCACCCAAGAACCTCAGCTTCCAAGTCACCACAGCTCAGCAGCTCCTATGCTGAGTGTTTTCCCCCTGGTGGTCAGTGCGTGTCATAGCTACTGGTTGAACAGTTGGGTGGTTGCTTAGGCTTTTATATATACAGGTAGGACTCTTGGCCTTATGTTGAAACAAACTAAAAGAGATACATTCATAAAATGTAAGAATATATTGTGTGGTCACCAGAAAATTACCCATAAAAAAATGCTGGAATTATAGCCGAGCCTCAAGGGATCTGGAAAATCATCAGCCATCCACTCACTCTATTTTTGCTCTGTTTCTGTAGGCACATGGTCTTTCATCTCTCCTTCTCAAGGCAGATTTTTTATCCTTCTCCTTTAGCAAATTGATCTTATCTACTTACCCATTTATTACAATTGGTTTATATATTCTCCAGTTGGCAGCCTTTGCTCTGCATGACTTCTCTGTTTGGCTTGCTACAAAGTATAATAACCTTTCAGTGTCCAGATTCCAAATACATGGAAGAGGAAATATGATTTACTAGTCTTGGGCAGGTGTTTGCCAACTTGGTGTGACTATCAATAGTTCAAGACCATAGTCTGGACAGTCCTCTAAGAAAGAAATTGGGTATCAAGAAAATTAATACAACTTATGGTTTATCTAAGACCTTATGAAACCAAGGCTAAAAGTAGTAAAACTAGGCAACATTTGAAGGGCACTAGATGTAGGATTAAAGCATGATCATTAAAGGAATGACTAAGTTGCTCTAAGCTACTATCCAGAAATTTTCAATACAGCTGGCTCTAAGTAGGGTCAGAATTGGCACCCTAGAGTGTTGTACAATGGGGGAGAGGTAAGTAGTTTTAGTTGAGAAGAATAGAGTGCCACATGGGCAGAAAGTCAAGCAGATCATTAGAGTCTTTGAAGACAGTAGAGCAAATTCCTTATCTTTTCTTATCTGGGTTAAGTCTTCTTCAAAATTAAAATTTTGACTCTCTAAGTAGGCCCATAGGTAGTTCTGGCTGCCTCAATACAACAGCAACATGCCATCCAAGGTAGCTGCTGGAGCAATACCTGCCATTGAGGAAGGCAGAAAACCAACATTTGATGAGCAACTCTTACGTGTAAGGTACTTTATCTGTGTTATTTAGTTATCCCCCAGCAATCCTCTGAGGTAGTCAGTCATCAGCATCACTCCCATTTCACAGAAGAGAAAACAGATCAAGTAATAAACAATCAGTTCTGTGCTGCCTAAGCTCCCAGCCAGTCCGAGCCCTCCTTAGTTTCAACTCTTCTCTTCTCTTCTGTTTCTCTTGCTCTTTTTCTTTCTCTTATCCTTTTTCATCTTTTTTTCTTTCTCCCCCCCCTTCCCCGCCCCAGCCCCCTCTTCCTATTCCTTTCTATGCCATTCTGTTTTTACTTTGAAAATTTTGGGTCAGGCTTTGTGCTTTAGTGCCATTTAGTGCTATGAATGTGATTTGTCTGATCTCTGAAAGTTTGATTCCCTGTGTTGACCTGTCTCATTAACATTATTGATATTGGATTCTTAGGTTCTACCCAGAGACCCCAGAATGGCTGCTCCTTGCTCCTGCCTGAACCCACATAGCTGTCTATCCCAGGGTACTTGAGAGCCATTTTGGTTCAAGCACCATTGCTCTGAGTGTTTGTTGTCCATTGCCATCACCATCTCAGTCACCTTTTACCACCCTCATATTACGCGACCCCTTTTATTTCTTGGCAGTCAATAGTTAGCATTTCTTTTTCAAACTACAAATACTCAAAGCATTCTTCATTATTAACACAAAGGTCTCAATACTCACACTTTCACTCTAGTCAGATTTGGGTCCAAATGTGATTATAGTGAGAGAATTTTGATGATAAATTTGGCCAGCTCCTCGGTAACTCAATCAGCTGGACACTAACAAAGGGAATTGTAGGGGCTTCAGGGAAGAGCCAGGACAGCAATTAAGGTGCTGGCCTTTAGAGGAGATATTGGAAATAGTTAAGCCTTTACATGTAGCTCTGGCAGTAATGTAGAAAAGGTTATGATCACAGTGGCCATCCTGAAGAATAATTTCTTATGTGCTGTTGTAGCCTGTGAGACATTTGGGGTTGAAGGCTATACATATGTTTTGTGTAAGATTCTCTCTCTGAGGTTTTTTTTTTTTTTAAACAACTTTATTGAAGTATGATTCACATGTAAAAAGCTGTACATAGTTAATGTGTACAACTCAATGACTTGGAAATAAGTATATATCTATGAAATTATCACCAGGGTTAAGTCCATAAGCATATTCAATCACCTCCCAAAGTTTCTTCTTTCCTCTTTATTATTATCATCACTGTTTTGTGGTAAGAGTATTTAACATAAGACTTACTCTCTTGTTGCTATAGATACTATACAGTATAGAACTCAAGAACTTATTTATCTTATAAAACTGCAACTTTTCCTCAGAAGGAGCAGAGAAAGAGAAAGAGACAGAAAGCTTACTTAAAGAAATAATGACAGAAAACTTCCCAAATCTGGGGAGGGAAATGAAAATTCAGACCATGATGGCCAAAGAACCCCAAATAGACTCAACATAAAGAGGTCTTCACTGAGACACATAATCAAACTGTGAAAAGTCAAAAACAAAGAGAATTTTGAAAGCAACAGTGGATTTCGCAACAGAAACCTTGGAGCCCAGGAGAGAGTAGAATGATCTATTCAAAGTGCTGGGGTAGGGGGCCGGGGAGCAGCCAACCAAGAATACTATTCTCAGCAAAGTTGTCCTTCAGAGATGTCCTTCAGAGACCTAAAGACTTTCCCAGACATACAAAAGCTGAGGAAGTGCATCATCACTAAACCTGCCTTACAAAAAATGTTGCAAGTTCTTCAGGCTCAAATGAAAGGACCCTAATTAGTGACATAAAGCATGAAAGTATAAAATTCACTGTAAAAGTAAATATATAGTCAGAATCACAAATGATGGTGTGTAAGTCACTTTGAACTCTGTTTTTCTTTGCTGTCTTTTTTTTTAAATCCTCACCTGAGGGGAGATTATATATATATATATAATTTTTTAAATTGAATTTTAGGGAGAGAGGAAGGGAGGGAGAAACATCACTGTGAGAGAGAAACATTGATTGGTTGCCTCCCATATGTGCCCTGACCAGGGATCAAACCCACAACCCAGGTATGTGCCCTGACTAGGAATTGAACCCACAACTTTTTGGTGTGCGAGAAGACCCTCCAACCAACTGAGCCACCTGGCCAGGGCTCTTTGCTTTCTTTTTTATTTCCTTTTTAAAATATCATAACAATATTATTACTGTCATTTTTAGGAAAAAGACACAACAAATCAGAATTCCCTCCTTATCCTACACCAGTCTTGCTCCTATACCCTCTACACCACCAACATCTCTGTATCATAAATGAGATGTAAGTGTTCCAGTCCTCATCATATACAAATTTCCAGCAACATTTGATGCTCTTACCCACTGCCTTTTAACCTTATTGTCTTGATTTTTTTCCTCCTACTTCTTTGACTATGCTTTCTTGGGATCCTTTGGGAGATTCTCATCTTATATCTGACTTTCATATAGTCAACATTTATATAACTTTTAATAAGTGCCAGGCAGTTTTTTAAGCACTCTATGTATATTATTTCAGTAAATCCTTATAACTCCCTATGAAAAGTTATCCTAGCTTTACAGATAAGAAAATAGAGACACGGAGAAGTTAAATAACTCTCAGACCTGGGATTAGAACCTAGGAAATATAACTCCAGCATCCCTGCTCTTGACAACGACACTAGACTACTTTTCATTGTTAGACTTTCTCGGGATCTTATTCCCAAGCTTTCTTAGAATCTTGCTCTATGCTTCTTCTCTAGGCAGTCGCAACAGTTGCCATGGCTTAAATGACCATCAAAAGGCAGATAATATCCCCAAATTATATTGATAGTTCTGATGTCTTTTCTTACCTCTAGACATTCACATTCAACTGCTTACCAGACATTTCCACTGAAGTACCAACAGAGACTTCAAATAAAACATGTGCATGGACTTACTTTCCTTGTACATCTCATTAACACTTGTCACAATTGCAAGTCAATAATTAACTTTGCAATTACTTGCTTCTGTCTATTGTCTCTGTTAGGATGGAAGCTGTCTTACTTATTATGGTGGTCACTCTTCTTAGCACAGTGCCTGGCATGCTCTGGTGCTCAAAAACACTTTATGAATGAATGAATAACTTCATGAACAGTAAAGAAATGGAAAAAAAAGACAAAATGTCATTTAAAATTTTGTTATACTTTCCATTTTAATGTAAAACTCTGATGTTCATCACTTGCATACATTTTAAATTAATTGTTGTTCATAGTGAATTTTAAAACTTCATATTCTGTTCCTTACACCTAACATAAAATATTTAAATAGTTTCCATAGGTATTTTATCATGTTAATGTTGAATGTATTAAATGGTAGTTCTCTATTGTTGAACAAAGATTTTTCTCTCAGCATTCAGTTATTATAGACATACATATTTGTAATGAACATTCTTATACAGGTACCCATATTATTCTTGTGAAATATTTCTGTAAACTAAATTCTGAGGAGTATTTCAAGTTTAAATGGCATGAACACTGTATGGTTCCTGATACATATTATAAAATTACTTTAAAACACACACACATAGAAACTGGCTTATGTGGCTTAGTTGGTTAAACGTCAACCTGTGCACCCAGAGGTTGCCAGTTTGATTCTCTGTCAGGGCCCATGCCTGGGTTGTGGTTGTAATCCCCAGTGGAGAGTCTGGGGGGATGGCAGCTGATCAATATTTCTATCTCTCCCTCTCCCTTCCTCTCTTTGTAAAAAACATCAATAAAAACATATTTTAAAAAAAACACCTTTGCACGATCCCACCAGCAGCAATAGATAAGGATTTCATTAACATGGTAATAGTATCACAGATTCTGCAGTAAACTTAGGGGAACTGCAGTAGTACAGATGAAATATTTTTTTAATAAACAAAGGAATCTTGCCCTGGCTGGTGTGGGTCAGTGGGTAGAGCTCCAGCCTGTGCACCAAAGGGTTGCAGGTTCGATTCCTAGTCAAGGGCATGTACTTTGGTTGTGGATTTGTTCCCCACTTCTGGTCAGGGCATGTTCAGGAGACAACCAGTGGATGTGTCTCTCTCAATCGATGTTTCTTTCTCTCTCTCTCCTCCCCTCCATCCTTCTCTTCCACTCTTCCTACAAAACATTGAAAAAAATATCCTCTAGTGAGGATTAACAAAAAAAGAAGGAAACTTGCTCTTGGTAACTGATCCTGGTTCAATTGTATTGTCTTTTTACCCATCTCTTAAAAACATTTTTTAAAATTGTGGTAAAATACACATAGCATAAAATGTTTTTCAGTTTATGTTCATTGGTTTGTAAGAAGAAATAGAGTATGGATTTAGTGATCCTCTCAAATGAAAGGGAAAATTTCACTAATTAGAACTATGATTGTTTTAATTATCAGATGTTTATGTCTGGGCCTTGCAATGAATGAAAGACTATGGCCACAGTCTCTGATTGAATCCACAGAGTACAGAATGAGCTCCACACACATGCAGCACATGTGCCCCATCCCTCCCTGTACCCCCGTGACAGGATCTCTAATAGGTAATGACCTTTGCTGAGGAACCTGGACATGCCTCTGAACGCCTTTTGGATAGGCAGCCATGCCATGATGGGTCAGCGGCAATTGATACAATTCCATTTGCTATGTCTGTTAGAGAGGAGACCATATTGGGGTTGGGAGTCAGAAGTTGTGGGTTTGAAGTCTAATTCTTTTATTTATTTATTTATTATTTATTTATTTATTTATTCAATATATTTTATTGATTTTTTACAGAGAGGAAGGGAGAAGGATAGAGAGTTAGAGAGAAACATCCATCGATCAGCTGCCTCCTGCACACCCCCTACTGGGGATGTGCCCACAACCAAGTGCCCTTGACTGGAATCAAACCTGGGATCTTTCAGTCCGCAGGCCGACGCTCTATCCACTGAGCCAAACTGGTTAGGGATGGTCTAATTCTTTATTTACCAACTTAGGTAACTTTTCGGAACCTCAATATCTTCAGCAGGAAAATCTGTTAATAGCTACTTTAAGGGTTGATATTGGAGGGTTAAATAAAGTCTAATGTGTGAAGGGCACAGGTCCAGTAACAATTTAGCAGGTGCTCATTGAGTTTAGTGAAATCAGGCTCCCTGTGACTTGCTTAAATCCTTCTGCGTCTTGCTTCCATGAATCTCTTCTGTTCCACAGAAAAAAATGACAGCTGCTTCTATTATATTGCAGAATTGGTGCCATTCTTCTTTTACCCAAATGAGAAAATGGAGCCCTCTCCTACCTCCCTCTCTTTAGGCCAGCAGTTCTCAACCTGTGTGTCACGACCCCTTTGGGGGTCGAACGACCCTTTCACAGGGGTCGCCTAAGACAATTGGAAAACACATATATAATTACATATTGTTTTTGTGATTAATCACTATGCTTTAATTATGTTCAATTTGTAACAATGAAATTGGGGGTCACCACTGCATGAGGAACTGTATTAAAGGGTTGCGGCATTAAGAAGGTTGAGAACCACTGCTTTAGGCCTTCATCACTAAATTCTATTAATTTATTTTGAAGCAACTCAATTCTTCCCCCTCCTCTGAGCTGACCTAGAACCAACCACCCCACACCAGTGTGGCTCATGACCACATGCCTGTATAATTTCATCAGCTTACTGTCTTTCCTTCCTCTACTCCAGGGTTTTTCAACTTTTGCGTTATTAACATTTGGGGTTGCATGCGTTTTCATTGTGAGGGACAATGTTGGATGTTCAACAGCATCCCTAAACTCTACTTACTAGATGCCAGTAGCGCTTTCCCAGTTGTCACAACCCAAAATGTCTCCAGACACTTTTGTCTCATGGAGAGAGGGGAGCGGAATTGTCCTCAGTTGAAAGCCACTGCTCTAGTCTCACCTTCTGAACTATTTCATTCAAGCTGAGAGCTTACTGGTAATTACCTCTGAATAGTGTTCTTGCTCTATTTCCTCAGTTCAAGAACCATGAGCAGACTGCAATTTCCTAAAGATTTGAATATTTCTGCCTAGCTGTTTAAGTTAGTCAATAAGTGGCCTCTCTTCTTTTCTCCTTTCTTTTCCGTATCATTCTTGGGACCTTTTCAAACTTTAATGTGTTTGTGAGTCACCAGCAAATCTTTTCAAAAATGAAAATTCACTTTTAAATATATTGATTTCAGAGATGAAAGGAGAGAGATAGAAACATCAATGATGAGAGAGAATCATTGATTCGCTGCTTCCTGCCCGTCCCCCATTGGGGATCGAGCCCACAACCCGGGCATGTGTATTTAGTCATATCCTGTGTTATATTTACTAAAGTATCAATATTTGGTTATTAATATTCAGCCTATCCTGTGTTATATTTACTAAAGTATTTCATGTATGATTCTAATTAAATGTTTGCAATACCAGAAATTGAACCATGACCTCCTGGTTCATAGGTTGACGCTCAACCACGGAGCCAATCCGGCTGGGCGAAAATTCAGTTTTATTAGGACTGAATGGGGTCTGAGATTCTGATTTTCCAACAAGATCCCAGGTGAAGTTGATGCTACTGGTCTATCCACAAAGCACTTTGAATAGCAAAGCTTTGAAAGACATTACTGCAGTGATTCAGTATGTGCTAAGGCTTCATAAAGGACCAGGTTCTGCTTAAGAGGAGCTCAGCCTAGCTGGTTTGGCTCAGCCTGCAGACTGAGGGATCCTGGGTTTGATTCTGGTCAGGGACACATGGCCGGGTTTCGGGCTTGATCCCCAGTAGCGGGTGTGCAGGAGGCAGCCAATCAATGATTCTCTCTCATCATTGATGCTTCTCTCTCTCCCTCTCTCTTCCTCTCTAAAATCAATAAAAAAATTTAAAAAAAGAGGAGCTCACACTCCAGCAGGGAAGAGAGAAATAAGCAAGAAAGCAAATATAGTATTTGTTATCATGAGTATGGATTCAATGCTATAGAGATGCAAAGGAGTGAGAAATTCATTCTCTGTGGGCCAGTAGGTATGTGAAGAGTAAAGAGGAAATAAGTGATAATCAGAGGAAACTTTTATAAGGAAGTGCTCTTTCATTTGGGCCTGGAATATATGTAGGTGTTCTTCCAGGTGGAGAGGAAAGAGAAGTACTTGTCCAGAGAGTGGGAACAGCATGAGCAGAAGCAGAGAGGAATAAAAATGCTTAAGGTGTTAACAAAGGTCTATTCAGTGCAACTAGAGTCCAGACTGGCACTGAAGAGGTTCTTGGTAAATGGCCTTTGGGTTAGGAAACGCCTTGTCTGTCATACTTTGTATTCGGTTTTTATTACATAAGCAAGATGGATGCATGGAAGATTTTTAATGTGTTTGAAAGATCATGCTGAGGGTAGGTTACAATGAGGACCATCCAGGAATCAAGCCAGGCTGCTAGGGGTGAGGACCTGGACTAGGATGAGAAGAGCAGAAGCTGTGGTTACCCGGAGCCAATTTCCACCAGATCTGAGAGTCTACTGTGGATGTCTCTTCCCAACTGCATGTGTCATCACATTGGTTGCTGGGAACTGGCCATACTGGGAACATTTACACCATGAAAACTGGCAAATTCCAGAAATGTTTCCCTGAGAGCTAGTGTTAAGCATTTACTAGTACACCACCGAGTGGAAAAGACTGAGGTAGACAAATATGAGCTATGAGGAAATGATTTATTAGATGTGTCAGAGTGAAAGACAAGAATGAATTGCAGATAACATGCCCTCATTTGGGCAAGCCAGTAGATTAATGTTGCTATGCAATAAATACTTACTGAGGGCCCACTATGTGCCTGGCACTGTTCTCAATACTTGCCCCCACTGATATGGTGTCATTAACTGAGACAGGGAAGATGGGGGGCAGGGAATTCTTTTAATTTGGGATGTGAACAGTATCCAGGTGGAGTTTTTCTGGTCATCAACATTCAGCCAATTCTTGTGCTGTATTTATTAAAGCATTTCACACACAATTCTTTTTGTTTATTTGTTTTTCCTAATCCTCACCTGAGGATATTTTCCATTGATTTTTAGAGAGAGTGGAAGGGAGGGAGGGAGGAAAGGGGTGAAGAGAGAAAGAGAGAGAGAACTGTAACCGGTTTGGCTCAGTGGATAGAGCGTCGGCCTGCGGACTGAAGGGTCCCAGGTTCGATTCCGGTCAAGGGCATGTACCTTGGTTGCGGGCACATCCCCAGTAGGGGGTGTGCAGGAGGTAGCTGATCCATGTTTCTCTCTCATTGATATTTCTAACTCTCTATCCCTCTTCCTTCCTCTCTGTAAAAAATCAATAAAAAAATAAGAGAGAGAGAAAGAGAGAGAGAGAGAGAGAGAGAGAGAGAGAGACATCAATGTGAGAGATACACAGATTGGTTGCTTCCTACACATGCCCCAACTAGGTTGGGGTTTAACCTGCAACTCAGTACATACCCTTGACTGGGCCAATGCTCTAACCACTGAGCATGCCAGCCAGGACCACAATTCCAATTAAATATTTACAATATTTTTTAGGTCAGATGGGAGATGTATCTATTGTCCAGACAGGAAAAACTAAAGCCCAGATACTTGAAGAGATTTTTCTCAGTCACTGAGCAAGTTGGTGTCAGCATCAGGATTTAAATCCTGTGGTTCTGATAACTAGCCTAGTCCTCTCTCTCTCCCCAGCATCCACTCTGCTGTCTGCTCACTGATCAGTCCTGCTGACATGATGAGGCAGTAATAGAAACCTTCCCTTGCATACTGATGCCATTTTCACCCTCAAAGTGCTTCTGAAGCTGTGATCTCAGTTCCTTCTCACAGCTATAGGTGCTACTCCAGGGTGTGCATTGGGCTTGTTGCTACGTGCAGATTAGTTGAGGAGTCAGGGGATCCCTGCTCCGTGGTTGCTCTGATTATGCTAATAGTGGTTTTGCCTAACATTGCTGTTAAGAGAGCAAGTATCTCCCATTCTTGTTGCTGCTTCCTGTTTCCGCTTCCGAGTCCTTTCCATCTCACTCATGTCTGTTCTCTAAATACAGATCAATAACCTCAGGGGTTTACTAAATAAAAAAAAGAGAGAAAGAAAATAGCTGTAAAATAGATGTTTATTGAATGCTGAATAAAATATTTTTAAAAGTAGAAAATATACCAGCCTGGTCTAAAAATTACAATATTATAAATAGTAAGTGTATAATGATATTAAAAAGAGAGAAATATAAGGTCTAGTGCAATATACTTAGGAATTAGAGGCTCTAAGGGTCAGGGGTTCACAAAAACAAATATTTCTTATGTCTGGGGTTAGTAAATGTCTCTCCAGAGGCAAAACAGGAACTGTTTTTCTAAAGGCGTGTCACACTAACTTTCCAAAGTGTAGCTACTTTCACATAACTAGCTTTCCCTTTTCCTTTTGTAAAAGCATTTTTTTGCGTGCACATGAGTATATGTCTGAATATATACTTCTATATGAGACTATATATATAGATATGAGTGTATCTACAGCAGCTACAGTAGTGTTGCTTGGCTGAGTGGGAGGTGATACAGGACTGTGCTATTAGTGAGCGGGAGGTAGGAGGTGGCTATGGCTGATGGGCAGGCGTGTGAGGTAATTGTAGGGTAATGACTGTCTGCAGGTATTTTTAGATGACACCAGGATGAGAAGAAGATGGTTGGTGGTGATGGTCTTTCTTCTTCTAGAGCGCAGTGATGAAACATGCGTAATCAGAACATAAGGATTGCCAATTTGGAGCAGACCTTTTCCCCATCCAGCCTGGAACTACCGATGATAACGGCATCAACAGCTGTGATGTGGGAGAGGAGGTTTTTAATCTTGCTTGGCATCCACCGTTGACGTTAGGTGCCTTGCCCTCGAAATCCTGGGTTTCCCTTAATAAATCACTGTAGATGTGTCATCTTCTAGTCTATTTCAGGCTTTTAAATAAATGTTTATATATTTCTTGGACTATTTCTTGGGAGAAAGTGTTTCTTAGTTTGGCAAATTTGCTCTCCACTGTGTCGAGTAGAACATCTTTAATTTATCCTCAACTTACTTGTTGTTGTTGTTTTTTCCAAGTTTTTAGGATGTATGTTACTTATCATATTCCAGAATTCATACATTTTGTAGGATTTTTAGCTTATCATCATGTTTTCCTCATGAGAAATATAACAACTGCAATCAAGTGCAATTATGAAGATGAAAATGTTGTAGAAACTGTCAAGTTTTTATAAAGTGCTTACAACTTTTGACTGTTATTTTTACTCATGTTCAAAACCTGAGTCTTAGCCAACTCACATGCAAACACTTTCCAGGTCCTGGTCATTTTGTGTGAAAGCTACTTAGTTTTGTGATATTGTGTTAAAGTCTAAATGTTAGTTTCAACAGAAGAGTCACTTTGGGGCCTATGTCCTTAGGAGGAATAAGATAATTAAACATATTTACTAGGCTAAACCATTAACATTTTCAGGCCACATCTGCCATTTCTCTCAAAGATGGGCAAGATCAACTGTCTTTCATCTGAAAAACTGATATTTGAGTTTAAAATCTCTTTCTGTTCATCTGGGAATATAAAGTGTTGTAGAGAAATTTAAACAATTAGCCTTATTAGAACATCACTTTGAAAAGCAACTTATTAATAAATATTAGTCGTTGGAGGGATAATATCAATTAATTTGGTGATGTTTTGATACACTTACTCCTTTTAGTGTCATGTTCAAGTTTTGCTTGTTTTTACATATAATCTTACTAGGGCTTTGTTTGCCAAACAAAATTATAGTTTATGTGTGTATAAACAAACGCATATTTAAAATTTAGTTTTAAGACTTATTTATATCTCTTCTTGTGTTTTCCATCTCAGAAAATGGCATGTCCCTCCTAAGAGGTACTTGTGTAAAACCTAGGAATCTTACCCCCTCACGTTTTATCACTTCTCTGGTCCTGTACAGTCCAGCCACTTTTCACCATCTGTTCTCCTGCAACTTCAATCTAAACTATAATAGTCTCTTGCATGGGCTCCAGCAAATATGACTCTTTCATAAGACAGTTGTCTTTGGATTGGTTTTTAACTACCGATGACAAGGATATATGGAGTGGAAGGGCATACAATTTCATGTACATAAAAGTTGGTATTTCTTACCAAATACACCATCTCGACATGACAATTTGTATTTATGCTGATGATGATACCTGCCTGATTACAGGGCTATAATAAAATTTTCATGTACCATGGCCAATGTGGCTCAGTTCGGTTGGGCATTGTCCCATGAACCAAAAGGTTGCTGGTTCGATTCCCGTTCAGGGCACATGCCAGGGTTATGGGCTCAATCCCTGGTAGGAGGGAATGCAGGAAGCAGCTGGTGGATATTCCACTTTCAAATCAATGTTTCTCTCTCTCCCTCTTTCTCTAAAAATCAATAAATAAATTAATGTTATAAAGGATGTAAAAAGTTTTTGATAAACTGAAAAAAATACTCTATACTCATTAGTTACTATTATCATTAACTAGTAACATATACCTTTTATACCATTGGCAATTACTAGGGCATTTGATCATAAATTTAGGATCTTCAAGATGCTCTCCTAAGACATTTGACAGTTAAACATGTTAATTATCAGTGGAACTATGGACTGTGTATTCTATCTCTGTATTAAGTTAAGCAAAGTATTTGTACTCTGTTCTCTATATTATTCCACAGAAGTTCCCTACATAACTTTTAGTATATGACACCATTTGAAAAGCCTTTCTCTGCCTCCTGTAGAACTGGGTGGAAGATGGCACCTGTGCTCTTGTTACACAGCATCCCCCTTGCTAGTTTTACATGAGAAATTCCTCCTAGATTATAATTCCGGAAGAAGTTTCCACTTCCTAGATTTAAATTTTTGTCTAACTGCTATAACTCAATGTTTTTGCATTTTTATCAGATTTATCAGAATGGTTAGAGCCAAATTTGGTCAAATTTATCATAATGCTTGCCCAACCTATTCAGTGATGCACAGGAGCAAGCTTGCCTTGAAATTGTTTTCAGTTAAGGGGAAAGTTTGCTGTAAGTTACATTGTGCATTAGCCCATATGTTGCATTAAGTCCTTTTGAAATCAATGGCATATAAACCTTAATATATTTAGTCCTATATAATAAAAGGGTAATATGCAAATTGACCCTAACAGCAGAATGACTGGGAATGACTGGTCACTATGACACACACTGACCACCAGGGGGCAGACGCTCAATGCAGGAGCTGCCCCCTGGTGGTCAGTGCGCTCCCACAGGGGGAGCTCTGCTCAGCCACAAGCCAGGCTGACGGCTGCCAGTACAGTGGTGGTGGTAGGAGCCTCTCCTGCCTCCTCAGCAGCGCTAAGGATGTCCAACTGCAGCTTAGGCCTGCTCCCTGCTGGCAAGTGGACATACCCCGAGGGTTCCCGGGCTGCCAGAGGGATTTCTGACTGCCAGCTTAGGTCCAATCCCCCAGGGAGTGGGCCTAAGCCAGCAGGTGGACATCCCCCGAGGGGTCCCAGACTGCGAGAGGGCACAGGCCGGGCTGAGGGACCCCCTCGAGTGCACACATTTTTGTGCACCAGGCCTCTAGTCTACACTAATAAAAGAGAAAAATGGTAATTGGTGTACGACTGCTACCCTTCCCATTGGCTAATCAGCATATCCTTATGCAAATTAACTGTCAGCCAAGATGGCGGCCAGCAGCCAGGCAGCTGGAAGCGAATGTGAGGCTTGCTTGCTCCAGTGACTGCAGACTGCAACGTTCCCCGCCTGACTTGCCGGCCTCTGAGCTGGCAGTTTGAAACATTCTAACAAATATAGCCGGCTGGGATCTCAGAGCTGAAGTTATACATTGTTTCGATTATAGAACGGCAAACAAACCAGCAGCGGAAGCCTCAGAGCTAGAGCCAGAGCTAAAGCTGGCCCAGAAGAAAAAAAAAAAGAAAAAAAGGAGTGGTTGGGAGCTTCAAGTCAATTGCCAGTCTGAAAACAACCCTCAGCTCCTCACCCAGACTGGCCAGGCACCCAGTGGGGACCCCCCCCCTGAAGGGTGTGTGACCAGCTGCAAACAGCCATCATCTCCTCATCCAGGCTGGCCAGGCACCCCAGTGGGGACCCCCGGTGGGGGACCCCCCCCCCTGATCCAAGGACCCCCTTTCAGGGGCAAACCCAGCCGGGCCCCCAGGCCTTTTTTCCTATTATAGTAAAAAGGGTAAATTTCCCCCCCCAGCCCCCGAAATCAAGGGGAGCCCCGGGGGCCTCCCTGGCCCCAAGATCAGCATGACAGGGGTGCAGGGGCCCAAACCCCTTTGATCCCCCCTGGGGCCTCTGTGTGTGCACGGGGGTGGCCCCCCAACCCCCCCCCCCCCCACGGGCCCTGCTCTGTGTGTGACAGGGTAGAGCCATAACCTCCCCATCGGCCCTGCCCTGAGTGTGAGAGTGGTGACGCCCCAACCCCCTGATCGGCCCTGCTCTGTGGGTGATAGAGAGCGGCGCCCCAACCCCCTGATCCGCCCTGCTGTGTGTGTGACAGGGGGCGGTGCCCTAACTCCCCTATCAGCCCTACTCTGTGTGTGACAGGGGGAGGTGCCCTAACTCCCCTATCAGCCCTACTCTGTGCGTGACAGGGGGGAGTTCCCCAACCCCCTGATGGGCCCTGCTCTGTGAGTGACAGGGGGCAGCGCCCCAACCCCCTGATTGGCCCTGCTCTGTGCATCACAGGGGGTGGCTCCGCAACCTCCCCATTGACCCTGCCTTGAGTGTGATAGGGGGTGGTGCCCCAACCCCCCAATCAGCCCTACCCTGAGCGTGACTGAGGGTGGCATCACAACCTCCCAATCCGCCCTGCTCTGTGCATGACAGGGGGCGGCGCCCCAACTCCCCAATCAGCCCTGCTCTGAGCCCGACCAAGGGCTGCACCTAGGGATTGGGCCTGCCCTCTGCCACCCAGGAGCAAGCCTAAGCCAGCAGGTCGTTATCTCCCGAGGGTTCCTAGACTGCGAGAGGGCACAGGCCGGGCTGAGGGACCCCCCCTTCCCCCCCAAGTGCACAAATTTTTGTGCACCGGGCCTCTAGTATATATATAAATAATGTCTCTTTTGGCAAGGATGTTATGTGATTCAGGTTTTCTATGTCTTAGTGGGTGATCACACGGTGTGTATACAATTTTATATCTCTTCAGAACTCAACCTGACATGAGAAAATTGCACACCTTGTGTAGTGAATTGCTTTATAATAAAACTTTACTACCTAAAAAAAAATCCCCTATTTCAGAAGAGTTTCATGGTTGAGCCTTTTCATCTCTTTCAATTGCTCCTCTGCACCCTGCCACTTAAAAAAATCACAAACACTTTTGTTTTTATTCTCTATTCACATGTATGCCTCCCTTATCTCATCAGTTCCAGACAGGGTGTCTTGGCTGCACCCTGGCTCTTCTAGTGGTTTCTCTGAAATGGAAGCACCCTAAGGGAGACCTGTTACAGGGAGAGGCAAAGCAGGACTGTGCTTGTTGTACCTCTCAAGAGTCAACCTCTTGAGCTGGACTTTCATGTCTCACCAACAGTCTCCTATGGCCACATTCTTTCAAGCACTTGTGTTTTAAGTAACATAAAAGAGAATTTGATCCATCTGAATATGCCTTGAGGTTTGCATCTTACTGAGGCCAATCTTGTCAACTTTTTAGATTCTCCTTTCTTGTGTCAAAAGACCCAAAGTCCAAGTAAGACCCATATGAAAAATAAGCTACATCCCATCCAATGTTTAGAAATAATAAAATATTATAAACAGGTGTTTTAAAACTTACGATCATTTTATCTGTTTTACTTAATTCATTAAACTTTTCAGAGCAATGTACTAGATACATGGGATACAAAAGCATATAAGACATTGTCCTGACCCTTAAAGAGTTGACTATATGATTGTTATAGCCCTCAATGCCTGCCACATCATAAGCACCCAAGTTCAATACCTGTCATATAATAAGCACCCAAAGAGTGTTTCTCATTTATAAAAGAATTAGATGTTTGGGTTTGTATAAATGTTGGATTAGCATAGCTATAGTATTTTATAGAAAAGAAATAAAAACCTACATTCCTATGTTTATTAAGTCTCATGATGTCCTACTGGGGAGTTTAATAGCTCACTAGAATCTGCATTCGATTTTAGATTATTCCTCCCAACAAAGAAATATCCACACCATCCTATTAGTACAAAATCAGTTACTTCCCACCCTACGCCCCCACCCCTGCTCAGAATAGAATGAATGGGATGAACATTATTTTGACAGTCCATTTTATAGCATGGCAAAATTTACTCTAAAATGCTCAGTTGTTATCAAAGATACTCTCTGAGTGGTACCATCTCTGTCTGCTGGGGTTGGGAGTGGAAAGACAACTCTTGAAAGTGATTCATTGAGAATGAGCATTATCCCTTCATCTATCCAGTCGCAAAGGGAAATGGTATAACCTTCTGGGACAGGGAGAGTTTTCTCAAAAGAACATTGTTAAGAATGTGCGAGGTATATTTCAGAGACCAGTCTCACTTGTGTGGAAGGTTTCTTTAAAGACATAATAAATTTGAAACACAGAGTCATGGATTTAGAAGATTGCTCCAAAATAAGATACTTTTGGAATTTGTATAGACCTTTTTACATTTCATGCTAAACTTTAGTAAATGTGACTAGTGGAAATAATCAGCAAAAATATGGTATTTTGTATGAGTGGTACAAGCATGTTTCAGTACATGAACATAGAGAACCAAGCACTTTATTTTGGTCATACCAGATTAGATTGGATTGTTTTTACATCCTCAGAAGGAACTAAACTTTGTTGGAACAGCATCTTGTAAAGGATAACTGCTTTCTAGGTTTTGCTCCATCTGGGCCCATAATTTTAACTGCAGTAGTTAACCAGTCATTCTATTATTTTATTCATTTCAGATATAAAGATAATACCCAGAGCAATTTTGAACTCAGAGCTTAGGACAACGAGATAGACTGTATAAATGAACTGATCTACATGTTGGAATAAAAGACATATCTAGCTGTTATACAGTTAAAATTTATACCTAATAATTATAAAAACCAGCATGCTCATCTTCTGTGTTCCATTCTGGTCTGTGCCTCATCATATCAGAGCCCTAATTTTTATTTATAGAATAGTGTGATGTTTCTATTTATCACTATTTAAAGTTTACTTTTGTTCACTAAGTCTCTATCTGGTATGGTGAAGAGCATGAGCTTAGGTTTGTTGCCTAGCTTGGCTATTTACTAGCCATGGGTTATTGGGCTAGTTATTTAACTTCTAAGCTTCTTCTTTTTTTTAAAGGTGAACTGGGAATCGTAACAGCACTTAGCTTATTGTGTAGTTGTGAGAATTGATGAGTAGGTACATGGACTTAGTACATATTCAGCATTCAATAAGTGTTAACTGTTATTATTAATCTGTAGAAAATTAATAAGCTTGGGAATGCTTTCTCAAATGCCACCATTTGCTACTGATGGCCATGAAAAAGGTGAGACCATCCCAGGGGTTTCCTCTTTCATGATTTTACACCATTGCCATTGCTACATGAGCTATTCTGTGAACTTCCATTCTTATTTAAGGTCATCTCTGTGCAATTTAAACATCGGAAAATTTATTTATAAAACTATGGAGTCTCTTGAGTTTGTAAAGTTCTATATTCTTCTGGACAATTTCCTTCTTAGAGAAGCTAGACTTAGGTAATTATGTTAGTCATTTTGGGAAATTCTCATTTAACCCTATATCTCAAAGAGCCCTCCATTTGCAGCTAGGCCTTTACATTACTTTTTTATTCAAGTAATAGGTTTTGACATCTGCTTTACTGTACATACTCAATTGAGGTAATTTACTGACCCTGCATGCAGCAGTCTTCTATTTTGGTGCTTGAGTCAGACTTTCTATTTTATGCAATAATTTGCTAGGATAGCATAATGCCTCCCTAGTCTCACTCCACATTCTCTAAGAACTCTTCCTTTGTCCCGCTGAATTTCAAACTGCCTTGGGTTATCTCATTACTTTTTAATTAAAGCTGACTGAGTCATTCAGGGACTTCTAATGTGTATGGGAGGGACACGGAGGGTGAGAGTGAAGATAACTTATTTTCAAGAACCCCAACCTGCTCTTTCCATTCACCTCCCTTTTTATTCCATTATTTCTGTCACTTCTGGGAACAATGTAGTTACTGGTTTATTTTTGTGGTTGAGAGGAAATAACGTTTTCCCCATATTAGCTGGGTATCTTCTGTTAATATGGAAATGGGGTCATTGAGGGAAGAAAGGCCAGTTGTTGGAATGAGCCCCTCTGCCAGTAAATTTAGACTATTATATAATATGCTAAAAATTCACTCTGAAAGTAGAGGTGGGAAACAAATTTACACTTATGGTACAGTGACTTGTCTTGGGACCACCTGGGGCATATGAGATCCAGTTGTCTCTGAGATGGAAGTCTCTTCAAAGACTACAAAGTTTCTAGGTCAACATTTTGAGTCAGTGTTGAAGTCCTGTGATAAGACTATGGAATAAAGATCACCTTTGTCTATTCTGTCTGAATCTTATAAGATGGGATGAGACAAAACCAGGATACCACCCAGCTGGCGTGGCTTAGTGGTTGAGCATCAACTTATGAACCAGGAGGTCACAGTTCCCGGTTGGGGCACATGCCTTCGTTGTGGGCTCGATCCCCAGTGTGGGGCATGCAGAAGGCAGCCAATCAATTATTCTCTCTCATCATTGATGTTTCTATCTCTCTCCACTCTCCCTTCTTCTCTGAAATCAATAAAAAACATATTTTTAAAATGTGTTTTCTATGTACCTGTGACTAACTTATCTCCAAACCCTTTATAATAAGTGTAAATATATTATCAATATGATCAAACACAACTCACAAACTGTCAACATATGGTTCCTGTTGAGAAGTTTGATCTATTCTGAGCCTCTGTCTTCAATTTCATCCTAGGGAACTTTTGAATTATCTTCATCATATGATTTCTAAATTGTTATGATGATGTACAGTGGGAGTATTTCTTTTTTATTCATTGTGTTGGACACCCACCCAGTAGATACTTTCAATCAGGAAGTATATGTCAGTTCTCGGACATTTATTTTTTATTCTCATTTTTAGGGGGCATAATCTCTTCCTCTTCATTTTTTTCTTCTCAAGTGGAAATAACTTCAAGTCCTGTATTTTGCTCTAGATCTCTCTTGCCTTCTGAAGGACTTTATTCCTACAAATATATCCTGGGTTTGAGGAGTACAAATTAAGTTATTTATCTGCTTTCCTCTTTAGGTTTCAGCATTTTAAGATCTGCTAAATCAGTTACTACTCATGCATCTTCCTTCCAGCTTCCAAAATGTTGTTTTTCCCCCTTTCCCTCCTCTGCTGCCTCCTCCTCCTCCTCCCCTTCCTTCTCCTCCTCTTCTCCCCCCTCCTCCTTTGTACTTAGCCCTTTTAAAAAGTCACTTTACTGTCATTTCGCTGCATTTTTGGGAAGAGGAGAACATAAATTGTTCGTTCATTCTTTAACCAGAATCTGACCTCTCTACATTTAACTTTCCTGTTATTCTCTAATAATAGTGGTATGAGGTAAGCAGGAAAGATATTATTGTCCCTCTTTTACCGATAAAATATTTGAGAGTCAGAGAGCTTAAGTGAATTGTGTAGGATTACTAAAAAGGCTCAGTTCTCATACTTGTTGTTCTTTTCACTTATAGCATATTGCTTCTCAATGCTGACCAATAGGCTCAGAGCTTAGTAAATTTTGAAGTGACTTTCTATTCCTGTGTTTCCCAAAATGTACACCACAGAACACTAGTCCCAGGAGAAGTTCTGTAATAAAGGATTCCATAATCAACCACATTAGAGAAACACTCTACACTAATGGATTCCCTTAATTCCATGATACCATTAATTGTAGGAAATAATAATTAAGATTTAATAACAGATTTTGGTAGAGCTGTAGATAGAATGGAGACGTAGCATTATATTATTATATTATAAGAAACACACAGAATTTGAGAAATGTAAAATTGTTTTTTAACGTAAATCTTAGAATTGAACAAACAATATATCTTCTTTTACAGTCATTTACATATTAAAGACTGAAAATGGTAATGGGAAAATCTTTTAAGAATATTTAATTCAGTCTTACTCAAATGAATTTGGCCATGAAAGCCCTTTTTTATTTAATACCTATTAATAGCCCAAGTAATTTGTTTATTTATGTAATAACTATTTGTTGAGCCTCTGCTGTTTGCAGGCCACTGTGCTGTGTGCTAGATATTGGCATGAAGATAAAGCAGTTCAGTCCCTCATAGGGTTTAAGTAGGTGTGTGTCTAGCAGAGGTCTTAATCTAATGTGAAAAATTAGTAAAGTTTACTCTGAGGAACTGACATTCAAATTAAAACCAGAAGAAGAGGTCTGAGTTACTAAGCTTCTTGTGGGGATAGAGTGGGAAGAGGGCAAAGAGCATTCCTGGAATAGGTAGTGTTGTTTGAGACTCTTTGTTGAGAAATGCTGAGCTAACCCACCCTCCTTCCCTTATAGATAAAGAAAGTATAGGTTAGAGAAGTTAGAATTGAAGAATGTCAATATTGAATGGAATCTCAGACATCTAGTTCAATACTGTACCCAGCACACAAATTATCTTGAACGCATCCTAGATAAATAGATGCCTCCTCCTTTGGAACCATGTAAATGGTGGGAAACCAGCACTTGCTAGAGATTAAGAGAGAGCTGAGTCAATCTTTTTTGGAGATTCATAAAATATTTAAAGGGGAAAATGCCATGACAAGGTTGTTTTACATTTACAATATTTACACTAATTAAATATTTTTGAAGCACACATAAAAACAACAAGAAAACACAATAATAGTATATATAACTTCATGCAAAGAAAATGCCAAAAGTCTGGCTTGAGGCTCTTGGGAATGAGATAGAATTATGCTCCTATCTTACCTACCTGCACCATATAAGCCTTACAGAAGACTCAGTAGCTCTTATTCCATTGGTTGAACTGATAATGTAACATCCACCCATTGGGCTACCTTTGAGTCATTTCATACTAACTGATGGAGTTTCCCCCACTACAGCTCTATCCTGTCATCACCTTCCAATAGTACATTCTTTCCCTCAGTAGAGGGAGTTCTTTCAGCAAAACAAAATTAGTTTTGCATGTTACTTTGGGTATTTAGATGAAATGTGTATCCTGAGCCTATATTGCAGCCATGCTCATGTGCCACATGTCCCAGTTACTCAACATGAGGCAAGGATGCTTAAGAGAAGTTATTGGCAATTTCCCAGAACTCCTTTCACTCTCTCTGTCCAGTTTCCACTTGAACTCTTCTCCTGTTTTAGACTTGATTCTGTCCCAGTTCACACCTGACTCTGACTCTGACTCTGAATATTTCTCTAGGTGCTTTGGTGGGATCTTATTTCTTTGGCTCCTTCTCTTCCCAGTGATCTCACATGAGATATCCTTCCCCTCATTTTGGCCTCTTGCAACATTTTCCCTATAAGACCCTTCTTGTATATTACACTGGCTAGACCCATTTTGGCTGTTACTGAAGACAAAAAATGCCCAACATGCATACCTGGGAAAACTGGTCATTAGTTTTAGCAAGTTCATCACACCTACATTCCCAGGATGTTTCTCATCTGAGACATGCAATTGTTACACAGTATTAGTAAATATCCCTGTATGTGAGATCTACAGGAGGGCTTGTAGAAGAAAGTCCAGGTCAGGGTCTCTATCTCTGAGCCATGGGAAGTATCAGAGCCCCAAGAGACAATGAGTAAATTCAGTGATAATCCTTTGGAAGACGGAATAATTGTTCTTAACTCTTCAGTCCTTGTGCCAGGGCCTCTCACAAGAGTAGACAGGGTATCTGTCCTGGTTCCATTAATGTTGACCAAGGTCCTGTAAACTGCCTTGGTACGTAGAGGTGAGACAACAGAGGTGTCACCTGTGCTTGCTTACAATGCTTGACCTCTGGCACTTTGACCACCATGAGAAGAGCAAGCCTTAGGCAGCAGCTGGTCCCAGAACAAGAGACTTGAAGCAGACGTGAGCCTGACCTGCCACTTGGAGCAGAGCTGCCTCACAAATGCATTAGTAAAAAAAAAAATGTTCATTGTTATAAATTACTGAGATTTTGGAGTTGTTTATTATGCCGATTTATCATAGCAGAAACCTGACTGATAAAAATCCTCTTCTACATCACTGACAGTATGATTGTCTTCCAAATACTGCCTTTATTACCTCCCCTGGAAATATTTGCTACCAGTTGAATTATGTTCCCCAAAAGGACATATACCAATGTTAACCTCCTGTCCCTTGAATGTGAACATATTTGGAAATAGGGTCTTTACAGATGTAGTCAGGTTAAAATGAGATTATACTTGATTCGGGTGGGCTCTCCTCCAGTGTGATTGGTGTCCTCATAAGAAGAAAAAGCAGAAATGCAGGCAGAATAACATGAGGAGGACACTATGTGATGACAGAGGCAGAGACTGGAGTGATCCCGCTGCAAGCCAAGGACTGCAGAGATGGACAGGCACCAGCAGGAGCTGGGAAAGGCAAAGAAGGGTTCTACTTAGGGTCTTAGAGGGAATATAACTCTATTGACACCCTGATTTCAGACTTCCAGCCTCCAGAATGGTAAGAGAATGAATACATTTCTGTTGTTTTAAACAATCCAGTTTGTGATGATTTGATATGAGAGCCCTTGGAAACTAATACAATTTCCTCATGCCCAAATGCAAAAGTTTTTCTTTCTTCACAAAATACCTTCTGAGTACCACTCTTAGTGCCATTATCACTTTCTGCCTGTTATCAGAGTTATTTTCCTCTCTCTTTCTAGGCTGTGCACCCCTGAGGCATTGTGCATTTACCATGAAGATTAAATGAATTAATATGTCTGAAAAGGTTTCATGAACTGCCAAATTGACATACAAATGTTGGGTTGTTTTGTGATTATTAATATGAACTGTGCTACATTTTGTCTTTTACTCAACACATATTTATTGAGGGCCTATTACTGAGTGCCAAGCAGTGAGCCAGGCGAAGGGGCTACTATACATGGAGCTTAGAAGTAAACTCATCGTGTAGGACTAAACAAGGTGTTGTGATGGAGAATAATCAAGGGATCTACCTTAGGGAATTATGACAGTCCTCTCTGATGAGGTGATGTTGAGTTTGAGAACTGAATGATGACAGCATGTCATAAATGTGAAGAGCTAAGGAAAAAGTTACTCTGTCCAGCCTGGGGACTGACAGAGGCAAAGGAGGCTGGACCACAGTAACATGGGCTCAGATCACATTATTTGATGTTTCAGAGGCAGGTAGCAACCAGATCTTCTAGGATCGTGCTGGCCGTGGTCAGGAGGTTGGGTTTTTATTCTAAATGCATTTGGAGAAGTATTGAAGAATTTTATATAAAGGGGTGACATGGAACTTTACGTTTCACAAATCCCTTTAGCTACATGTTAGTGGGTGTGGGAGCAAGAGTGGGTAAAAAATAGGAAGGAATTTATGGTATTCATCTGGGTGACAGGAGGTTGGTAGCATGGACTAAGGTAACATCAATGAGAATTTCAGTAGCTTGGAACAGGATAGATATTTCCAAGTGGAACTGATAGGCCTTTCTGATTGTTTAAATAAAGGGTTGGGCAAGAGTGAATCACAACTTCTGGGTTATATGCTTTCTTAACTGTACCTTTTACTGAGATGCAGAAGATTTTTTAATGGAAGTTTAAAAGTTCACATGAAATTTCCCTCCCAAATATCAACTTTGGGCACTAACATAAGGGACAGAAATTCTGACCCAATGTACATGGAACTAAAGTGCCTTACGGTTAAGAACAGGGGTTAGCAAACTTTTTCTTAAAGGAACAGATCTTTTAGGCTTTACAGGACAAGAAGCAAAATATTGGACATTATGCAAATACTTATATAATCATTTAAAATACACAATTCATTCTTGGCTTTCAGGGTTTCAAATAAAACAGGCAGCTGACTGGATTTGGTCTGTGAAAGGTAGTTTGTTGAGTCCTGGTCTAGGTCAGCAGTTGATGAACTACTGTATGTAACCAAATCTAACCAATCACTTATTTTTGTAAATAAAGTTTTATTGACACACAATTACAACTATTTGTGTACATATGATCTATGCCTATTTCCCTGCTACAATGACACAGTTGAGTAGTTGCATGAGACCATATATCCCAGTCTGATCTGGCTGCCTTAACAAAATACCATAGACTGTGTGGCTTAATCAACAGAAACGTATTTTCTCCTAGTTCAGGAGGCTGGAAGTCGGAGACCAAGAAGCCAGCATGGTCGGGTTCTGGCGAGGACTCTCTTCCTGACTTCCGTCCCGCTGTGTGTACACCTGGGGAAAGAGAGAGAGCAAGCTCTGCGGTGTCTCTTCTTATAAGGACACTAAATTTGTCATGAGGTCGCTACCCTCCTAACCTCATACAACCCTGATTACCTCTCAAAGACCCCACCTCTAACCAGGGACACAGTTCAGTGCACAGCACCATATGTTTGTTCCACAAGCCTAAAAGATGTACTCTCTGACCTTTCAGGGAAAGCATTTGCCAACTCTGGTCTTACCAAATGTTTTGAGCCTCCTTCTCCTGTCCTGTGGGAAGTCCATTATCTTCCCTAAGTTGACTGCAAGCCCCCCAGGGGCCAATAGTCTCATGATCTCCCTTGGATGTAAGTCCTGGTACTCACAAATGGATTATGTCACCATCTCATACATAGTCTATCACTTCAGCACTGTTCCTGCAAAGGGAACATTCTAGCTGCACTCCTCGGTGTTCATAACCATTCCACAACAAATCCTGCATTAATGAAGTATTCTTCCAGAGCCTTGCGTGGAAGTCCGGCTTTGAGAACGTGGAGGAGACCCTGCAAAACAAAAAGAACTTAAAATTGATTACTGGACATCCATTTCTTTTCTTTAAAATGTCCCTTGAGCACATTAGCTAACTTAGATGCCATCTTTCACCATTCTCTCTGCTCTTTTTCCCTTCTGTTTTCACCTATCCCTCAAATTTCAGTTTCTTCATTTTGTTCAGTAGTTGAGCTACTTTTTAAGAATTTATTTATTCAATTCTATGATATTTCATCTTTTATCCCTAAGAGACTTCTCAAATATTTTCTTAAATAAAATTGCCTTTTATTTTAGAGAAAGAGGAAGGGAGAGGGTGAAAGAGAGAGAGAAACATTGATGTGAGAGAGAAACATGGATCAGTTGCCTCCTGTTCTCACCTAACCGGGGGATCAAACCCAAACCCTGGGTATATACCCTGACCAGTAATCGAACCTCAACTCTTCGGTGTATAGGACAACATTCTAGGACAAAAACTGCTTTCTTCTTAAGAAGAATTTTGTTTCTAATCTTAAGATAATAATTTATTTTTATCTCAATACTAAAATATCATGGGTAGTGAATAGCCATTTCTGTACAATTACCAACTCTACCATCATAAGTTTTGACAGTTTCTTAATTAGAGATATTTTTGGTCCCCCTATGATGTGTCTGTTACACAGTATGCTAAATATGAGACCTAGAAAACAATATGCCATTTAATATTTTTTTCAACTCTGTTAGGTAAATCCTTGTGTGCCCATTTTGCTGGTGGGAAAATGGAGGTTCAAGTGTCCCTGTGTCTGTCCAAAGCCATATCTCTAATAAATGGGATCTGAACCCATCTTTCTGCTACTAATTTTCAAGTTGTTTTCATGGGGCCACAGTTTTGAATCTGGCCAAGCTTTTACTGAACACCAGATACAAACAGAAAATACCATTTTCTGAGGAGCAAGAAAATAAAGACGTATTAGTTGATATTTTTAGATACTTTCAATTGTTGGGCCAGATTGTGGAGAATGAGAAAATGGCAAGTATCATATTTCTGTTCCAAAAAGGACAACAAACCACATAAGTAGTTCTCCTTAGGTTAGTGTACGAAGCAGATGTGGGGGGAAATATGAAAAACAACCTTGTGGGCTCCAGGGAGGAAACACTTCAAAAAATACCATTTGATGAAGAGACAGCCCACATGATTCAATGAGGAGGCGGAGGTATTGCCTTGGAACAGCATCAGATCAAGCAATAAATACTAAACGCCTGTAGAAGTGTCGTGGGTATAAGGGCTAAAAACAGCTTGTGGAATGGCAAACTTTCTGAGAAAAACATGGCAACAGCAAGTGTCCGTAAATGGCAACTTCACTCTGTGGATGAGTGGGAAACAGCAAAGGGTAATTTTTAGATTGCTTGTTTTTTGTTTTTTTTACGTTAGTGGAGTGAAGTGATGCCATTGGCAGTATTAAGGAGCGTGAAAATGTGTTGGTGACGCAAGAACACTTATGAAAATAGAATAGCACCAGGACGTGGTAACCTGATGGGGATCATTCGATGACTAAATAGAGCATATTGTTGATACCTGAAAAACAGTGCTGTCAGCCAGTCAGCCAGAATAGAACCCACTTCCTCTGCAGCACATAGGTGTAAACAGTGTTCTCCGTGGCGAGAGTCCTTTTTGAGTTTCTTTCATTATCTTCAGGTAACAGGAAATCTCAGTTAACCTGGGTGTTATACACAAATGAGTGAAACACGGAGCCCAGAATGCAGTCAAGATGGGGCCTACAGCATTTCACTCGTGGCTAGAATACAATGTCGATAAGGCAGATGCTATTAAGAGAAGATCTAAAAATCCGGTTGGGATTCAAAAGCAGACACAATCACATCTGACTGAAGGGCTTCCAGGCAGGACTCCATGGAGGAGGTCATGTACAAGTGGAGCTTCAGGGATGGTAACACATTAACAGGTGAAAAGTAGGTCAAGTATCCAGATGTCAAGAACATCATACGTTCTCAACATCGATAATATGGCATCAAAAAACTTCAGGGAATGTCTGGGGAATAATTTATGGCTCAGTTTGGCCAAAGTGGTAGCTTTCCAAACTTTGGTCTGTATTAAAACTCTTTTTTCATTTTCCAAATGAAAGGTTGTGCTGAACTAAAAAATATAGCATAAATCAAATAACCAAGCTGCTCTGGTTAAAGTGTGTGTGTGTGTGTGTGTGTGTGTGTGTGTGTGTGTGTGTTAGAGAGAGGGCAACAGGAGGGCGTGTATTAGTGTCCCAGGGCTGCCATGACAATTACCACCAACTCAGTTTAACACTCCTCACATTTATCCTCCCACAGTTCCAGAGGCTTGGAGTATAAAATCAAGGTGTTAGCAGGGCCATGCTGCTTCCTAAGGCTAGAAGGAAGAATCCTTCCTTGTTTCTTCCTAGCTTTGGCGGTTGCTAGAAACTCTGGGTGCACCTAGGTGTGTGCCAGCATAACTCTAATCTCCGCCTCCATCTTCACATGGCCTTCTACCTGTGTCTCTGTGTGTCTCCCCTCCCAAAGTTCCATTCTCTCTTCTTAGGACACCACTCATATTGGATATAGGGCTCACCCTAATCCAGTGTGACCTCATCTTAAAAAATTATACCTATAAAGACCCCTTTTCCAAATATGGTTGCATTCACAAGTACCTGGGGTTAAGGCTTCACCTTATCATTTTTAAAAAAATATATATTTATTGACTTCAGAGAGGAAGGGAGAGGGAGAGAGAGAGAGATAGAAACATCAATGATGAGAGGGAATCATTGATCGGCTGCCTCCTGCACACCCCCCACTGGGGATTGAGCCCACAACCTGGGCATGTGCCCCTGGCCGGAATCGAACCCGAGACCCTTCAGTCCGCAGGCCAATGCTCTATCCACTGAGCCAACTGGCTAGGGCCTTACCATTTTTTAGGGGGAGGGGAGGACACAATTTAACATAATAATAGTGAAGTTTCTTGAGATTCTGAGCTTCCCTTGCTGCAACTACTCCCCTCTCCTAACCTGACCACTGAGGCCCTTCCGTGAGCCTTAGGACTGCCCACAGTGAATACTGAGAACCCGTGGGCCAGCACCACATTCTCACATCACCTGAGCAACAGAGTTCCCTAAGGTGCTTCTTACCCATAGAGACCTTGAGCCCCAGCCCAACCCACTGAATCAGGACCTTAGACTCTGTGATTTAATCCAGTGTCCAGGGCAGCCTGTGATCAAGTAGTCAAGTTCACAATAATCACTGGGTTGGCACAGAAGGGTATTTTGGAAAATAGACTGAAAGGCAGATTGTGGACAACCTTGACATCAGGCCGAGGAGCAGTACTTTCAGGGAGAGCCTGTGGTGAACTTCCTGGTGCTCATTAGTTATCCTGCCTTTGGGAATACACAGGATAAGTCCCAAAAGCAAATTTCCAAGCGTTCCTCTTTTCCAGGGAGGCAGCTCTGTGGCTTTGGGTTCTAAGAACCCAGACTGGAATTCTTATAGTTCCCCAGCCTCATGGGGGGAGGGTGGGTGCTCCAGGACATGAAGGGGAACAGTTTGTGTCTGAGGAGTGACCTGCAGGGCTGTGGGGTCCAGGCAGGCCCTGCAGGGGAGGCTGCGGCAGGCCTCATTTTGCTGGCTGAGAGAGAAATGCCTGCTGCAGTAGCTTCCCCGTGTTTCCTCATTAGGGCTGCCTCCACCTTGAGCACACGTGTGGGAACGAGCAAGGGAAGTCAGCATAGGGGGAGAGGTGCTGGGCCTAATAGGCGGATGGGCCGCAGGGGAGGGAAGGCATGCTGTTGGTGACTCAGAGTCAGCAAGAGGAGGATGTCACCAGCAGGAAGCTGGACTAGGTGGCACTGCCAGGTACTTTTCCATTCCTCCCTCCTCCCCACCCCACCCCCATTCTGTGGTCCAGGATGCCAAAATTCACAGACCAGACTCAGCCTGTTTCCTAGAGCTGCATAAACTGTTTGGACTGACTTGAGCTGATCAAAATAAAACAACCAAAGAACCTGTCAGAACCCAATGACTCATGGACAGCCCTGCTTGTGCAGGTGGCTGTTTTGATGGATGGGTTAGACCAGGTGTTTGAGACCAACAATCTCCCACTATTTCCCACCCTCCATAATACTCTGCTTCAATTAGGAAAAAAGTAAATAAATAAAAATTCATGCCAGGTGATCTTTAAAAATATATAAGTTGTGCCACTGAAACCTCACAACACAGCTTAGAGGCAGTTAACCCATTTTACAGACGAGGAAGCTGAGGCTGGGGAACATTTCCCCTGTCAGATGCTGTTGGTGAGATGCAGAGCTGCGATTTATCCCCCACTCTGTCTTGCTCCAAAGCTTGCATGTTCTCAACTAGTTCCAGCTCCCTCCCAATCAGATCCTTCTCCACGCTGGCTCTGCTGTGCATCCTCCTGTGCCTGGTTCTGCGTGGGTTGTTTTTCTCAGTTACAAGGGCTTCTTCTTCTCCACCTCTGCATGCTTTACCCATTCTTCACAAAGCTATGCAATAAGTGAGCAAACATGAAAAGTCCAAATCCTTCAAATTCCAAAATCAATTTACCTTGGTTGTGTAAATTGAGCATGTCGTTTAATTTCTCTAAGTCTTCCTTATTAATATAGAGTCATTGACAGTTAATTACCTATATGGTAGTTATGAGTCCTCGGTGAAAGAATACATGAAAAGTGCTTTACCTATAGGTAGCATATACTATATATATTGTTACTGAATCCAATTCCTTCTTGAAGGGTTTTTCTCCATTAATTTCTGGCCTGTTGGATATAAAATTCCTTTTGCACTGAATGCCCCTATGATATTGTAGCTACACAATTGTCTTCTATCTGTTTCATATTTGTCAATCTTGTTTTCCAGGGGAGGATTCAATGTACTTAGGGGCATTAGTCACTACTCATGTTTGTTTTTTTCTACATCTTGTGCTGGACACGCACTCAATTGCTCAATAACTACAGATGGAGGGTCTTTCATCAAAATCAAAGCAATCGGACTGTTTTCTGTGTGTAGACCCAACTTCCAGCTACTGGATTGCTATTCATTTCATAGCATCTCAAGTATAAAATGTTGGTTGCTTCCCACATATCCATCCTTTCCATCCCATTCCTCTTTTCTCCCTTCCCATAAACACTTATTTAGTACCTTTTCAGTTATGAATGGGAAACTGCTGTGTTGGGTGCTGTCAGTCATAGCTACAGGGGTGGATAGAAGAAATGATGGTAGCCAGGGCCTGAACACCCCACCAGCCCCTCTCTTGTAATCATGGCTAGTTCCACAAAGTTCCCCGAAAAGATATGGGGAAAAAAAACAGTTAAAGTTTACACCTAACAGTTTTTTTGTGTTTGTTATGTTTGCAATAGTAAAGAATTTTCCGGAGTAGAGCTGTTTCTCAAAGCATGATCTTTAGAAACACATTAGGCAGACACCCCAAATTATGTTAATGACATCGATTTGAAAGGAATTGATAAAAGTATTCCCAAAAGATGCCACTAAAAAAAGGCCAATAGGCCTATGAGAGAGAAACCATGCCTTGGGAAAAATAATGTATTTTAAAAAATAGTTTATCTAGTATATATTTATTTTATCTTTAAATAAAAATAATGTATATTCATATTTTAAGATACCAAAATGTGTGTGTGTTTGTGTGTGTGTGTGTGTGAGAGAGAGAGAGAGAGAAAGAGAGAGAGAGAAGCACCAATCTCTTGCCCTTTTTTTTGTCTACCCTTTTCTAACCTCCAGATCTACTTCTCAAAGGGATTCATTTCAACTCTCATACCTGTTTATTTTGGTATTTAACATGCTAATACTGCTGCTGCTTGCCTTGTTAATTTCAACATTAGCGCCTAACTGCTTGTCTTAAGGTAAATAAACTTACTCTCTTAGGATTCTCCCTTCTCTTTCTTTCTGAAGATTTGTGTTTTTTTAGTTCCAAGAAATTTCTTATATTTCTCCTCTGATGCAGTCATGACTTTTCTATTTCTGAGGTCTCCATAGTGTCCACGTTAGTGAGATATTAGACCGCCTGAATTGAACCCTATGTTTCTTTTCTTGTTTGTTTTTCTTTCTCCTTTCCTATTTTCTCTTTGTTCTTTTGTATGTTTTCTTAGAGATTTCCTTGACTCTGTCTTCTGAATCTCTTATTGAATGTTTTATTTCAGATAGTTTTAATTGCCAAGACTATTCTTCTTATCTACTTGTTTCTTTTTTTCATGTCATTCTCTCCTTGTTTATTGAAGGCAAAATCTTCAATACCTCCTCTTAATTATGAAAATAGTATAGGCTTATTTATTTGTTCCTATTTGTTTGCCTGTTTGAATTTTATTTTGTGGTAGAAGCTTTCATGAAATGCCTGCTAATCCTTAAATGTCAGTTCATGTTCAAGTTTGGGGCACAAAGAGACCAACAGAAAGTTTGTGTCTAAGGAATGCATCCGTGGATACTATTGGGAGACTGAATGGTGAATGTCATGTTAATTGGAAGATCTAGTAAATGCCATGGATTTTCTGGGGGTTATTCAGTTTTCCAAGGAAAAAGAAGCATCCAGTACTTTTGCTTGGAAAGCATGTTTCATAGAGCCTTACAGGCTATGGCAAGGAATAATCTTAAGTATAATGAGCAGTTCCATGAGGGTTTTATGTAGTGGCATGATAGGGACTGACATGTATATATATATATACTAGAGACAGAGGCCCAGTGTACAAAAATTTGTGCACTTGGGGGGGTCCCTCAGTCTGGCCTGTGCCCTCTCGCAGTCTGGGACCCCTCGGGGGATGACCACCTGCTGGCTTAGGCCTGCTCCCTGGGGGATTGGGCCTAAGCTGGCAGTCAGATATCCCTCTGGCAGCCCAGGAGCCCTCGGGGGATGTCCACTTGCCAGTGGGGAGCAGGCCTAAGCTGCAATTGGACATCCTTAGCGCTGCTGGGGAGGCGGGAGAGGCTCCTACCACCACCACTGTACTGGCAGCCACCAGCCTGGCTTGTGGCTGAGCAGAGCTCCCCCTGTGGGAGCGCACTGATCACCAGGGGGCAGCTCCTGCATTGAGCGTCTGCCCACTGGTGGTCAGTGCATGTCATAGTGACCAGTCATTCCCAGTCATTCTGCTGTTAGAGTCAATTTGCATATTACCCTTTTATTATATAGGAGTGCCTGGCCAGTCTGGGTGAGGGGCTGATGGCTGTTTGCAGGCTGGCCACAACCCCCAGCCACCCAAGCTTCCAGTGGAGTCTGGCTGGAAGCAGGTATCTGGGATTTATTTATCTTCTATAATTGAAACTTTGTTGCCATGAGCGGAGGCCACAGCCGGCTCAGGGCAGGCAGGAAGCTTGGCTTCCTCCATCACCTGGGCAACCAAGCCTCCTGCTTGCTCCGGCCGCCATCTTGGTTGGGTTAATTTGCATATAGTTGCTCTGATTGGCTGGTGGGCGTGGCTTGGGGCATAGCAAAGGTACGGTCACCCCATGAGGGTGTGTTCAGACTGGGTGAGGGGCTGATGGCTGTTTGCAGGCTGGCCACAACCCCCAGTCACCCAAGCTCCCAGTGGAGGCTGGCTAGAAGCAGGTATCTGGGATTTATTTGTCTTCTATAATTGAAACTTTGTTGCCATGATCGGAGGCCACAGCTGGCTCAGGGCAGGCGGGAAGCTTGGCTTCCTCCATCGCCCGGGCAACCAAGCCTCCTGCTTGCTCCAGCTCCGTGGCTGCCAGCCGCTATCTTGGTTGGGTTAATTTGCATATAGTCATTCTGATTGGCTGGTGGGCATGGCTTAGGGCATAGCAAAGATATGGTCAATTAACATCTTTGTCTTTTATTAGTGTGTGTGTATATACATATTTCAGAGAGGAAGGGAGAGAGAGAGAGAGAGAGAGAGAGAGAGAGAGACATCAATGATTGGCTGCCTTCTGCATGCCCCCCACTGGGGATCGAGCCCACAACCCAGGCATGTGCCCTTGATTGGAATAAAATCTGGGACCCTTCAGTCCACAGGCCGACGCTCTATCCACTAAGCCAAACCAGCTAGGGCCTGATTTATATTTTAAAGTGGTCATATATCTGTGGCATATGGGGCAAAGGAGAAATCAGTTATAGTCGGAGCAGTCCAAATGACATTATGTGCTCCATTATTTACCATCATGGGCCAAATATTCATGAGCAATTCACTTTGTCAATTGCAAAAAGACTTAAAGCTTCCCAATAGAATAAATGATTAAAAACACAAAACAAAGCAATAACCTTTCCCCCACATACAAAAACCAAAACAACAACAAAAAATTTAAACAATTAAACCAGCAGATGATGAGTTACCACTTAGAATCTTTGGATCACTTAGAGTCCGCAGGGTGTTAATGATAAACTTCCTTTTGATATTTTATTTTGGAATAGCCTAACACAAAATTATCTACCTCTAAGCTAGAGAGGCTAACTAAAACATCCAGGGTATTTCATTTTGGCTGGAATCATATACGATAAGCTTTTTCACTCATTCAATTCATTCAACAAATAGGTTCTATAGAGATTACAATCTAGTTATCACACTAGTTAGTTCAACTTTATGGTTGGAAATTTTATATGTCTTTGGTTAATTAAAAAATTAAGGAAACACATTCACCTTTATCTAATAAAATTGGAAAATCCGTAGCTAAGTAGTGTATACAAACAAATGTTTCAAGACAAAGTTTTCATGAAGGAAAAATATGGTTAAAAATAATCTTAAGAGGGGGTAGCAAATAATGGTTAAGAAGATAGAGTGCCTGAGTTCAAAGCCTGACCTTCCACTTACTAGCTGAGTGTCCTTAGGGGTATGACTTAATGTCCCTGAGTCTCAGTTCTCACTTTTACAGAATAGGAACAATAATAATAGAACCTGCTTCACAGAATTGTAGTGAGTAGTTGGGTGAAATTATTATTTTGAGGATAAAATACTTGCAAACTCATTACTTTAGATGATATGGTTTGATAAGGTGTCTAGTTAGTGAGACCAGCCAGGTATTTCCAAAACAACAGGAAAGCAGAATAAGTCTTCATTAAATTAATCTGTAATGACAGTATTGGGAAAGCAGGAGAACTAAGATGTTCTCAGTTTAATAAGGAGCTCATGACAGGGAAAGTCCTGATGGGATTGAGTCTTGGATTTGGTCTTCAAACTATAAAACTTTAGAGTAGAAGTGAATGTAAAAACCATCCACTTAGCATCCTCCATATATCCTTTCCCATTCTCCACCTAGAGGGAAGTAAGATATGGAGGGACAGGAAGAGATTATAAGGTTGATGAATGAGAAGTTTATTGCTGTGGGCAATTCGTGCTCAATACTGCAGGGGACCTCTGGGAGGCCAGGTGGAGTTGCTTCAATTTGTTATATTTGAGAGGCCAGGAAGCTGAGATATTTTTCTGTCCATTTTTGTTCAGGGATACTTCTGTGGTTGGAGGTTTGCCTTTCAACAATTCCATCCTAATCCATGTGTGGGTCGATCAGACATGCTACTACATTAAGAGAAGGACCTCAGGCGAACCATAGGAGCTTTCAGTAAGAAGCTATTGGCATAATGGAAAAATGAGTGTATTGAGTATGTGGGTAGGGAACCAACAGCTACCATCATCATTGATGTGTGGCTGTACCTTGTGACATCAACAGCTTTGTACTTTAGTCTACTCTGTGCACTGTCAGAACATGCTCCTGGACCAGGGAAAGCACCCAGCAGAGTAGCAGGTGCTGGCAGAAGGAGTAGTCAGCATGTACAGGCATAGTGAGTGCTGAGGGGATATGGTCAGAGGCTGGCAGTAAGGTGCAATGTCATATCCTCTGCCTTTTTGTTCATCATCGCCCTGCATAACTCATCATACCCTTGGTTCTCTTGAAAATTAACAGATTTTCTCAACAAAATGCCATTGCTCATGCTGTGTCTTTTGCCTGGCATATCTTCTTTCCTAAGGCCCAGCCTATCATCCTGGTGAACTTCAATTCTTCAAGTCTCAGTTCAGCTGCCACTTCCTCTTGGATCTTTTCCCAGCCTCCTGTGGGCAAAGTTGCATTGGCCTCTAAGCCCACTTAATACCCTATCCATACTTCTGGTGTAGGGCTTATTGCACTGCTGTTGTTACACTCGTTTTCCTTGACTATCTCCCCAAAAGAACTGGGAGCCAATTGAAGGGAAGGACTTCTCTTATATCCTAAGAACATAGCATGAGGCCTGACACTGTGTAAAGAATCAAAGGCTGTGAATGAATAAACAAATGAATATCACGTACTCGAGCTCCGATCTTTCTCAAGGTCTCATAGCCAGCCAGTACCAAAGCTGGGAATAGAATGAATATCTTTTAACATCCAGTCTTAGAGGAAGTGACTTTTTTGTTAGGATCTAGAAGGTAAAAAAACAACAACACAAAGAAAACAAAACCGCTCACAAAGATGAGTGTCATGAATGCCATGTGGAAAGAATTCACTAAATGTCATTTGTTCACTTTGGTGTAGCAGACCCTGTAGTTGTCCTGCTGATCCAGAGGACTTGAGTTTTATAGAAATACAGGGTGGGGCAAAATACAGTTGTTCATACAGATAATCTACACTAATAAAAGAGAAACATGCAAATTGGTGTCACTCCGCTACACCCACCAGCCAATCAGATGAGTATGCAAATTAACCCAACAAAGATGGTGGTTAATTTGCATATGCAGGCACGGAGCAAAGACTGAAGACAACGTAGAAGGAAGCCAAGCGCTGCAGAAGGGAGCGAAGCTGCGGAGAAGCAAGTAGGGCAGCGGAGATGGGAGGGACGCAAGTGGGGCAGCGGAGGCGGGAGGTAAGCAAGCGGGGTGACAGAGGCAGGAACGAAGCCTGCCTCGGCGGGTTTCACTCCCTTCTCTGCTTTCGCTACGGCCGCAGGAAGCCCTATTCTTGCAGGAATCTTCCTGCAATGGGCCTCTAGTAATACAATAATTAATAAATAATAATACAAGAATAAACCTTGTCTTGCAAAATCACAACTGTAAACCTACGTTTGCCCCATCCGGTATTTAGTGTTGGAGCATCTAAGAGACTGTGCAGTGGCTATTTCTCTTTAGATGTCCAGGCAGGAAGAGCCTGGTTGAATGGAGCTGCATTAACAGAATAAGTTGTTTACTTTCTGTAACTTTCCCTTGTTCTTTGTTGTTCAGAGGCCCTTTCAATGCTTTCATGGGTGTGGCTGGCTCACCGTCTATGTTCCACATTTTCAGCACACAAATGCCTTTTCAAATAAGCTCCACAGAGCCTCAGAGTGACTGCGTTAATTTGCTTTCACCCAAATGCCTCCTTTGTTACCTCTGAGCATCAATAATGATCTCTATAGGTGCTCATTCAGGGTCCCTGAAGGAAGTCCAGAGTTGTTGAACCACCCCATTTCCTTCAACACGACTTCTCATTCTTTGCGGTCAGCCTCCAGGAAGCTGTGTTTTACTCTGGCCCAGAGTTTCATGTAAGACCTCACGGGCCTGGTTCAGAATTAAACAGTGATGTTTCTGCTTAGCAGCCCAAAGATTTGAGTGGAGGGCCGGGTAGGAGGTTGGGGATTTATCAGGACAGCCTGCTGGTGGGCCAGCACAGGGCTGCAAAGGGAACATTCAGCTTGACCACGTGGCTTAGGGGCAAGGTCTGACCCTCAGCTTTATTGCTTTAGATACCTGGTTGTCAGCTTCTGGAGGCAGATCCATCTCTCAGGAGAGCCTCACAGAACCTGAGTTTAAAGAGACTGACAGATAACATAGAATATGTATTTATGACTTTATATTGACTCATTTATCTCTTGTGTACATTAGATAATGCACGCCCTGGCCTCTTTATCAAATTCTAGAAAGCCAGATTCTAATCAGAAAAGAATGTGGTGAGTATGAAATCAAAGGAAGGGCAGTTTGCTGAATGATTCAAATGCTTTATGGCATCTTGCTGATAGCTCTGGTCCACTATCCAATGTGTAGTCAGGGTGACATTTGAAAAATGCAAATCTGAATATATCATCTCTTGGCCTAAAGCCTTCAGTGGTTTCATATCACTCTTGGAAGAAAAGGGGAAAAAATAACTTGTTCTATAAAGTCCAACATGATTTTACCTCATCTTCACACTAGCTTCTGGGCTTGCTTTTACTCTCCAAGGCCTCACTCCTGCACTTCTCTTCCTGCAGTGGATTTCCCATCCCTTAGCCTAGTTAATCCTTGATGTTGTTGTTACGTGCTACTGAGTCTGCTCTGACTCCTGGAGACTCCATGAGTGAGTGAGTGATGACCACAATGTTCTGTCCTCCACAGACCTGTAGACTCACACCTAGGGCTTCATTTATGGGTCAGTCCATCTCATATTGGGTCTTCTTTTTCTGCTGCCTTCTATTGTTCCCAGCATTATTGTCTTTTCCAAGAAACCCTGACTTTTCATGGTGTGCCCAAAGTAGGATAAGCTTCGGTTTTGTCATTTTTGCCTCCAGTGATGTCTCAGGTTTAATTTGTTCCAGGACCCACTTGCTCATTTAACACATAAAGATAAAGAGATAGTCAATGTAAGGAGATAAAATAGAACATCAGAAAAGGAATAAACAAGTGCTCTCTACCAGAAAATTCAAGAAATAAATGGGGAACTCAAGCCTGGGTGAGGAACGCTGAATGACATCAAGGAAGCACATCGTCTGGCCAGGAGAGAATAAAGGGTAAGTGGAAACAGTTAACTCCTACTATTCTTCTTTTTTTTTTTAATCACAAGTTACCAACAGCACTCTATATTTTCTTTTTAACAGACTGTTCTGCAGCGTCCTCGGCTCTTTCTGCCCAGATGCCAATGAGCTGGGCATTGGCATAGGCCATGCGAAGACTGGCAAACACCTTGAAGTTCTTCTCCTTCTCTGTGATGACTCTGGCTTTCTCTTTGAAGGCATTCCGTGTGGGCCTGACTGGTCCTGCTGGCTGGTTAGCCAACTTGAGTTCATCAGCAGAACTGTCTACCTTCATGGGGGCCAAGGGCTTCCCAGGAGGAAGAGTATGAGCTTGGAGTACCCTTAGCTGCTGCACCTGGGCCTGCAGAGACTCAATGGACTTGTTCTGCCTCCTCGGATCCATTGAGATCCCAACGGGTGGGCACCTTTCTGTGGATGCCTGCTCCCTTAACTCCTCCAAACTGAAGCCCCTGCCTGCTCCCACTTTGCTGTGGTACCGCTTCATGGGGCATCTCACGATGGGCCCGATGGGTCCTGAAGCAGGGTGATGCAGCTGCGCTTTGGCTCACCAGACCTTGTGTCTGGGGATCTTCTCTGCTGGCTGGTTAAACGTGGCAATGCGCGCTGCCAGTCCTTGCGGAAGTGGGGCTTTAGGATCATAACATTTCATCTGGGTACCATCTATTCTTTTTCTTTTCTTTTTTTTTTAATGTGTGTAATACATACTCTCAGATGACCCATAGTTTTATTTGTTTTGTAATAAACATGTATTAGTGCCTAGTATGAATGCTGGTGATAGGACAGAGCAGTGAGCAAAACAAAGCCCATGTTCCCAGGAGGCTCGCATGCTAGCCTCTATGAAGAGAGACAAGGACCAAAAGAAAATATGACATGATAACGTGCAGCATACATATTTATATGCACACACATATATGTATATATAATATCTGAAACTGATAAGTATGATGGAGAAAATATAAGAGGCATAAGGCATAGGGAAGTGGGGGAACGGAAGTTGCTGTTTCATATGCAGGGTTATCAGGGAGCATATCAGATAGGATAATGTTTGAGCAGAAACCTGAAGGAAGTGAAGAGAGAACTTTAAACTATCTGAAGGGAGCGCTAGCCAGTTTGGCTCAGTGGATAGACCCAGGGACGGAAGGGTCCTGGTTTTGATTCTCATCAAGGGCCCTGGTCAGGCTGTGCGGAAGCAACCAATCAATGTGTCTCTTACATAGATTTTTCTCTCTCTCTGTCTTACCCCCTTTCCTTCCACTCTCTCTAAAAATCAATGGAAAAATATACTCAGGTGAGGATTAACAAAAAAATAGTCTATATATACATATAAAACCCTAATATGCAAATAGACTGAACAGCGGAACAACCAAACAACTAGTCGCTATGACATGCACTGACCACCAGGGGCTGCATGAGGAACATGGCGGGCGTTGGCTGCGGCGGGATGGAGCAGGTGAGCAGGGGCGCCGGACCAAGGTGGGGTGCTGGTCGCTATCAGGCAAGCCTCTGGTGGTTACTGACAATTCTTTGCTCCCGCGTGCCCTGGTCCTGCCTGGCCCTCACATCTGCTGCTGGCGCCAGAGCTGCCACTTGCACCTGCTGCCAGTGCCCAGTGCTGGTCCTGATAGCTCGGTGCCATCAGCGGGTTCAAGCAGTGGCTGCTGGCCCTGATCGCCCCTGAGGGCTTCTCCACCTCCCCCTGCTCCTGAGGGGCGATCAGACAGCAGCCACCACTCACACCCACTGCTGACACTGGCCCCAATCACTCTGCGCCGTCAGTGGGTACAAGCGGGGCTGTTACTGTCAGCATGTGGGAACGGAGGGTGGCAGGAGTGGGGCTGCTGGCAGACAGGGGGCCAGGGGCTGCAGTAGGAGGGGCCGGGTGGGGGTGTGGAGGATGGGCCAAGATCCATCTCTGTGCCCACTACAACCTTGCAGCCCATAGTGCCTTTCAAGGTGCATGAATTCGTGCACGGGGCCCCTAGTAAATAAATAAATAAGTAAATAAATAAATAAATAAATAAATAAATAAATAAATAAATAAATAAAATATCTGAAGAGAGATGCTTCCAGATAGAAGGAGCAGCGAGTGCAAAGGCCCTGAGGTAGGGTTGTGCTTTATCTATTGCTTCGTAACATTTATCATGAGTATTGCTTATAACAATTATAGATATATATGCAGTATTATTTTATTAATTTCTTCCTTTATCATGAGACATCTAAGCTTCCTGAGAGCAGACTGTCCATTTTTTTTCAGCATTGTGTTCCCAGCTTCTATAGCATATGTCCTGATACAGAACAGACTACTTATATATATTTGTGGAAAGAAGAAAGGAAAGGACAGAGAAAGAGAGAGAGAGAGAGAGAAAGGGAAGAAGGGAGGAGAAAAGGGATTAGTAATCCCTCAAAAAAAATGAGCTAAGCTCTTTTTCTATGTACGCTCTTCTCCAGTTTGGACAAATACAGGCACCACCAGTATTAACCCTCCACACCTCTACCCACCTGCTTCTATTTCTTAATGGCCCATCTGTTGCCAGAAACAATGTGCTAATAATTTCATCTGGGTTAGAGTCAAGTCCTAGAGGCCTGGAAGAGCTCTTCTGAATCTTTGACGTGACTGCTCATATTTTGACTCCGATTTATTGTTTGTTGAATTTATAGTTTAACTCTCAGGAGGCCTTTACTTTTCCTTGTACTAAACTCTTAGGGGAACCTTACTTTTGCCCCATCCCTTCTTAACATACATCCTTCCTAATTTTCATTTGATTTCCACTGTCCATCAATCTAGGTCAATGCCACAGGCTAGTCTAGACAAATGCCTCTTTTCTGTAAGAGTTCAAATTCCCCAGGCTGTTGGGCAGGAGTTTGCTTCCTGTGTTTTTGGAGCTCTTCTAATTCTATGCCAAGTTTAGAATAGACACTATCTAATCTGAAATAAGCATTCTCAGGAGGATTGAGTTTTTAATCAAGACAGATGGCCCTGAGCACACAGTCTGGTCTGGGTTCAAGGATGAGTGAGAACATCCATGCACCTGCAGTGTAAGGTCGCCTTTGCCTGTATTTCCTCCTGATCTGGCACCGCAGTCATAAACAGGTTAAACTTCACATTGGGAATGTAAATGCATTGTGGGGATTTTGAACTTTTGCTGTGATTCAGATCTTTCAAGATCTCCCACACCTCCCACACGATGGGAGGGTTTCCTGGGCAAGCCCAGTCCCTCTCTTGTCAAGAGAATTTGGAGAACCTTGTGCTCTTTCAAAGCGGTGTTCTGGGAAAGACACTGGGTTTTCAAAGAAGAAAGCTTAATGGGCAGCTTAGGTGCCTAAGTTCAGAGCCAGCAAGATCCGAAAAAGTTATGTTCTTGCCCATTGTGGCTCAGTGGTTGAGCATCAACCTACGGACCAGGAGGTCATGATTTGATTCCCAGTCAGGGCACATGCCCTGGTTGCAGGCTCAATCCCCAGTGTGGGACATGCAGGAGGCAGCCGATCAATGATTGTCTCTCATCATTGATATTTCTGTCTCTCCCTCTCCCTTCCTCTCTGAAATTATATATATATTTTAGAGGCCCAGTGCACGAAATTCATGCACTTGGGGGGTCCCTCAGTCTGGCCTGTGCCCTCTCGCAGTCTGGGAGCCCTCAGGAGATGTCCTGAGGGAAGCGGTCCTAAGCCGGCAGTTGGACATACTTAGCACTGCTGCGGAGGCAGAAGAGGCTCCCACCACTGCCACTGCACGCACCAGCCATGAGCCCAGCTTCTGGCTGAGCAGCGTTCCCACTGTGGGAGTGCACTGACTACCAGGGGCAGCTCCTGCATTGAGTGTCTGCCCCCTGGTAGTCAGTGTGTGTCATAGCTACTGGTGGTTCCACCATTCGGTCTATTTGCATATTAGCCTTTTATTATATAGGATATATATATTTTAAGTTCTCAAGCTTATCAGCGAGGAGTCAGCACACTTTTTCTGGAAAGAGTCAGATAGTCAATATTTTAGGCTTTGAGGGCCCTATGGTCTCTGCAGCAACTAATTAACTCTGACAAAGAAGAATAAAAGCTCCAATAAACAATGTGTAAATGAATGGGCATACCTGTGTTCCAGTAAAACTTTATAATACAGGTGATGACTTGGATTTGGCCCATGGAAAAATTCTTTATTGCTGTTATAATGAAACTCTATATTTGATGGTAAACACCCATCAAAAACATCCTATATAATAAAATCCCAGCAACCAAACAGCAGAATGACCAGAACGACTGGTTGACCAGTCACTATGATGTGCACTGACCACCAGGGGGCAGACGCTTAATGCAAGAGCTGCCCCCTGGTGGTCAGTACACTCCCACAGTGGGAGTGCTGCTCGGCTGACCACAGTGAGAATAGCCGCTCAGAGGACAAGTCCATAGCCACTTGGCTGACCAGGATGAGCAGTGCTCCCACAGCGCGCCAATCATCGCAGGCCACGCTCCCCACCAGTGCACAAATCCCATGCACTAGTTCTCTAGTTGATTATACAGTTATTATTGTATATGTGTGTTTTTGAGAAGTTGATTATATAGTTATCATTGTACACTTTTTACAAGATAGAATCATTTCTCACACCAATTCTATCATCTAGTACAGTGGTCGGCAAACTGCGGCTCGGCAAACCACGGCTCGCGAGCCACATGCAGCTCTTTGGCCCCTTGAGTGTGGCTCTTCCACAAAATACCGGCTCTTCCACAAAATACCAACTTCTGCGCATGGGCCATGAAGTTTCAATCGCACTGTACGTGTGCACTCGCACGTGATATTTTGCGGAAGAGCCACACTCAAGGGGCCAAAGAGCCGCATGTGGCTCTTGAGCCGAGGTTTGCCGACCACGGATCTAGTATGTTTCATGAGAAATCTGTGATAGTAAATACGAATTACTCAAAGTGAGCAATGTACTAGTACTTTGCTACTCAAGGTATGATCCATGGGCCAGCAGCATCCATGCCATCTGGGATGTAGATAGAAATGTAGATTTTAGGATCTTCCTCTCATCTCCTGAAGCAGAACTTGCATGGTGACATGGCACCCAGATGCCTCATGTGTATTAAAATTTGAAAGCACTCCTTGGCACTCGGCACTGAATGCAGTGTCTCAGAAGAGGCACCTTCATGCTGCGAAACCTAAAAGATGGAGTACAGATTTCGAACTCCCTAAAACAACACTAGCAATTGGTTTAATTTTATTAAAGAGACTCCTATGGTGAATTTTTGCTAGAAGAATAACCATCCATTTACATATTGTTTTGCAAATACACTATTCCTTCAAGAGTCTGGCACCTATCCACTTTTACACCTTGGCTTTCCTGCTTTTCCTAGCCTGGGATGACCTACCACTAACTGACCTCTTCCACTAAGTCCCACAGATCCACTGAGGCTGGACTCAAGTCCTTTTTCCTTCTATATGTTTTTTTTTTCCTTTTCTGAATTGCTATTGTCCAGTCAACGCACACTTTGCTAAGCATAAGTTCTTGACTACAGTCTCTCTGAGAGTGGAGACCTATATCTTAATCATCCTTGAAGCCCTAGAGGGGGCTTATAGCATTTTTCTTTGAATATGGCAGGGGGCTTAACTATTCTATATCACAGGAGAATGAGCTTCACTCCCACTTGCCCACACTCTTTTTTAAAAAAAAAAAAAAAATATATATATATATATATATATATATATATATATATATATTTGATTTTTTACAGAGACGAAGGGAGAGGGATAGAGAGTTAGATACATCAGTCAGCTGCCTCCTGCACACCCCCCACTGGGGATGTGCCTGCAACCAAGGTACATGCCCTTTACCAGAATCGAACCTGGGACCCTTCAGTCTGCAGGTCGACACTCTATCCACTGAGCCAAACCAGTTAGGGCTTGCCCACACTCTTTCTCTGGAACAAAAGACATCTCACTATGACTTAAGTAGCCTACATCTTGATCCCATTCAAACCAGATAGAGACTAGTGGCAGTGGCACCTGACCCTAACCCATGGAGCTCTGGGGATAGCATTGCAGATTATGAACTCCTGCTGACACAAGATGACATAGATAGATAGCATATGATATAGGATCCATGAAGCTCATCTTCTCTAGCACCCGATCCAGCCTATCAGATGTCATAAGGTTGAGGGTAAAGTGAAGATCTGCCAGTGATACTCTGGTTTTTCCAGGTCAGGAGAAGCTGATTCCTATAGGAAGCTTTGCCTGTGTCCAGTTAGTAGATTTCTCTATAGTGAGCCTTTCCACAAATGAATAAAGCAGCCTTCATTATTCAGTCATCTATTGAGTGGTTCTTGATATCATAATCCCCAACTTAACACTGCACTGAGTGCTGTGAATATTGTAAGGACATATAGAAAAGTACACAGTGTGGTCCCTGACCTTTCAATTCAGTTGGGGCAGGATGTCAGAGCCTGCTTCCATTATTAAATAAAATGCACGCCAGTCAGCCAGAGTTGTCTGTGGTAAAGTGGCCAGTACTTAGTACCCATGCAATGGAGGTATGTTCAGTAAGTGCTGTGGTAGTTAAGAGAAGAGCCAGAGAGATTACTGTGGGCTAGAGAGTTAGGGAAGGTTCAACACAGGTGGTGGGCTTAGCGTAGGTCTTCAGCAAAAAACACTTTTTGAACAGACTTGCCTGGAAAGGCCTGTGCTCTGATCTGGGGTAAGATGAGCTCTCTAAAGGACCCACGCTTCCCAGCCCTCCTCATAGTGAGTGGCAGGGAAGATCTGCTGCTCTCTCTGGGAAGCTGCAATGCACCACTGGCTAGGAGTGGCTGGTCTGAGAGCCTTCCTTCCTCCTCCCCATCACCCAAGCACAAATCCGGGTGCCTGGCAGTGTGGCTGGAAAATCCCCCTTCTTCGTCAGAGCGCAGTTCATTTACTTGGTGCCAAGTTGTCTTCCCTCTGGGCTCCCAGGCGAGGCAGTGGAATAGACTGCACAGCAGCCTGGGCCTATCTGAAAGTGAAAGTGAATTCTTGCTGCAGGAAAAGAGCAAGGAACTGCATATGCTGTAACATCTGCTCCTGCTTGTTCTTTCTCTCTGCTGCAGACCTGCTCTTAGCTCTGGGAGAGGTAGCCGCTAAGGTAGATTCCCATCCTTAGGAGAAGACATGTATCAACTTTCATATAGAATGTTTCATATAGAATGTACTATAGCACTTAGCATGCATTTGACAGATATTAGGTCCTGATTTTAGGCAAACCCTGTTCAGATGCCGGGATATGGTACTGAAGAAGACACAGTTTCTTTCCTGCCTCCTTGGGATTTCCTACATATACAGGAAGCAGAGAAAATGAGCCAGGCAATTAAAATGCAGTGATAAGTGCTATCAGAGAGGTATGCACAAAATTATTCTTCATCACCCAGGAGTACCTACCGCACCCAGACTTGGGACTAGTGCAACAGGAAGGTCTTCCCAATACACTAAGGTCTAATCAGAGTTTTAAGAACAAGTAGGTGGAGTTTGATGGGAAAAGGGGAAGCAGTAGAGAAAGAATTCCAGACAAGGGAACTGCATAGACTAAAACTAGCTGATAAACCCTGGCTGGTGTGGCTCAGTTGGTTGGAGCACTGTCCTGTGCACCAGAGAGTCATGGGTTCCATTCCCTATCAGGACACCTACTCAGGTTATGGGTTTGATCCCCAGTTGGGATTGAATGGGAGGCAACAGATTGATGTTTTTTCTCTCTTACATCAATGTTTCTCTCTCTCTCTTTCTCCCTTCCTCTCGCTCTCAAATCAATAAAGCATAGCCTTGGGTGAGGATTAAAAAACAAACAAAAAAGCCAGGGGATGAGAGAGGCAATAAAGCTTTTAGGGGATTGCTTGTAGTTGGGTACAGCTGGTAAGGAGAATAGTTAGCAATAAAGTTAGAGGAGTAAACAGAGCACTTGTTTCTTGTATTTGTTTATAAAATGATCAGGCAAGTGCGGCCACAAGAGCAAACAGAGGAGAGGCTCAGGAACATGAAGTTTATTATACTCACAAGTCCTAGAGACAGGAGGTACGGCACACCATGCAAGGCCACATGGAGAAACACCAGTTGTTCAGGAGGAAGAAGAGAGGAGCTAGCCAAAAAGTTTGGGCCAGGCCTTCACTGGGGTTTCTATGGGAAGGGCAAGACAGGTCAGAAAAATAGCGTAGGACTGGCAAGTTTAAAATATTTTGGTGGGCTTTGGACTATAGGGATGGTCCTAGTTGTCTGAGATGAGTAAGGCAGTGGTATGTAAGCCAGACAGAAGAGGTGGGCTCTGGATTGATTAGTTTGCATACCCAAGGATGCTCCCGGCTGAGTCCTTGCTCTCTAAGAATTGGCTAGCCCTTCAGGAGCAGTCTCTTCCCCAGCCAAAAGATTTTGTAAGATGTCAAAAAATCATGATAGAAAGAGAATAAAGAGATGTATATATAGTGCACCTTGTTGTGGTATTAGTTTTGAATGTTATACTGCAAGCAATAATGATGAAATACTGAAGGATTTTAAAGAAGGCAGTGATCATATTATACATTTTAGAAAACTCATCTTGACGACAAGGTAGAAATTGGTTTGGCAAGGCCAGGGAAGAAAGTTGAGGCAAAAATTCCGTAAGAGATGATGGTAGCATCTCCTGTCAGTGGAGATGGAGAAAAGTGGACAGATTCAGGTGCTATTCAGGGGGTACATTGACCATAGTTAGTGATTGACTGAATAAGAAAGGGAGAGTCCATGATCATATTTCAGATTTCTATTGCAAATGACAGAAAACCCAACTCAAGCTGTCTTAAACAAAAAGGGATGTATTGGCTCAAGTAACTGAACAATCTTCAGGTGTAACCTCATTCAGTGCTCAAATGTCCTCAGGGATCTTCTTTCTTCTGTTTCCTTTGGGTTCATTCCATTCTTAGGCTCAGTGTGCCACCCCTCATAGCCTTAGGCTAACATTATCCCAGCACCCAGTCCCGCAAAATAGACTTCCACTTCTCTAGTGAGAAAAGCGACAGACCCCCACACTGCTGTTCTCTGTTAGATTCTATTCCTTCCTGGATCCGATCACTGTGGCTGGTGGGATAACAAGCCTGCCTTGGCCTGGACCAGGTCATGTGCACTCCCTAGAGACCACTCTCCTTAAATACTTGGACTGAGAGTTGGCCAAACTTGTTTCCTCTAAAGAGAATTTTCGGCATGGTTATCAGAATAAGAGTAAAAAGCTGCAGGTGTACTATATATAGAAACAATAGATATTCACCTCATGTCATGTCTGATATTTTGGTTTGGGCAACTGTTTGGGTCTTTTCCTTTCATCTACCAAGTTCCCTGACCAGAGGTGACTACTTTTTTTTCTTCTTCCAAAATTCTTTCTGTGCACTTACAAATGTACTCTTTTACTTATTCATTTTTCTTTCAGTACATAAGTGTTAAACACCTACCATCTGCAGCTCTGTGTTCACACTGGTGATGCTGCTGTAAATAAAAGAAGCAAAGTTCTTGTTTTCTTGGAGTTGGTACTCTAGTGAGAGAGGGAGGTAGACAGTCCATGGATAAACAGATGGATGGATAGAGTGGGCTAAGAAATAATTAAAAAATATAAAAATGAATGATAAATGCCACAAAGAGATTTACAGCTGATATTATAGAGACTGAGTATATATATCTTCTTATATAACAGGGTATATGATAAATATGTGAAATATATATATATATATATATACATATATATACATACATATATATATATATATATATATATATATATATATATATATATATATAAAATAATGATCATGAAATGGAGTCGCTTATGATAAGCCCCATGTCACCAAACATGACTTAACTTAATTACAGTTTTGGCTCTCCCAGACATGGAATCTTTAACCAGTTGATCAGGAATTGCCTGATGAGTACTAGTTAGGTAATCTGCCTGATAGCCCCTGCCAGTCCCTAAAGGAAAGTAACCTTGCAATAACCAACATGCTTTTTGGCCTAGTGTAGCTTCCTGTCCCTGCTCCCTTCTGCCCATAAAAGTCTTTATTTTGTACAGCTCCTCTGAGCTCCTTTTTATCTGCTAAATGGGATGCTGCCTTATTTGAATCAGTTTTTGTTCAAATAAACTCTTTAAAATTTTAATATGCCTCAGTTTATTTTTTCACAATATATGTACATATGCATGCAGTGTATACACATGCAAAATGGAATAATACATTCTTTTTCAGGTCACTCTCACCCTTAATAATCCTTAATGACCCTTATGTTGAACAAACAGTTGCATAAGAGTTCATGGTACTCATGTGGGATGAGGGTGCCCCTGGAGGTGTAAGCACAGAAATTTACTTTCAAAGTAGTCTTCGCTGTATTATATCATGAGCTTTGGTTTTATCCCTTATACTGAGAAAAGTGCTACGTTGTCTGCCTTCCCTATTAGCTTGAGGATAGATGGCTCAGATGGTCTCTCTTTAATCTGAGCTTTCTGGGTTGCATCCGTCTCTGTTCTTCCTGGCAATCAGTTTGGAGGAAGGGGATGGGAGGTTGTGGGATGTGTTCTTTTGACAGAATGCATTCTCTGATATATTTCTTCCATGGGGAGGTCTGTTCCTTTTAGTATGAAGAATCTCTTACTAAAATATATTACATTAAAAATATGAATATTTTCCATTGTAGACTGTGCGCATTTCCTGGTGACACAGTAATGGCAGCAGTGGATATAGTAATGCCCCTACCATGAAGTTTCTGGTAACATAAAGTCTACCATACAGTACGTACGCATTAAATTCATGAATGAATGATTGGTATCAGAAAGTAGGAGGGTGACCCTGCAAGTTAGCAAAGAGTGTGAAAATACTGAGTATTTGCAAGAATGGCAGGAAATCCAGAAGGAAAAGAGTATTCATTCATTCAGTCAGTCATTCACTCATTCATTCATTCATTCATTCAGCAAATATTTAATGAGCACTTACAATGGACTGGCACCTTCCTAGGCATTGGGCATAAATGGACTCTGAAGATGGAATTTACCTGCTTCATAGATTTGTCAGAGACCTCCCCAAAATAGGCTGTAATTTTCCTTAATCACTTGTTTTAAAACTGAATGTTAGGAATCTCTGTGTGGGAGGGGGAGGTGAGGATGGAAACAGCAACAAGAAAATCAGGATTATACTATGGTTAGAGTGCCAGCTATGATATATTTTAAATTATTTCAACTAGGTCACTCTAGAAAGAGCCTTTCTGTTTTCAAAGAGCTTAATCCTCCCAGATAATTTCCTCTAATGTGCCACTCCAAACGAAGTCCCCTTTCTTTTCTTTATTCCCCAAGTCCTTAAGCCTCATCAGAGGCTGCTGAGCAATCTTTTTTAACATAAGAAAGAAGATCATTATCATCATTATGCTGTTACCCTTGAAGAAAGCATGTAAAGAGGCTGACAGAGGATGCATAATTTAAGAAAACATGGAAATTCAAGGTTGCATAATAGCCTCTTGCTTCTCCCGACTGCCACTAAGTCTAATTGAGCCTAAATATTTGTATATATATATACACACTCACATACCTATTATGGGGCTGTGCTTGGATGTGTTTCCCCAGACTGTAAGCTTCGTGATAGCAGGGACCATGTCTATCTATTTACCACTCTATAATCCAGTGTTTGAGGAATGCCTGGCACAAAGTAGGCTCTTCCTAGATATTAGTTGAATGGACAAATAAATAAACTACATTTCTAACCCCTCTTTTCAGCTATTTCTCATGTCTGTCTTTTCATTTATGCTTAGCTTTTATATCCTAATGATTTGATTTCTGGTATTTTTTCTCTGCTTTCACAACTGTTTCATTAGTTTATTGAACCCCTGTATTATTAGAGAATTACCTTGCATTACTTATGTCTTTGATTTAAGGGTATAGGGGAGGGTTAGCTCTTCAATCTTCCCCCTTCCCATTTCTTCTTATTTAAAAAAATATATTTTTATTGATTTTTAGAGAGAGAGAGAGAGAGAGAGAGAGAGAGAGAAAGGGATAAAGAGATAGAAACATCAATGAGAGAGAAATATTACATCATCGATGGGCTGTCTTTGGAATCCCCCCCCCCCCCCCCCCCGGGATCAAGCCTGCAACCTAGGCATGTTCTCTGGGCGGGAACCAAACTGGTGATCTCTTGGTTCCTGGGTCAAGGCTCAATTGCTGAGCCACACTGAGGGAACTTCCCCTTTCTTCTTTTTCCCCACCACTGTGTTACCCACTCCTGGCAGGATATGATGCCCACATCATGGCAGAGCTCTCTTAAAGTCCTGGTAGTGGAATAATGGCCCCAGGACCCCAGGAGCCTCAGTTTTGACTACTGATTGGGAATTAATATGCTCAACCCCAGAGTTCAACTTCAGTTCCAATTTCAAGTCAGGAAAGTTCTACTGAACAAAGCCACTGTGATGTGGGGGGAGGAAGGCTGAGAATCAGATCTGGGCTAATGATGGTATGTACCACTTACTAAATATTCAGTCAGGAAAGTTATTTAAATTTTGAGCCTTGGTTTCATCATCTGTAAAATGGGACTAAGTACATTGACATGTAAATTTGTCAGCACAGTAGTTGCTAGGAGATGCTCTGGATCCAATGGGCTGGCAGGCAATGAGGTCATAATGTCCATTATATTGCTTGTTATGGGGAGAGGGATGTAGTGTGATGAAAAGAACATGGGTTCTGGAGTTCAGCAGTCCTGGGTTTGAGTCCCAGCTCTACCATTACTGTGAGCCCATCACAATGCTCAAATTGATTCAAATTTCTGAGTCTCAGTTTCTTTGTTTACAAAATAAAAATAATAACGAAGACCTCACAGGTTGATACATTTCTAAGTTCATATCCTGGTGCCTGGCTCTCTCTTGCTCCCTCTCCCCCCTCCACTTGGCCTTATTCTTCTCTGTTGAATTAGCTCCCTCTCCCCCCTCCACTTGGCCTTATTCTTCTCTGTTGAATTAAACCTAAATTCCGTGGTCCTGTGGGCTTCACCAGATGCCCTTATTGAATGTTAGTGTCCTTTTTATTCATTCAACTGCCATGGACCATCCTAAATGTGTCTCTCTCCCATGGGACTGTATCTCCACAAGAGCAATTCCCTTGAGAGTTTTAGCCACTCTTGGATACCTAGACACTAGCATAGTGCCTGGTTCAGGATAAACATTGAATACATATTTATTGGGTAAAAGGAAAGAAGGAAGAACATTTATTATACTCTCAATAAGACTTTATTTTCCTGGAGCCTTTATTCTCCCGGAGAATCCAATTGACTCACTCACTACTGGTTTAATTAAAATGAACGGTATGCAAAGCTTTATATTTCTTTCTGTGGGGTATAAAAAGAAGAAACTTCTGGGAAGGCAGGGGTCACTTTTTTCATCTTTCTATCACTTTCTATCACAGCATACATAATGCCAAGCACTGAATGATAAATATACTTGATAAATATTTGTGAATAAAAGGAAGTTAACAAATGAGTTAAAATCTGGTATGTGTCTGAGTGTGTGGGTCAGGGCAGGGGGAGATTACAAAAGAGAATCATCTTAGACATTTTTGTAAAATACCAGCGAGACTTAGAAAACACCTTTTCTTTCCCCATCCAGCCCATACCAGAGAGCTCTGAAAAGTGGCTCTTTTGAAAATTTTGAAAGAGAGGAGCTGTCACTTAGGAAGGGGCAACGCTGTAAAAACATCATTTTCCTCTTCTGTTTAAAAAAGTTGATAAAAGGATGTGTAGAAGACAGAGATGAAGTGATTTGGTTGCCCTGGGGGAGGAGGGATCTTGAAGGCGAGATGTCCTGGGGGAGGGGCTCAGTCAGGGTCCTTTCCCCACCTGGTCCTGGTTGCCTGGAGAAAATGCATTCCAAGGCTGGACACCCCGCTGAGAACTAAGCCCTACAGGCTTAGGACACATGGTTCTAGTTACCTGGCAAACTGCTTTTCAAGGACAATTGTACTTCTTTCTGTGCACCCTATTTCAGAGGAGCTCCTGACCCTGCCCTGGCAGGACTCCTGTCCAGGTGGTAGATCCACCTGAAAATCTTAGGCACAAGACAGATTGATTCCGGGGTCTAGCGATAGCACCTCTCCATTAGCTCCAGGGCTGGGTTCTTGGAGGTCACACTTCTTCAGAAACTACTGATGTGCCCTGGGCATGTGCTGCTCATTGAAACCTGGTAACAGCCCCAGCCCCAAGTATTGACTCTCTCCAGGAAATTCTTTAAGATGCTTTATGTCTAAGAAAACTGTTGGCGGATACAGTGTGGTCAGTTGTATCTGTGTCCCCTGAATGTTATTATTTCTGGATGAAGCTCAGATTTGGACACTAAGAAGTATATGATGTTAGGACAGAAAAGTAGATGTCTGCCCTTTTGTCCAGGGGCCCAGCACCCAACAGGTCAGTGTGGTGGTCTCATTGTCTGGTTATGGTTTTCATCAATTCTACAGACATGTGCCACATGTTTTGGTCAATGATGGATCATATATATATAAGACAATGCTCTCAGAGGGTTATAATGGAGCTTAATTTTCTGTAAGAAATGGAAGGATATGTGGTTCAGGAGTTGTTTTTTTTTTTGCTGATGGGAGCAATACCTGTGGGGCTTGGAAATAGATTCCCTCTCACTCACAGCACCTCAATTTTGAGTGTACAGATTACATTCCAATCAGTCAGCCATGGGCCTGTTTCATCCCAGAGGAGCCTGTCCCCCCAATGCTATATTTTCAGAAGGCACTGCAGCCCTCCCAGATCTAACTTGATGGTCTTCAGAGCACATTGCTGTGAATTCTTTGTTGAGGACCTAAGACCCTGTACCAGGACCCAGGTCTACAGGAATTCCACTAATAAGTATTGACTGTCCCTGCCACTTTAGTGAAAGCTTTCTGTGGTTGTGTAGAGCCAGCCTGTCCTGTGCTTTACAAATGATTTCAAGTTGTAACAATGTAAAGCATAGATAAGTTTCATTTCTTCCATCAATTCAATGCCAGAGGGAATCCTTTGTGCCAGATAGGACTATGGGACCAAAGACAAAACTCCAAAGTCAAAATATTGAGTCCTTAGTTCTACATTCTTTACATGTTAAAAATCCTATTTTTATGAATACCACAATGTTCCTTAATCTGACCAGTGCCCCAATGCACAATAGCCAAAACCATAAGCCATGACAATCCCCTATGTTCCTTTTTCACTCCACCTTGATTCCTTATTCCTACTGATGATCCTCAGGCCACCTTTTGCTCCCTCCTGATAGCCACTATTATGGTGACCTACCCATTACCCAGCCAGTTCTCCTCAATATTTCCAATGAATCCAGCCCATATCCGTGTTCATGAAGCAGCATTGACATCTTCGATGTTCTATTTATGACCCTCGCAGAAGGAAGCAGGAGGGCTTGTGGGACAGTGTTTATAAAATCTCCAGTAGTGTCCAGTAATGTCCTAGGCCATCACATTCACTCACCACTCCCTCCCTGACTCACCATAGAGCAACTTCCAGTACTTTAATCTCCAGTCATGGTAAGGGCCCTACACAGGTGGACCATTTTTTAAATATTTTATGCAATATTTTTACTGTACCTTTTCTATGTTTTGATATGTTTAGATCAGTGGTTCTCAACCTGTGGGTCGCGACCCCTTTGGGGGTCTAACGGCCCTTTCACAGGGGTCACCTAAGACCATCGGAAAACACATATATAATTACATATTGTTTTTGTGATTAATCACTATGCTTTAATTATGTTCAATTTGTAACAATGAAATTGGGGGTCACCACAACATGAGGAACTGTATTAAAGGGTCGCGGCATTAGGAAGGTTGAGAACCACTGATCTAAGTTTTTGTAAGTGTACCCCATGATGTTTGCATGAAAAAATCCCTACTAATACATTTCTTACAATGTATCCCTATCACATCTTTAAGTGACGCATGGTTATACTTATCATTTACCAAAAAATAGGGTGGGGAGTGCAGCTCCAATGTTACTGCCTTTTGGAAAGTGAACCCAAGTGTCCTCATGTTTTGTTTTGTTTTGTTTTAATCTTCACCCAAGGATATTCCTCCATTGATTTTTTTTTTTTTTTAGAGAGAGTGGAAGGGAGGGGGAGAGAAACATTGATGTGAGAGATCACGCACGCGCCCTGACCAGAGTCAAGGATGGAGCCTGCAACTGAGGTATGTGCCCTTGACCAGAATCAAACCCGAGACCCTCAGACTGCAATGCTCTCTCCCCTGAGCCAAACTGGCTAGGGCCTCACATTTGTTTATAGAGACTTATGGGAAGAGGAATAAATAGTACGTCTTAATGATAAGGAGTTACAGCTTAATTCTTTAGAAAATGAGAGTCTTTGCAGTTTTTTAAACAAGGGCATAACACCATCATTACTTTGCATTAGGAGTCAAAGAACTCATACCATATATCAATATAGTGTTTTAATGTTTTCAAAGTTTTTTTTCTAAATATATGATCTCATTTGATATGTGCTTTAGCAAGGGGGTAGATGACATCTTGAGCTGCATACAGGGCATTATCTTGCTGACTCCACTTCATACTACAAATCTGAAGATGGGTGGCATATCGCAGGTGAGGCAGGGACTTCCTGAGTTGAATTTTTAAGCAGATCATTTTTTCTCTCTTTCTTGGTAAGGTGAATATATTTCTTGAGAAGCTGAACTTGAAAAGGTAAACCTGTCTTTAAAGCACTGGGTGTCTTGGAAACCACACGGCTGGGAGCTCTTGCCACAGAGGGTTATCTCCATCTGGAATCAGATCTGTATATATTATGTCTGTTGTCCAGTGATGGATGGGGTGCCTACCTCAGCCAGCTTGGCATTGTAAGGGGCCCTCTGTCTTCCAGCTGATGGAAGGGTAATTAATAAGCATGACAGAGGATGGTGAAGAGATTTTTACATGAAGAACTCTGGTTGGCTTTGTCCACACATGTGAATGATGGTTGTTGTAACCTTGGAGGCAAATCCTCTTGTCTAGTGTGAGTCATAACAACCGCAGCCTCTTAGTTAGAGCCCCAGGTCACACATGAAGGGGAGCCTGCCTGAAGCTGGAACTGCTCCCCCTGCCTTTGCAATGAAGGATACGAAGGCAAGGAAGCCCATGTCTTTTCCTCCTGAGAATTCAACGGTGCCCACTCGAGTTACCCATTGACCCACTGGTATAACTACTCAATTTGAAGTTCATCCTTCAGAACCTAAAAGAGGCAATCTTATCCATGTCATTTCCATTTGGGGCACAGACATCTACTCAACCTGTTACCCATCCTTTGAATTTGGTGCCTCATGGCACCAGTGCATACAGGCGTGCGTGCCAAAGCCTACCATGTCGACTCATCTGTAGACTGATATAGTTAAACAAATCAGTGAATAAGAATGATTTCTAAACAATGTCCATAAAAAGCAAATTCTAAACAATAGTCAGTAACAAGATTAGAACAAATTTTGACACTGTTTTAATATTCCTCACTATTCTAAGCTTCATAAAAGTAGTAACTTTATCTGCCTAGTTTGTATTAAACACACACACACACACACAACTTTTCTTTTCAGCTAGGAATATTTCCCACTTAAGCTAACACAACATCTCTACTAATGGTGGCTTAACCAAAAGCAATATTTCTCTCCCATAACATTAAAAGAAGTTTGGAGATAGGCAGCTGCTAGCCTGGTTCAATTACCCAACAGTGATAACAAGGACTTCAGCCATTTTCATCTTTTGCTAGCTTTTCTCCCTTAGTGTTATCACTCATGTTCTCAGCAGAGCTACAGCAGATGCAGAAAGTCATGATGGCTTCCTTCCTGGCCCTTCAACATGTCAGTGGCTGATTTCTCTGCCTAGAATGTTCCACCCCAGATAGTCACATGGATTACCACTTTACTTTATTTAGGTCTCTGCTTAAATCACCTTTTCAGTGATGCCATCCATAACCACCCTGTGTAAAATGGTATTTTTTAGCCTGCTCTATTTTCCTTCATGGCACTTATTAATTCCTGATATTATGTTATGTTATGTTATATTACATATACATTTCTTCTTATTGTCTTTCTTCTTCATTAGTACTAAGCATCTCAAGGACGTAGCCTTGGTTTGATCATGACTCTATCCCAGCATCTAACAGACCCTGGTTCATAGAAGGCATTAAGTAAATATTTTTTGCATGATTCAATTGCTATGATAGAGACACACATAAAATGTTTTATGTCCAACACTGGACCAGGCTTTCATATTTAGATATAATTTCATTTAACACCTACAACTACCCATGACATAGCTGTTATTATCCCCTTGTTAGCAATAGGAATGTGAGACATGAAAAGATTAATCTGGACTTTATCTGAGGTTACAGTGAGGTCACAGCATAGTAAACAATAGAGCCTGGCTTTTCTGAATCTACTCCAGACAATACTTCCACTGCACATGGACTGTAACTAGGAGAGCAGGTGATAGGTTGAATAAATATATAATCTTCATCACTTCAAATCTGGGAAGAAAATATTTTATTATTGCTTTTTTTAATCCTCATCTGAGGACATGCTAAGAGAGAGGAAGAGGGAGAGATGAGAGGGAGAGAGGGAGAGAGAGAAAGAGAGAGAGAGAGAGAGAAAGGGAAGGAGGGAGAGCAAAACATCAATGTGAGAGAGAAATATCAGTTATCAGTTGCGTTCCCTACACTCTCCAACTGGGGATCAAACCCACAATTCAGGTTTATGCCCTGACCAGGAAAACTTTCACTCCATGGGAGGACGCTCAACCAACTGAGCCACTCTGGCCGGGCTATTATTGTTTTTTTGCTGAGACTTTTCTCATGGCCTAGTAAACTCTTATCAATATGGATTTTTCTTTAATATAGATCACCCATGAAACCTTTAGTTGGTTTCTTTATGTGGAGTTTCTATGAGCCTATAACTCATCCTTTTCATTTACCTCTGGATGGGATAACAAAATATAAAATGTGGAAAGGGACTATACAAAGTCATGATTTATTACATTGACCATGTCTCTTTTGGTTGTTAGTTAGGAACCCCAACTTAGATTGTAAGAGATTGTATTGGCTCATATAACTGGAGAAGCAAAAGGTAGATATTCTTGTATAACTGCATCCAAGTGTTTATAGGATGGCACCAACACACACACACACTCTCATTTCTCTCCCTCTCTCTCTTCCTAATTAGCAAAAGTCTCCATGACTGTTCCAGGTCACTTGGTCTTGGACAGTGCATGTAGCCAGGGAAAATTCATCTTTCCCAATTGCACTGTTTGAGGAGAGCCATAATTGGCCTGGCTTAGATCACATCCGTTTATCTGACCTGAGAGGCCCAGGAGGAAGTGAGCCCTTGCAGGGATCACATCCCTGGGGCCAGTGTGAGGCATGACTCTTTCAAAGTGAGAATTATTATAGTATTAGAAAAGCATCCTAAAAGAAGGAATGTGCCCACAGCCACTTCAACCCCCTTGCTTAACTCTTCCTACTCCTTTAAACCTTATTTTTGCAATAAGCAAATATTTGTGAAAGTACTCCCTATGGTAAACTTTGGGTTAGGCCCAGAGCATTGTCTTTTAGTAAATAAGCCTTACCCTTGAAGATACAAATGTGAAAAAAAAGTTGCCAACATGGAGGAAAATAAATAAAATCACAAACCAAGGTGGAGATTGTTTTGGGAGCTTGGCAGAAGAGCTGAAAAATTATGGACTTGTTACCTGACCACTCCCCTGTATATCCCTTGCTGAGCATTAAATAATTTTCAGATGACAGTCTCTTTTGAAACTCTAGTGTAGCCTTGAACATATTTCTTTCTGCCATCAGAAACCCTCACTCTCTAAGTCATCTCAAATAGCATCAAAAGTCACTTTCCAAAGTCATGGTTTTGCAATACTTTAGGACCTTATTGTCCTCTATTTCATGCAACTGCTTCACTGACATTTTGTTCTTAGATACGGGGGACTGTTGATGGGAGTGGAAAAGGATGGGAAGGTTAAATCGTGCCAGAAAGTGAAGAAGGGATATCTTCAAATTAGATTTATTTATTAGCATGATGACTCACAGGATAATAATGCCACTTTGCCAGTGGCCAGGATAGAAGGCAAGACTATAAAGGCATAACTGGCTGATACTTAGAGGCATCCAAGTTGTTATATCTTTAGGAAGTTAAAAAAGTACCTCAGTGTCTGCTTACTCATCCCTGGGCCGGATGTTCTAAGCTGGAAAAAGAAAAAGAAAAAAAAGTTTTCCTTTTCTCTGATTCTTATTGTCAAGGACAAAAGGCCCAGCTCTGTCACTAATTAGGTTTGTGACCTTGAGAAATCACCCTCTCTAGCTTAATCTCTAATTCCTTATTAAAGAAATAGAGAGTAAATCACATCTATTTTATGGGTTGGTGTCATGTTATCTATCTACATACCTCAGTATCATACCTACTCAAATATAATATATATTATATATGTCTATTATATATGCATGTGTGGATTTAAGTGAGAAAATAGATATTGAAGTTTTGATCAGCAATGGAACATAGTAGGTATTGAATAAATCAATTTCCTTATTGTTTCCCCTCCCCGTCCCTCTCCCCTCCAATTTGGTCTCAGTTTCCACCTTATAGAAGACTGGGCTGAGTGAACTGATCACTCAATACCTTTCCTCCCCTGATATTCTAATTTTCTGAACATTTTTATACCTTTTACAAATGAGAAAAATGGCATTTTTTTTTCTCCCAGAAGTTATTTTCTATAAAAACATATCCTCTGGCCAGAAAAACTCTTCTGCTCAGTGTTCTCATGCACATTTTTTTGGTACCATAAATACATTTAAAGAGTCATTACCACTCCGTTTCATCATAGGGCTTTCCAAGATAAGCAATGCAGGAGAGCCAGCCAGAGCCTGTTGGGAACACAGAGGCAGCCTTCAAGAGGCACAGAGCTCACCCTCTGGGCACAGCTTTCTCCAAGAGGCTCCTTGGAGATCAACTCTGGGTCAGTTTCCATGTGTACAGTCACTGCAGAGTTTCTTTCCTCTTCATCTTTGCCTTCACTGGGAGAGGAAGTGATTCAGAAACACTCTGAGACAGAGTTTCTTCTTAAAGCCATCCTGCCCATCATCACATCCTCTACTGAAGGCAGCTTCGTGTTTCCTGCCAAACTCCATGAGCTCAATTTCCATATCATTTTCCAGGCTCTGGAAGAAACTGTCACGACCCACAAACAAGCCAGTAGAATCACGGAATAATAGAATGATAGAGACAGAAGGCATCTCAGAGGCCAACAGTCCCATTCAGCCCCTGTTTTAAGGATGAAGACCTTAATGATCCTTGAGGTTAAGTGACTTGCTCAAGGTCTTACAATGAGTTAGTGACAGAGAAAAATAAAGCCAGCATGTCATCATGCATCCCTAATCTGTGAAAACCTTTACATTGGCAGAATGCTTCTTCCATACATGTCTTGTTTAACACTTGTTAAATTTATTTGAATTATTTATTATTCTTATCTACATAAACAGGAAAACTAATTTGAGGTTAGAAAAGATTAAGTAGCTCTTTCTGAGATCTTATCTCAAGGAAATAGCAGGACAGAGATCTGCATTCCAGTTGTTTTTATTTATTTATTTGTGTTTGTTTATTTCCCTTGTCATCCATCCAATCAGGGGCGATCTGCCTTCCTTTATCAAATTTTAATTAAGGGAAAAGGCAAGGAAATTTATCCATAAATTAGATCTTGACAATTTAAATAGAAACAAATTGTATCATAAAATTGGTGGCTTTAGATTTATAATACATAAACTTGTATCTGATTTCTACCGAAGCATGACTTTTAGAAATAAGCAAACCCTAGTAAATAAATACTAACATATTCACTTCTGAATTGGCTTCTGTAGAAAAAAAATATGTTTTTATTAAGGAATAAAATAATTATCATTTAAAAACAATAATTGTTAATTGAGGTAACATTAGAAATACTGATAAGAAAAGGGAAGAGTAAAAAAATACCCATTCACAATTCTGGAAACAACATTTGATATATGAGCTTTCATATTTTAAAATTTTTCTTACATATATATAATATATGTATATATAATGTTTTAAATAAGAAAATGCAATTATGCTATGTGGACTCATTACATTAAAAAATAAATACATTATGAGCATGTTTTATATGAACATATACATAGACTCATTTTTAGTCACTGCTTAATATATATTTTATGGATACAAAATATTTAATTTGCTTTTGCCACACATTTTAGTTATTTCATATTTGGCATGATTATAAATCATGCTGCAGACAAACATCCTTGTTTAGAGATATTTGCACATTTCTCTGATTATTTCCTCAGAATATCTTTCTAGAATTGAATTGCCAAGTCACAGAGGATGCATATTTTTAGAACTTTGTATATATTGTGGTAAACGGTCTTCCAGGGTTGGAAGGAGTGATATTCTTTCTATCACAACACTCTGTCTTAGGTATGATTTCCCTGTCCAAATACTATTTGCTGAGTTTAAGGGAATAGCTTTGATCCACATTAGCAATATTTACCACCACTGACTTTAGGAAACAAAGCAAAACTCTTCCATGTAAGCTACATTCAGATATTCTGGCTTCTAGAAAATTGTAAAAAGAGTGCCACCCTCTGTATTTGGGTACATTGTGAACATGCCTAGTACAAGGGTTAAAACCATAGTTTCTAGATAGATGGGGACTCTCCTGGTCTTCCCTTAGCAGGGATGTGGCCATTGACATTATAGCACAGCAGTGAAGAGCACAGATTCCAGAGCGGACCACCCGCATTCAAGTGCTGGCTCTGTTGCTTATAGCTGGGTGGCATCTGACAATTACTAAATTTCTGGGTGCCTGTTTCTTTACCTTAAAATGGGGTAAGAGCTCTAAATATACAGGGTTGTACTAGGATTGAATGAGCTATGTAGGTAAAGTTCTTAAACAGTGCCTGACACCTAAAAATAATAAGTAAATGTCATCCATTGCTAATGTTGTTATTGTTATCAAGCTGCAGCAACTATTGAAAACTTAATATGCAGTAGATACTTAAAAGTATTTGTGGAAAAAATATAAAGGAATGGTGAATGCATCTAGAAAGAAAGCTAGAGACAGATTTGAGAGCCACCTACAGAGTAAGGTGAAATAGGTAAGTGACTGAAGGTACAGCAAAGAAAGTTGAGAAATGAAGACCTTGATTCAAGAAATTTTACTCATGCCTACCTGCCAGAAGAAGAAAGTTTGTAAAAGAGATTGAGGTGGAGATGGTGATGCCAATGAAGTAGGTGGAATTCCAGGACAGCAAACAATGCATACTCATTTGTTTTGAGCAGTGGGTTTAACCAGGGGAGATAAAGATGGGGGGGGGAATAGATAAGAGGGAATAAGGATCTCTTAGCCCCCACCTCTAGGATTTAAAAGTGACCTGTAATACTAGCAATAAAAAGCACAGCCCTAGCTGGTTTGGCTCAGTGCATAGAGCATCAACCTGAGGACTGAAGGGTCCTGGGTTTGATTCCAGTCAGGGGCACATGCCCAGGTTGCAGGCTCGATCCCCAGTAGGGGGCTGCCGGATGCAGCCAATCAATGATTCTCTCTCATCATTGATGTTTCTATCTCTCTCTCCCTCTCCCGTCCTCTCTGAAATCAATAGAATATATTTTAAAAAATCAGCACAAGGTTTGACTCTTCCCACATAATATTAACATTTTTTCTAGAGCTTAGCTATCCAACAAGGTAGCCACTGGTCACAAGTGGCTATTAAAATTTAAATTTTCCTTGATTAAAAAATACAATCTAAATTTAGTTTCTTGGCTGCACTAGCCACATTTCAAGTTTTCAGTAGTCACATGTGGCTGGGAGCTACCATATTGGACAGCACTGAATTGAACATTTTCATCATTTCAGATAGTTCTGTTGGACAGGGCTGCCTTCTGCGACCCAAAGGAGAAAATGGTATGGGGTTATCAGGCACACTGGCAAAAAGGAAACTGGGATTTGGGGTATGGCTTTTACATCCTGATCAGGTATCAGTCCAGTCTCAGCAAGAAACAGACACTACACATGGATTGGATAACAACAGGACAATTTAATTACAGGTTCCCACTGGCTAGACCAGAAAGGAAGCCAGCGGGTGAGAGAGACTGTTAATGTAACCCACTAAGGTCAGGTACAGAAGGATGGGCCATAGGTGTGCAGGGTTAAGTGAAAGATCTCCAGCACAAGTTTACTGGCAAATAGAAATGACTTGTGTTCCCTGGCACTAAGGTCTTTGACCCATTGAGGAAGCATGAAAACCAAATCCTTGCTCTTCTCTTTGGGTAGTCTCATCTTTTCCTCCTGTCTCCTTGCAAAGAGGCTTTGGGAAGCCTTTTGTTGACATGTTTCCCACATTAGAAACACACAGTTTAAGTTGTGCCTGAGTGGATTTCATTTTATACTTGGAGAATCTGACTTTTTTTTATATTAGAGAACTAGAGGCCCGGTGCACAAAAATTTGTGCACTTGGGGGAGTCCCTCAGCCTGGCCTATGCCCTCTTGCAGTCTGGGATCCCTTGGAGGATGACCATCTGCTGGCTGAGGCCTGCTCTCTGGGGGATCGGGCCCAAGCTGGCAGTCAGACATCCCTCTGGCAGCCTGGCAGCCCTCGGGGGATGTCCACTTGCCAGCGGGGAGCAGGCCTAAGCTGCAGTCAGACATCCTTAACGCTGTTGAGGAGGCGGGAGAGGCTCCCACCACCACCGCTGTACTGGCAGCCATCAGCCTGGCTTGTGGCTGAGCAGAGCTCCCCCTGTGGGAGCATACTGACCACCAGGGGGCAGCTCCTGCATTGAGCGTCTGCCCCCTAGTGGTCAGTGTGTGTCATAGTAACCAGTCATTCCCAGTCGTTCTGCTGTTAGGGTCAGTTTGCATATTACCCCTTTATTATATAGGATAGAGGCCTGGTGCATGGGTGGGGGCCAGCTGGTTTGCCCTGAAGGGTGTCCCGGATCAGGGTGGGGGTCCTGTTGGGGTGCCTGGCGAGCCTGGGTGAGGGGCTGATGGCTGTTTGCAGCTGGTCACACCCCCTTCAGGGTGGGGGTCCCCACTAGGGTGCCTGGCTAGCCTGGGTGAGGGGCTGATGGCTGTTTGCAGGCTGGTCAAGCCCCCCCAAGTGGGGACCCTCACCCCATGGAGGTTTGGCCAGCCTGGATGAGGGGCTGATGGCTGTTTTCAGGCTGGCCACACCCCCTTTAGGGTGGGGGTTCCCCACTGGGGTGCCTGGCCAGTCTGGGTGAGGGGCTCAGGGCCATTTTCAGGCTGGCCAAGCCCCCCCGGCGATGGAAACTCCCAGCCTCTCCTTTTTCTCTCTTTTTTTCTTTTTTATTCTGGGATTTATTTACCTTCTATAATTGAAACTTTGTAGCCTTGAGAGGAGCTCAGAGCTGGCCAGGGCGGAGGGAAGGGAAGCTTGGATTCCTCCATCACCAGGGGCAACCCACTCCTGCTAGCTCCAGCTCCGTGGCCACGGCCGGCTGAAAGCAGGTATCTGGGGTTTATTTACCTTCTATAATTGAAACTTTGTTGCTTTGAGTGGAGCTCAGAGCCAGCTGCGGCAGGCAGGCGGGAAGTTGGCTTCCTCCATCATTGGGGCAACCAAGCCTCCTGCTTGCTCCAGCTCCGTGGCTGTCGGCCGCCATCTTGGTTGGGTTAATTTGCATACAGTCGCTCTGATTGGCTGGTGGGCGTGGCTTAAGGCGTAGTGAAGGTACAGTCAAGTTGCATGTTTGTCTTTTATTAGTGTAGATTACCCATTAATTAGTATGAAACTATACAATACAAATCACAACCAGGCTAGGGCATAGCCTCAGATGACCATGGCTAGGGGTTAAAGGAGAGGAAGGGGAGAAAGCCCTCTAGAGAATTTGAGGTGTAGAATCTTGTTCTTCTTAAGGATGAAGAAAATGTGGAGTTAAGTAAGGAAACATATGTTTCTCTTTCGATGTCTGAATGTAGTCAAAACTTTGCTTTTTGAAAGTTAGATTGGGAGTGAAATATTGTGCATTTGGTGATTGAACGTAGTCTCCTCACAGGCAGACAGTTTCTCACTACTGGTATTTTGAGAAGTGACTCAAGGCAATTCAAGAATTTCTTATTATAAATAAGACCACCTCCCAAACCCCACTCAACTAAAAGTTGTATAGCCCTTTACAATGTGTGTAGCAGAATCATCATCATGGTCATTATTACTCGATTTTGGAGATATGGAAACTGATACTCAAGGTAAGCAACTTGGTCTGAATCACTCAGTTGATTGGTACTGGGACACTCAAAGCCTTCCTTTAAAAAGGTGGTGATCACCCTAACTGGTTTGGCTCAGTGGACAGAGCATAGGCCTGCAGACTGAAGGGTCCCAAGTTCGATTCCAGTCAAGAGCATGTACCTTGGTTGCAGGCACATCCCCAGTAGGGAGTGTGCAGGAGGCAACTGATCAATGTTTCTCTCTCATTGATGTTTCTAACTCTCTATCCCTCTCGCTTCCTCTCTGTGAAAAATCAATAAAATATATTTTTTTTAAAAAAGGTGGTGCTCTTTCACTGAACGTTTTCTGGCATATAAAAAAATAAATATATTATTTATTGTTTTGCTTAAAACTTAATTGCAGAGAAAATTTACACACATAAAACAATGAGATAGTATACCATAAATTTAAATATACTGAAGATTCATAATACTTTCTAAGCAAGTTTATTTTCTTTCCCTCTAAACCTGTTCCTCTTTTCCATATTCCAGTCTTAGTTGCCCCTATAATCTTCTGAATCACATAAACTAGAAATCTGAGAGTCAACCTAGATTTTCTCCTCTTTCTCAACTCCTACTTCTCCTGACCCATCCTCCAAGTCCTAAAGACTGCTAAAGATCTATCCTCTTCTTTCCAACCCCACTCCTGTGCTCAATTCAGATCTTCCTCATCTCTCACCAGAGCTATTTCAATAGCATCTTCATCAGTCTCTCTAACTCAGTCCCAATCTGATCTATTTTTTTGTCCTGGTCCCCTGGAGACTTTTCTTAAAGCTACATCTGAGCACGCCATTCTCTTTACCATAATATTAACTCCCAAACTTCTGCTATCCTGATTTTGATTACATGGTTTTAGTCATAACTGCAGATTATCTATACCCAGAGATGATTCAGCTGATGTGCAGTAATGTGGCCACAGTGTTAAATAATGAAATATGACTCACTCTTTATTATAATTTATCTTGTTCTAAGTAATAATAACTGAAATCACAGGTTGGGACATGCTGATCACATAATGTTTTTATATGACACTCATTGAAATAAATACACAAATACTAACTTTTAAAAAGAGTTATTCACATAGCACCTAAAATTATCTTGGAGTAAATGTTTCACCATCCCGGAAATGCAGGACTCTAGAATAAAAGCTTAGCTCTTAATGTGATACCAAGACTGACTAGCATCTGATTCTATCACTCATATGCTCTCTCATTGGGTTTGATAATTAAGTATTTTAAAAACCAGTTTAGATTCTGATGCAGAATAGATAATCAATAAATATTTAGTGAATAAATAAATGAAAATAACCTATCTTCCCTACTAGATGTTCAGCTCCCTTAAATCATGGATCAATGTATTGGTCATTTATCCTCTCCCTCCCCCAACTGCCCTAGAATGTTATATACCAGTACATAATAAATGTTAGTTGGATTGAAGTACTAGAGATTATGTAGATAAAATACAGCACTTGAAATGAGAAAAGTGAAGGAGCAATATGGGCCAGTGGTTATAACAGAGGTGGTGTGACTCCAGATATATCTTGAACTCAGGGTAAACAGAGAAAAGAAATAGGGGATTCCAGGTAGAGGGATGAATAAAAGGTCAGGTGGGGCCAATCATGACTAGCTCAGCTAGAGTGGATAGAGTTAATTTGAGAGTAGCTTTCTGTGGAGTACAGAGTGGTCTGGCTTTTGCCCTTGCTTTGAGAGGTAATCTATGGGTACTTGAAATCCCGTGCCTTCTGGAAATGTCTATTCGCCTGTGGGCCTTGAGTCACACTGAGTAGTCTAACAATGAGATCTAGAGTGTGGACTTTGGGTCACACAGTATCAGTCCATCTCCAAAAGGGCTAGTGACTGAGATCAGCCACATGGGCAATCGATCATGCCTACAGGTGATGGGTCCCCAATAAAAACTGTGGACACAGATGCTCCTGTGAGCTTCCCTGGCTGGCAACACTCTGCAAGTGTTGTCACATATTAGTGCTGGGAGAATAACACTGCCCTGACTCTGCAGGAAGAGGGCAATTTCAAGCTACATCTTTGAAACTGTCCTGGACTCTGCCCTATGCATCTATTACCTTGGCTGATTTTTAATCTGTATCCTTTAGCTGTAAGAAACCGTACTGTAACTATAGCTACTTTCAGCATGTTCTATGAGTCCTTCTAGTACCCGAGGGTGGTTTTGAGAACCCTCTGAGCTCACAGTTGACATCAATTCAGTTGACTTCCCCACTTTCTAACTCAGTTTACATAAGTTATTTTTAAAAACAAAATAAAATGGAACCCCATTTTCTGGAGCAGACGTAAAAGGCATTGCTGTAGTTGCCGCAGCGCCATAGGCTCTGTACCTGGCTGGCTGTCCAGAGCACCCTCAGAAAAGCACCATCACTGGTGAGATGCTCTGTTAGAAGAAGGAAAGAGAATAACACTTTTTGAACATCTACTGAATGCGGCCTTTCCAGCTACTTGATGCCATTTCAATTAATCCTGCAATCACTGTCAGAGATAGGTATTTATTTTCCCCTTTTATGTGCAAAGAAAATAGGCTCAGAGCAATTAGGAGCTAGTCCAAGGCCACACAGTGAGTGCAAGGCAGAGCTGGGACTAGAAAGTCAGCAGAAGTTCACCTTGACCCTTCCATAATAGGGATATAAGTTGGGGCACTTGACCAGGGCAGAGGTTTCACAGTAGAAGCGAAGAAGGAATATGCAGTGTCGGTGTAGAGCAGACAGAATGGAGATGCTGGGAGAGGGTGGAAAGATGAATAGAGCCATGGATGGCTGGGCTTCACCCAGGCAGCTAGAGATACAGTGTAGGTACAATTGAACTTCACAGAGTCCTGGCCTTTTAGGTCAGTACTGCATAAAAGAACCTCCTGGACCATTGCTCTCTGCCACACCTCTTTGAGTTAGTGAAGGAAAAAGAAACATCCTTCTGTGTTTAAATTTTTAAAAAGCTATTTCATTTTAAGTCACTCATGATTTCACCTGTCAAAGGACAAGCTTTCTTAGAACTAGAGGGAAAATGAATAAAACCTAGAGGAGATCACTAAAGAACTCTAAAACATAAAAGTGTTTCAGTGGTACCTGTGGGGAAAAAAAATAAAATAGAAGTCCTGGTGACCTCTGCCAAGCTGAAGTAGAAACCAACTCACTTTGTGAGATAAAATTTCTTAACTTGAAGAATTTCACACATAAAATAGTAACTGGCCAATAATGCAGTGAATGGGGAAGCTGATATGATGATATAATAGCTAATGAGTGTGAATCCCTAACTCTATGTGCCCACCTTGCATTCACTCATGTGGTAATTGCTCTCACCCTGTGTGTGAGGCATGAGTGTTTAGACCCACCCAGCTGTTACAACACAGGTATGATTACATCAATTTGTAATTTGTTCAGTATGTATCTTCTTTTCTAGAATGTAAATTCTATAAGGACACAGACCTGATCTGTCTTACTGCTCAGTTCCCTGATGTTCACATGCCTTATACTTAACTGGTGCTTGAGAATGAACATTGAGTATGTGTCTTGCAGCCCAAATTCAAACTCAGTTTGTCTGACTCTCAGGTAAAATTTTAGACAATATAACGGAATGATCATTTAGGTCACTATAAACTGGCCCTTTACCTTATTTCCCAAATGACCTTGGTCTTAGTTTCCTAGCCAATCTGAATCTCAGTTTTCCATCTATGAAATTATGTGCTTGGAATTAATGACTCCTGAGGGCCCCTGAATCTTTGTGAAGATACACATCCATGAATTTCACTAGTTGGTATTTTAGTTGAACTCATCTTTAAGAGAGGCAAAGCCCATCTGTGTGATATTGGCCATGATGCAAATATGCTGCTTCTAATATTTTGAATATTGTTCCTTCTTGATAAGGGGATTCCAATAAATCCAGTAAAATTAGGCATCTCTTCCCATTGGTGGATTTGAGTGGCAATAAGACCTGCCTTCATGTTCTGATTCCGTGATTACTGATGATATTGGGCATCTTTGCCTTTCAAATTCTCCATCTGTCAATAATAATAATAATAATGATGCATAAAACTAATAGTAAGAACAATAATAAAGTATAACATTCATGGAGTGCCAGTGCTATAGACTGAATATGTCCCCATCAAATTCAGACATTAAAATATAATGCCCTAAGTAGCAATATTCGGAAGTGGAGCCTATGGGAGGAAATTAAGTTATGAGAGCAGAGCCCTCATGAATGGGATTAATGCCCTTATTAAAGAGACCCCACATAATTCACCTTCTTCTTTCTGCCTTTCGAGGACACAATGGAAAGACAACGTTTATAAACCAGGAAGTGGGCTCTCACCTGTTACTGAATCTACTAGGGCCTTGGCCTTGGACTTCCCAGCCTCTAGAATGGTGAGGAATAAAATTCTGCTGTTTATAAGCCATCCAATCTAGAGTACTTGTTATAGCAACCCGAGCAGACTGACAGCCAAGTACAGTGCATGCAATCACTTTACAATTTTAATTTACCTAATGTGTAAGAAAATGTTATGAACCAGATATTTTTATTGCCAGAAATGGCTATGGAAACAGATTCACATCTTAGAAGTGATGGGGAAAGGAATGGAAGCAGATCTCTCTGATGTACAAATTTAAAGATTTTAGTCATTACATATATAGCCTTTGAAATGAGGGATTTGGACTGGATTTTGTTATTTTTTGAAGTGCATAAATCTCTGTGAAAATCTGATAAAAGTTATGATGTGCTTTCCTTAGAAAAATAAATATGGTTATATCAGTCAGTATTTTGGAGGCAGTGTCAAAGATTTCATTAGCTTCCTAAAATGTAGCAATTGGAACTTCAGAGGGGGGATAAAAACTTACAGAATGAAAACCCCCAAATCTGAGTTGGGTTCTCTAAAAGCCCTATCTAGAATGGACTTTCAGAAGCCCGTGAGGAAAATCTTTAAGAAAAGTCACGAAACCCCTTTCACCATAAGTCTCTATATACCTAACCTAACACTTTATTTTGTACTTAGTGATATCGAAGGCCAAAACAGACTCCTTGCCAGCCTGTGGGTTAGAGAATTCAGCTTGGTTGCTGATTACCACCAATGTCACGAGTTTCCCTGTTTGCTCCAAGTTCTCAGATTTCTGTTTTTCAAGTTTAATTTGCCCGGGACATTGCAGGAAGAGAAACCGTGGGGGCATGATTAAAAGCATATGGTGTATGAGGTGGGGAGGGGGAGCAGTAAGCACAGCTGGAGGGAGGAGGATTGCTAAATTGAGTGTTTCTAATAAAGGAGAGTGGGAGAGTATTCACTGCTTTTACTTGGGCTAAAAAACTGTACTGTGTAATACTCCGGTCTCTTACCATCCAGGACCAGAGTGTAAGGTAAAGAAGGTTAGGGAGGTCTGATGTTAGGGTGTCTGGTTGTCATATCTAGAGAGATAGACAGAGACATAGATAGATGATGCTAGATGCTAGATAGGTAGATAGATAGATAGATAGATAGATAGATAGATAGATAGATAGATAATGACAGATAATGATAGATAGATAGATAGCCATAGTGTTTTCACATATTATCTAAAGGCATAATGACAGAATCCTATATAATAAAAGCCCAATATGCTAAGTGTCTGGTTGTTCGGTTGTCTATTGAACCAATCAAAACGTAATATGCTAATGATATGCTAAGGCCACTCAACCACTCAACCACTCACTATGACATGCACTGACCACCAGGGGGCAGACACTCCGACTGGTAGGTTAGCTTGCTGCTGGGGTCCGGCCAATTGGGACTGAGAAAAATGGGCCGGACACACCCTGGAGCCCTCCCGCAGTCCCTCCCTGGCTGGCCAACCTCCCGAGTCCCTCCCCAGCCCTGATTGTGCACCAGTGGGTCCTTTGGCCTGGCCTTCACCCTCTCACAATCCGAGACCCCTTGGGGGATGTTGGAGAGTCGGTTTTGGCCCAATCCCACAGGCCAGGCTAAGGGACCCCACTGGTGCATGAATTCGTGCACCGGGCCTCTAGTATATATATATTGGCATCAGAACCTCTTTGGAAATGTTCTGAAAACACACATTCATGGGCCCACTCAACACACTAAATCAGACTCTCAGGGGAGCCACTCTTTGCCTTTAAGTATAAATGCCCTCGTGTCTGCAGTTACCTCTACTGCAATTCTTTACAGTGTAACAAAGTCTAAATGGACTCCCAGGATATTACTGCTGTAAAGGACCGTAATGCCCATCTAAGTGGACATGTGACTTTTAACTGTTCAGAGTCCATTCTACCTTCTTTTGGGTACAGCAGCCATGGTTCATGTTAGCACATGTGCAGATTTAATTGGATTTATAATGTACTACCTTTGTTCTCACCTAGCCAATGGGAAGGGGGAAGGCAGAGTTATAAATGAAGTCAGTATGTTCTCTCCCAAGAATGTATGAAATGATAGAAAAACAGAAAAAAAATGAGGAGAAAAGAAGGGTTGATGCTCATTTCCTCTGGCATGGACAACCTTGGTTGGGCTACGCAGGGGTTCCTATTCCCGATCCCAGAGCCTCTCTGGTCCCTGTCTTTTTCTGGCCTGTTTTCCCAGGCCTTCCTCCAATTCTGTGAGCCAGATGAATCCTTCTAATACATTTTTGTAGGCTTCAGTCATCCAGGCTCTACTTCTGTCACTTATCCCAACATTTATCTTTCTAATCTAACACCTTTATTTTATGCAAGAACTAGAAGAAACCCACAGACCCTAGGCTACTTGCCCAATGACACCAGGTTTATAAGTGGTGACATTGGCCTTAGAATCTGGATCTTTTGATTCCAGGGATGAGCAGGTAGTATTGGTTTACCTTTATCAAATGGTTCCTATGTTTTTTCTTCAACCTTGATGTGATCTCCTAGATACTTTTGGAAGTTAGGTCTATACAAATAACAAACACCTCTTCTTCTCTGATAATGCCACATTTGTAAACACAATTTCTATCAGTTCTCAAAGTATTTCATAACCTGCTGTCCTGCCTTTGGCAAGTGCCTATTTTAGAAGTTTCTAAAGAAGATGAACCCTCTCCTCTGGAGTACCTAGGCCCAATATTCCAGACCTACGGGGAGAAGACACTTTCTTCCCACAGTCAGTGGTTTTCCCTGAGCCCCAAGGTGTCAGTACTGATTGAGGATGGTTAGGTTGAAGAGGTGGGTCAGCCATGCTATTTTAATCTTGACTTTTCCCCCCAAAAGACACCACTGTGCACATTATGTAGAAATATTCAAGCTAGTTAAACCTCATCTCTGGGGATGGAGTCCGTGATGATTGAAGTCTGTTGGCTGAGGAAAATTAAACGATACAGGTAGTGGAGGTTTGGGAAAAGTGCCTGAAAAGATTTTCCTCCCATTTGTGATCATTTCTTCCTAAGTCCATATCATTCAAAATGCTGCTTTAATTTACTTTTTTAACCCATTCCTTTCCATTTCACACAATTTTTATTTTTTCAGTACTTAATATTTCACTTCCATTAACTATTAAATTTTTCCACTGCCCTGAAAAATAGACTCTTATGCATGAAGAGACACTTCTAGATAGTTGAATTGGTTCTGAAGCTAATATCAAGAAAAAGAAACTAACCTTTTGGGGACCCTAGCATATGCTGGTTGTGTATATTATTTCAAATAATGCCTCTTACAGTTCCATAAGTGAGTTACTAGTATTTTTCCCCATAGGTTCCTAGTATCACATCTATATAGTATTTACCCCAGTGCTTGGCACTTAGTTAGTTCTCAGTAATGTATGTATTAAATAATTACTTAAATGTATGTGTGATTTTCTCATACCTTCATTTTTTTTTTTTTTGAAAAGCCATTATGTCATTGCACCATGGTTTTCTAGGGCTTGTGTCCAGTCTCTTCTAGTTCCCATTATACTCTGGCCTTTGGCCTTAGAAAGATAATCTTTTCTCTTTAATAAAGTCCCTTCCTTTAACTTAGACCAGATCAAATTGGTTTCCAATGGTTGTGTTCAAAAGCTGCTCAATATATGTATTGTGAATATCTGTCTACCCAATAGGATCATAGGTTTCTTGGGGGCAGGGACTCTATTTTATCCAACTCGATATTACCTTAAAACGTCTAAGAAGGTGCCTGGCTATAGAAAGTGCTCAATTAATGTTGGTTAAATGTTGTATCAGTAAATTATTCAACACATAATCAAGAATATAAGATCAAAGAACCTCATGGTGAACATTTTGGTATAAATTTGGTGAATATTTAACAATTGCAATTCCAGCTTCAGAGATAATATATTCCATTCACCTTTGAATGAGATAGAGGTCAGATAATATCAGATTATTTTAAAACTCACTTCTGGCAAAAAAAATAAAACCACAGTATTATAGTTTCTACATTTTTCAAAATGTTCCTGTCTAGTGTAAAACAATTTGTGTCTGCATAGAAACATTTTAAAGTATTGACTCTGAAATTTTCCAATTCATAATAGCTACTCATTTATCCTGCAAACATATGCTAAACCATTAATTCATACTAGTTTCTGTATCAGTGACCAAAACTGAAAGGAAAGAGATTAAGAAAAAGTCTCTGATCTTGATGTATTCTCCTTCTAGAGGGAAAGAGCCAAAAATACATAATTATAATGTCTGACAAGGTTCTAGGTTGTAGGTTCCTATGAAACATAATGGAAAGCAAAACTCAATGGAAGGAAGGATAGAGGAGCCCAGCTAAAGGAGGTTAAATTTATAAATGGATGCTCAATAATAAACAGGACTTTACCCATTCCAACAAATAATTTAAAAATTGCATTAAGTTGTACAAAGTAGAATATAAAGGGGCAATGGTGGGTCGGTTGTTTGAATCAGTTGTGAAGGCAATCCCTCCACCTAAAATACTTTACATTTATAACAGAGTAAATAAAAATTAATAGCAGGCAAGCAAATCACCTAAGTACTTGCAGTTCTAAACAGAATTCTTTGGAGGAAATGCATCCTATAAGTCTCATAAAAATAAATGAAAAATCATGTTGGTTATCATGAACTAAGTGGGAGAGTATATTGTGCACCCAGGAGTTGGTTATCGTGAACTAAGTAGGAGAGTATATTGTGTTTCTTCCTCCTAAATCTGTATGCAAAGTGTTAAGACATTGTCAGGCTCTTTCTTTGGAAATGACCCCTAAGCAGTGAAAAATTAGTGGGAGTGAGTGTATTGGTGCTCTGACCACTCTAGGATATTAAAATGCCATTGACATCCATAACTACCAATGTATAAAAATAACAAATGCCAGTGAAATGACCCGAGTGCTGCGAGCATGCAGTTTGGCCCTTGCCAACGTTTTGCTTCATGAAATATAGGTCACTCTGCCTCCCCTGCTTACGTCAGACTGTCCAGGAGAATATGCACTTCATTATTCCTCTGCTATCCATCAAACCTTTCATGCCCAAAAAGGACTGGGGGGAAGAGTGCCTTTTCTCTCTTTCTCTTCTTTTTTCAGGCTGGAGAGCTTGTTGAAACGTGCAGTTAAGATTTTGGACTGAGAAAGTGGTTCCTTGGACCCAGGTGGTCTGATTAGACTGCTTGAATTTACCCATGAATACGGAAGTTTATCCCCTCTTCCCTAATTTATATGTTGAAACTCTAATTCCCAAAGAGGTGGTATTAGGATATGGGGTCTTTGGTAGGTAATTAAGTTTAGATGAGGTCATGAGGGTGGAGCTGCCCCCTTGGATTAGTGTCATTAAAAGAGAAAGCTCTGCCTAGAGAAAGCAGTGTTAAGGTGATCAGGACCTCAATAGATTCATAAGAAGCAGAACATTTACAAAAGTGTAAATATCGCTCATTTACGGAGATGATAGGCTGTTCATTTCCACTAATAATCAGGGGATGCAAATCAAACCAACAATGTAAACCCTTGTCCACTTGTCCCCTCTATCAGCGTGGCAACTTCTCTTTTTCTTCGCAAAGAAGACAATGCCTCATGCAGGCAGGGCTGCCCAGCTCACTGGAGAGTTACTTAACAAGATGTTACAAGCATCTTCAAATATTCACACCTTTTGACTCAGGTAATTCCAACTCTGGTAACCTCTCCCCTAAAGAAATAGCTCATTCCAAATAACAAAAAAAGCTTTTAAAGGTGAACAGCAGTACCTTTTTTTTAATGGTGAAAATTGAAAACAATATAAATTCCTGAGTTGAGGAAATGGTTAAGTAAATTATGGTCGATCAACTTAAGAGCTAACACTTATGGAGTGCTTAATCTGTTCCAAATTCTGTTCTAGACATTTTTGGTGTTTTGATTAATTCAATTTTCATAGAAACTTTATAATATTCCAATTTTACAGATGAGGAAACTGAGGCATAGAGAGGGTAAATAACTTGCCCAAGGTCAGCCAAGTAGCATGTAACAAGGTGGAGATTCAAATTTAGGTGGCCCTAAACTGATGGGATATTTGATAGATATTTAATAATAAGTTTATCCTGCATATATAATACATGAAGAATGCTTATGAAAATATGTTAAAATAGCTCAAAACAATGTAAGACTATAGTATGATTAAGGCCTTTCTTTTGATTCCACCTCATTCTTGTGTTTCCCACTTTTTAATTACATGACTCTCTACAAGTTAGGTTATTTTTCTGCCCCTATCCCTACATACATCATGAAAATTATTAATGACTTCTCCCCATTTGCTTAAACTAGCGGTTCTCAACCTGTGGGTTGCGACCCCTTTGGGGGTCGAACGACCCTTTCACAGGAGTCGCCTAAGACCATCGGAAAACACATATATAATTACATATTGTTTTTGTGATTAATCACTATGCTTTAATTATGTTCAATTTGTAACAATGAAATTGGGGGTCACCACAACATGAGGAACTGTATTAAAGGGTCACGGCATTAGGAAGGTTGAGAACCACTGGCTTAGACTATCCCTTATTCTCACTCTTCTGTAAATATTTTTCAAAGCCCAGTACTAAATCTAGTTCCTCCAAGATCTGTCTAAGATTGCTCCAGATCTTGCTGACCACTTAGCTCCCTGATAGATGACCCCTCACAGCATCCCATACTGTCTTATTTACTCATTGCTTCATGCGTATTTGTGTGTTTTCACACCTGGCCTGTGTGCTCCTTGAGTTTAGGAGCTATTTTATATATTTCATTTGTTGCTTTTGCTTTAAAATAGAGAACATTTGTATAAACAAATAGAGCTTTATCTCAAAGAATAAGAATTATAGAGAAGTCAGACATCAATGCTTAAAATAGTAATAGAATACTCAAATTGGAAAAAAATCTCTAGGGTTATTCAATTCAACTTCTTATTTGACCAGTAAGGAAAATGAGACCCAGTGAAATGCAGTGTTTGGCCCAAGTTCTCCAGGAGTGGAATTAGGACTAGCATACAGCACTCATGCTCCCCAGGTGGGAGCCGAGATGGGCCAGATGACACTCTGCTGTCCCAGCCACATTTACATAACTCCTCCCCTCCGCCTGCTCCCCCCCCCCCCCCCGCTCCTCCCCCCATACTTCCACAGTTCTTTGTTTTTTTTTTTTTGTTTCACAGCCAACTCATCCTCAAAAGGTCCTGAAATAACCCCCTTGAGGAAGAGAAGAGGCAGTGTTGATTGAGCATCTTTCTGTTCCTGATCCCTTGGGTCCCTCCTGATTTTCTGCACACCCTGGCACAGACCTTCCTGCATGTCTGTGGAGAGACAACCGCTGCCAGATTTCACATTCAAAAGTTTTCTGTTTTATTAGAAAGAGCTGTAACATTTTGACCACAGTACATCAAGCCCTCTGACATGCAACCACATGGCCAACTGCGAGCCTTTGAACCCATAATTTGACACTTGTTTTTATTTTCAAAAATTCATTAATCTTCATTAGGCATCCAACTCTCCACCCAGGTCAATGATGGCATTTCCTGACCCCACCATCTTTATTGAAAAAAAGCTATTTCTTTTCTCTGATCACTCGGGTGAATGAATATACACACTCACAAGAGCATGGTTCCTAAATAATGTTTATTGTGTACCAGATGGTGGGAAATTAAAAAGGCCTGCTGCAGTCACTTAGGTGCGTCAGCCTGCAGCCCCTCACTGAGGGTGCCGCCTGGTGGTCCTCCGTGGCCAGAGCTGCAGCCCCTGGTAGCTCGCGTTCCCTCCAGCTCAGGACAGTGTGCTCTGAGAACTGATTAAATGTGACTCTTCATGCTTCCCTGAACCTCGCATGACGATGCAGAAGGCGGCTTGCATTGCAACACACTGTAATCTGGCTGGAATTAAATGAGCTTAAATAACAAATGCTCAAATCGTGGTTACTAATTAAGAGAGATGCCAGAATGCCTATAAGTTTTACATATGTTCCTTGTTTGGCTGAAATTTTGACAATGAGTAATGCAACACAGACTGGGTCACCTGACCTCCAAGCAGCCGTGCTATTGGCTGGGAGCTAAGGTCCTAGTGAAAACCTCGAGACTGTGAGTCAGGCTGTCCCCTAAATCCACTGCATTGACCAGGGTGACCAGTCCACGCGTGTGTGAGTATGTGTGAATGAGTGTGTGTGTGTGTGTGTGTGTGTGTGTGTGTTTGGGGGGGGGGGGGTGGTAATTAAGGAAGACAGGGTGTAGGTTGCCTGGAATGGGATCACAACAGATGCCAAGGCCAGGCACTAGGAGAGGCATAAGTAATTAGGAAAAGCCTTCATCCTCTAGTAACCCAATGCATTTCTATTGATCTTACAAGGATTTTATAAGCTGTATTTTATTGCAAACCCTGAAGGATATAGCTTCAACTGTAGGACCAGCCCCTCCAGCATGGCCAAAGTTCATGACTAGGCAGTATCTTCTCCAAATTATCCACATTTCTCCCCCTTTGCCTTTGTTCATCGCTGCTCTTTCATTCCTCGTTGTAAACCTTAGCCCGGCTTCCTGGCATGTGCTGATTTCAGACACATAGCAGACTTCTCTTGCTTGGTCTTCGGATCTTGTTCTGGGACCTACCTGAGCACATGGTCAGCACTGGGATGCCATCTACTGTCACGAGACACCCGTTCTTTGTAAGTTCTGGCTTTACCACAGTACCCCCACCCCTCAATTGTATCCCTGATATTGACAAAGTTTCAGTTGCAGTTAAACTATTTCCCCCCTTTAGAGTTAAAAAAGAGAAAACTAGTTCTTATATCTATGCCTCTGTCTTACTCTCAGCTTGCTTCTCATGGCTACAGTACATGCCTGGTCCCAGGGGACCCTTCCTCTCAGAGGACCTTTCAGAGATTCTCTCCTTGCCGTTTGGTAGCAAAGAGCACAGGTTTTATTTACATCAGACAAACCTGTGTTCCAATTCTGGGCTTTGTCCGCTGGGACAGATGACTTTTTCTGAGTCTCCATTTTTCCCCTATAAAATGTAGATAATAATACCTACTGCACAAAGTTATTGTGAAGATTAAAGGAAATGATGTCGACACCACATTTAGCACAGGACTGGTGCAAACAAGCAGTCAAAAATAGGCACTCATAATATTATTAACATTTCCCTCCTTTTCTGCTTACTTTCCTTATGACCTGAATATTTGGTGTGAGTCAACAGTATTGGGTGGTAGGGAGCAGAGATGAATGCTCCAATTTAGTAGATTGTTGGATATTCTAAAACTTCTTCAGAACTATACAACAATTGAGCCATAGTTATAATAATCTAAAATCAGACCTTTTTTCAAAATATATTTTTATTGATTTCAGAAAGGAAGGGGGAGAGAGAGAAACATCAATGATGAGAGAGAATCATTGATTGGCTGCCTCCTGCACGCCCCCCACCCCCACTGGGGATGGAGCCCACAGCCCAGGCATGCACCCTTGACTGGAATCGAACCCGGGACCTTTCAGTTCACAGGCTGACACTCTATCCACTGAGCCAAACCAGTAAGGGCAGTTTTTTTCTTTTAATGCATCAGACAGTCTTTTTCCCTCACATTGGACCAGGCAGCCCAGAATCTCTCTCACATGACCAGAACAAGGAGAGCGTGACAAATTTGACAAAATGTAAATGCTACTATTGGATTGGAGACTTGGAAATTCCGAGAACCAACAGCAAATCGAGTTACTGGAAAGTATGTAAAACAGATGTGAAGTTCCAACAATCTACTTTCCCTCTGCGCTAAAGCTGCTGGACCGTAGAAGATAGCTTTAACTAAAGAGACAATCTCCCAAGGTCTCCTACGAGGATCTGTGTTATATGAATGGAGTGAGTTTTAATTTTAGTCTGCAAATATGAGCTCTGTTACACAGTACCTCAGTCACCAGCAGGCCCCGGCTTTGTCAGAATGGTTCTACTTCTTTGTAACCCTAGCAGGTTGGTGTCAGAGTCTCCTGTTTCGTTGTATTAAGTATTTACCAACAACCTATTGGCCATATGTCATTGGAGCGTGTGTGGTGACAGACTCACTACTCAGCACCTTTTCAAGTGGATTCTGCAGGATCCCCAGGGTTCTATAGTCTCTCAGACCCTTTTGAATAACCGAGTGTTCTGTTCTTTTTTGTTCTCCTGTTCGCTAAGCTGGTGTCAATATCATTTGCAGAGTTCTGAGGGAGTGAATTTGTCCAATCACTTCTCCTTCTATATTCTTTCTTCCTGGGGTGCCACAAACAATATCAGTCTTCCCTCCTCATTGCTTATTTACCTGACAGTACTTGCTTTAACTATTGTACAGGTGCAGAGGCATTCTTCTGGGAAAAATGAAATTATTCTGTGAGTTTAATTCTGTTTACATTGCTTAGTTGCCAGTGAGTTCTGATTCATTTGATAGTGTCTTAAGAAAAACTCACCTGAAATCATGAACTTTGAATTTAGACTTGTCAAACTGAAAGCCATTCCCAGCATATAGGCCTAACCAATGGACACAGACAACAGGGGGGTGAGGGCATGAGTGGGGGAGATAGGGAGTAACATAGGGATAAGGACACATATGTAATAACTCAATCAATAAAAAAATTAAAAAAAGAAAGAGGCAAATTAAGATCATTATGAGATATCACTACACACCTATTAGAACAAATAAAATTTACAAAAAAACAGCTGACAATTTAAAAAAAGCCATTCCCTGGAGAAAATGTAGCAGTTTGTGGTACTAAAGCATCACTTTAGAAATGTTTTGAAATAAATTACATATCCAATTGGAATTGACCAATCCTATCAGCAATCATATATTCTCCATTAAAATAGCTCTGCTTCAGCTCAGATCAGCTCAACAACTATTTCCTGAGGGCCAACTATGTGCCTCTCTCTTTGCTAGGTATGGTGCTAAAAAGATCAATATATCTGCTCCAGGCTTATGAGTCTGATCCATCAATTTTGTTTTGAAACAGATAGCTTCTGTCTCACACCTTGATTTATGTGAAATGACAATATTTTTCATTTCTACAGAAACTTACTGAAAGCAAACATATTGTTAAGATGGCATAAATATATAGCTTTATCAGCTATGCCAACATAAGTTTTCGCTCTCCTGCTCTCTTTACAATCTATAATCTTTGTAGATTTACAATAATAGATCTAAATTTGAGTTTTTAAATTATTTGTTAGTATATGAAATCTTACTAACTTAGGATTCTGCAAGAAACCTGAGTATTGTGTCATTTTCCATGGGGTGGGGGGAAATGAGAATCTTGATCTGAATTTAAGCTTTAAATTAAAGACCTTGGTGTTCAGTACTTCTCGGTTGGTGCTGTTTTACATGTGTTATGTGAAAGGAAGACATATCATTAGTTCAGAGTTTCAGTTTATTCTGAATCTGAGCAGCAAATCGAAGAGAGCCTTAGAGAGTTAAGTTTGGACCCGATTTTAGTCATTATCTAAGTTTCCTCACAGTCCAATACCATATATATACTCACTATGGTTAAGTAATTGTTTCAAGAATCTCAACATCCTAATAATGCAAGTGATAATAGATGATAATAAATGATGTGAGAAAATTATTTATTGGTCATATGTAACCACAATTATTTAAGATTTTAATGTGTCAATATGTAGTATATACATAATAGGAGGCACAGGTTTTGTCTACTAGCTTAGAGCAGGTAAGAGTAGAAAACAATGATGTTTAAATATGAATAAAATGGTTGTATTATGTATGGCACTTTATGTTGTAATCACTTTTCGCTTACTGTGTGATTTCTATGCATAATGTTTAAGTGCGTAAGAAATGAGGTGTTCTGATTATTGCAGATGTAACAGCAGTGGAGAAAGCTCAGACTTAAGAATTAAGTGCTAAAATTGCTATTCCTGATTTTACTACTGAATTTTAAAGAATTTCTATATTCAATCTCATTATTTTGTTATGATTAAAAGTAAGAAATCGTTCAGATATTGGTGATTTCAAAATAACTGGTTGGTCATAAGTAATAACACTAATAGCTGACATTTATATTTATTAAATATCAGCACTTTTAAAATATTTTTCATAGATTTACTCACAACTCCCCTAGTTTGGAGCTGTCATTTCTTTATTTTATAGTTGAGGAAACTCAGGCACAAAAGTACTAACTTAATTACACATAACTTCAAAAGTATGTAGGGACGAGTCAAAGATCCTAGTTCTTTCCTTTGTGTACTTGTCTATTAGGCATGCATCACTGATTCATTAATTTGGTTAGTTCAACAGTATTTACCCAGAGCTTTCTCTGAGTGTGGTATGGTGCTCCATATTGGGTGACAGCAGGCACATGGTTAGTGACCACAAGAGATTGTAATCCAGTGAGAGAGAAGGCATGCAAGCAGATAATCATACTTTAGGGCTATCACAAGGGTCTTTATTAAGCCATGTTAAGGAGTTTGGATTTTCTCTTGAAGGTACCTCTTCTCCCCTCCTATCATGCTCATGTCATTCATTATTAACCAACTATGACAATGAGCTTCAGAATCCTTCTCAACCCAGCCCTTTGGGAAGCCAGTTAAAATTAATAGGAATTGGCAATGAAGTTGAATTTATCAATGTTGTTGTTCTCAATGTAATTCTAGAAACATTATTTCTTTTTATACTTATTTTACAGATAAGAAAATTGAGGTTCACTGAATAAGAAAGTTTACATTTCTTCCATTTACACCTGAGCTAAAAAAAAAATGTATCCCTGCTTATTCTCCCAAGATGATATCTTCAAGTTTTTGGGTGTTTTTTTTTAAATCTTCACTGGAGGATATGTTTATTAATTTTTAGAGGGAGAAGAAGAAAGAGAGAAAAGGAGACATTGATGTGAGAGAGAAACATTGATTGCCTCCTGGATGTGCCCCAATCAGGGACTGAACCTGAAGCCTAGGTATGTGTCCTAACTGGAAATTAAACCCATAACCTTTTTGGTGTAAGGGATTATGCTCCAACCAACTGAGCCATCCGGCCAGGTGACAACTCCAAGTCCTTGAGTCTATCATCCCAGGCAGGGTTCAAGCTCCACAATTCCAGTCATCTGGGAAATTCCAAGTCAGACTCCATTCTGGTGTTTGTCCACTGCAGACTCAAATACAATTTTATCTTAAAGTCAGCTAACGGTTGGGCTATTTTCCTTTTCAGTTTCTAAACACTAGTATTCATTCTACTTTCTCCTGTCTTGGATAAGAGATCTTGTCTCTAATTGAGCTTGGCTCATGATGGAGCGGAGTTTTTTTCCGAACTGTTGGGGGAAGGGGTGTTGGCTAAAACATCTATTTTATAGCTTTTCCTCCAGGACATCTGATTGTACAGTGTCAAGTTCCCCTCTTAGACAATGGAACTTGAATGCCTCTAAAGAACTTCAAGACATAACAAGTTCATCTGCAGGAGTGAGGCGAATGTGTCCATAAATGACAAAAGCATGATCTGGAACTTCTGTTGCTAACATTTGTGAACGTAAAATCAAGTTAAAGCCACACAGATGAAGAAATTAAGGCTCAAATGTTGAAGGAATTTCCCCAGTCAGAGAGGTAGGAAATGCACGGTCAGGGTTTCAATGTTAGTCCCAGTGATTTCACACCCTGTGTTCTTACCCTCGTGTCACGTGGCTGCTGGAATACGCCCACATCTCTGAGGAATAAGATGCCATTTTCAGTCATGATCATTAAGGTATTATGGGAGGCAGCTTGGCCTTGAGCCAGGTTCTGTGGCCAGACCAGCTTGAATTTGAATCCCAGCTTTGCTATTTATAAGCAGCATGACCTCAGGCAAGTTGCTTAACCTCTCAAACTCAATTTTCTTACTTGGATAATGCTAATCATGCTTATCTGGCTGGCTTGTTGAGAGAGTTGCATTAGATTCATGGTTTTCAAATTTAAGAGTCCACAGAATCACCCGGAAGACTTGTTAAAACACCATGTGCTGACTTCATCCCAGAATTTTTGATTCAGCAGGTCAGGGATGGGGTCTGAGAAGCTGCATTTTTTCCAAGTTCCCAGGAGGTACTGATACTGCTGGTCCTGTTAGGTTTGGGATGGGGAACATCCAGCCCACAGGCCATATAAGACCTGCAAAATCATTTGATCTGGCTCTGCCATGGCAACTGCAGGCGGGATTCAAAATTCAATAAATCTAGGAGCTTTTTTCATAGCAATATACATTTATATTAAGTTAATTATATTAAGCAAATCATGTTATAAATATTCAAATGGCCCTTGGCAGAAAAAATTATATTTCACCAGGCCTGATAGAAAGTCACAGAGGTTAAAAAAAAAAAATAGCCCTGGCCGGTTTGGCTCAGTGGATAGAGCGTCGGCCTGCGGACTGAAGGGTCCTAGGTTTGATTCTGGTCAAGGGCATGTACCTTGGTTGTGGGCACGTCCCCAGTGCGGGGTGTGCAGGAGGCAGCTGATGGATGTTTCTCTCTCACTGATGTTTCTAACTCTCTATCCCTCTTCCTTCCTCTCTGTAAAAAATCAATAATATATATGGGCTCAAGAAACAAGTTACAGAGGTAAAAGAAGGGCCCTTGGCGCTTAGGAAAGAGGGGCACTGGGGATGGGGGAGAGGTGGAAAAAGGTGTGGGTGTGCTTCATAGAGAGAGCTGCTGTTAGGTAATTTTAAAAATTGTTGACAGTATTATAGATGTCCCACATCTCTCTCCCCTTCTGATTGAGGAAAAAAAAAGGAAGAAGGTAAAGCTACTCATTCAATTAATTAAGATGCTATCCCCTAAGGCAAGCCCCAAGGGGAAATTGAAGTTGCTATAGATCCCAGAGGGGTGGTATAAGAATGATAAGTGGGTGGATCACAAGAAGTAAAGAGAAAAAGATCAAAATTAAACTCAGCAACTACATGTGTTGTCAATGGCAGATCTGGCTGCGACTTCGGATCTGTTTCCGGTGGTTTCCTAAGCAGTCAGTTACCTTATTAGCCTTTCCTGAACACTGACCATAGACACAGTCTTAATACATCTTCCAAGTTTCAGAGTGCAGCCACATAATTATCTGACTTGTTCATCTTAATAAACCTGCATGGCAGGGGCTAGCAGTCAGGGGTGGGCAAACTTTTTGACTCAAGGGCCACAATGGGTTCTTAAACTGGACCGGAGGGCCGGAACAAAAGCATGGATGGAGTGTTTGTGTGAACTAATATAAATTCAAAGTAAACATCATTACATAAAAGGGTATGGTCTTTTTTTTTTAGTTTTATTCATTTCAAACGGGCCGGATCCAGCCAGCGGGCCGTAGTTTGCCCACGGCTGGTAGCTAGTATTTCCATTGAGTGGATTTGTAAACTGAGGCCCAAAGAGGTTCAGGGGTTTGCTCAAGGTCAAACAGGTAATCAATGAAGATTTAGAATTTAGGTCTTGAGTTCTCCAGCTCCAAGTTCCTTTTTAACCCGCTTTACCCTGACATCTCAAAGTGTTATGCCTGGCTCTGAACCAAGAAACTAGCCCCCCAAACAGAGGCTGATATCTTTAGAATCTGGGTCTAATCTCAGGCATGTTTTGTTCCTCCAGGTGAGGAGAATGCTTGCTTTGATCCTTTTACTCCCAGACCTGAGCTCTGGGCTCCTCTTATTTGCACAACCTACTGCCCAGGCAGAGCCTACATCAACAGCCTGGGCGCGTCCCCGAGTAGCACTGGGGTTTTCCGGGATCTGGTTGGCCTGCTTTCTTGCCTTTTCATAACACTTGCTCTTTGAGGATGTACACGCAGCTTTCCCTTTGCATTATTTAAGAGATTGTTTACAGTAAGGAAAACAGTTGAAGTCTAAGTTTCCCTGTGATGCTGGTTTTAGGATTTTCTATCTTGAAAGAAATTGCTTTTCCTCCTTCACTCATCTATTTGCTAAAATGCCAGTAAATGGTCCCAGTGCTTTTCCAAAAATGAAGCCACTGCCGTGAAAACGTGGGGACTCATTTTCCATGGTGGTCCGATCCTTTGTATAGCATCTCCTGTGAGAAATGAGCAGCTCTAGGCTAGTTTGCACTCATTCGTGTCCCAAGCAAAGTTAGCCTTGTAAATGATGGATCAATTGATGGCTTGATTGGCTCTTGTCCTTCAGCGCCTACCACAGGGTGAGTAAGAAACCATCTCTAACCTGGGGAGAATATAGTCTTGAGGGAGCAAGTTTGACATCCTCTGTCTATTTTATATGAAATCTGAAAGAGGAAGCCTACACTATCAGCCTCATGGTGTCAGAAACTGCTCCAATAGATATTAGTTTGATTAGAAAAATAAGTAGCTCTGCTCTCAGTGAAAAGCCCACCTGCAGTATTGTCATATTCTTTCCTCCTCAGATTTACACAACTTCCATAACTATTTCTTTTCCTTTTTCTATTCTTCAGAAACTTATCACCCACTCTTCCTGGGTAGCAGAATAGTTGCACAGTTTGTGGCAGTCGTAAGATGCCCTCTATCTTTTGTTGTATTGGAATAGGTTAGGGAGAAACCACAGGTATCTTTTTCTCGTGTTTTCTTCATGTGGCTCGAGCTGCACTAGCAATATCCTCCTGTTTCTCGATAACTCCTTTTCAGGGTGGAGGAGAGACTTAATCTGATGCATGTGTTTGAATAATTCAGTCCCCCTTTCTCCTTTTTCTTCTGGGGAACCACCTGCTACAGAGCACATGCGTCTAAAGGGAAAGGCCCTGTTCCTACATGCAGAAGCCTACAGATTTCCAGAACTACCTATGATTGCATAGATGTCTGCTAATTTGGGAATTTAGTACAAAGAGGCCCACTCACCAACAGGTATAAGCTACATTCTCCAAATTCAGCTCTCTCACTTAGAAGGATGATATTTTGGTGCCTGTCTGCTTTATTATTCTGTCTTATTTCTCAATATGTTCAAAACTTGGGTGGGGAAGAGTTATGATATTTTTATTGGACTCTTTTAAGACACAACAAAGAGAAATGCCCTATGCTTTTGCATTTAAAGTATTTATTGCTATTTAATTTGAGAAAGTCACATGCTATTTATCTAACAGATATGTTTGCTGAGTGTCAAATCTGTGTCCAACATTATTTCTGGTCCTAGGGATACAAAGATAAGATTCCTCCCTTGAAATGGTTTATGGTCCATTAGGAGGAACCTCATGAAACCAGGAATTTCCTTGTACTGTGATGTCTGTTATAACAATGAAAGTTTGTACAAAATGTGAGGAAAACAAAAAAGTAAGACATAAAAATACCATGTCATTGTAGAGACAGCAAGGCTAGGAATTTATACACCCTAGAGTCAAGGTTTCCACTCTATAATTTTCTTTTTTCCCAACTCATAATCTAATATTCATTTTTTCTCTCCTTTCATAGCATGGCAACTAAAATGTTGGGCTCAGCATTCTCAGCTCCACATTTGGTCGTATTTAGGTTCCAATCCTTGCTCTGCATCCTTGTGGGTTTTGGGTGTTTTAACATTGTCTACAACTTTGTTTTGTCCTCTGGAAAATAGAAATTAAGTAGGACCCATTTCTTGAGGTGGCTGGCTGGAATAAATATAATAATCCATATCAATGCTTAGCTTGGTACCTGGTACAGAGTATCATTAAGTATTAATAATTATTATCATCTTACTGTTTACTCAACATTAATTCAAATCTTTATGGAGCACATCTTATATGTCAGGCATAGTTGTAGAGTCGGTGAATTCTCGGTGAATACAGTGGAAGGAATAAATGTCTTCCTTCTCCCTTAGGATTCTACTCCTTCCCAGTGTCTAATTCTAGGAGACCTTTTTCTCTTTTGAAGGATCTTCATCTTGAAGGTTTGTAGGTAAGTTTAGGCAAAGTAGTAGGTGTGAGCTTGGAAACTATTCAAATAGATTGTAATCATAAGTGGCTAATTTTCACTTGTGGGGGCTTCAATCTGGGAAATGTCCATCTCCATATACTCTTTGATCCTTTGAGAATAAGTCTTATAACCATATTGTCCAAATAAATCAAGACCATTGTCTGACATTGATGAGGACCCAAACCCTCTATAGACACACACATTGCAGTTCTACTTTAACGTGACATTTTTCTCCCACTATCTTCTATGACACGATTGCACTACTCCAGAAAACTTTTGCCTAGTAAATTAAATGTTCCAAAAAATAACTTCTTTTACTTTCAGAAACTTCCCCAAAGCATATTCAAAACTACTCAATTTTTCAATAGCTATCATAAAATAATTATTTAATTTCCAAGACTCTTTGAAACCCTTGCCTTAAAATAATTGCTCTGCTATGCCTCCCAGTCCTAAAGTATTATGTCATGATTTTTACCCAATCAAATCAAAAGACCCACTTTAAATCAGACACCCCCGCCCCAAACACTGTGTCCTAGGTCCAGGTCAAGGTTTAGACATCAAGAGATTTAGGAGAATTCCTTTCTGAAAGTCAGCACATTCTCTCTACTAGGTCAAGAAGAAGGTAGGAGAAACTCCTTCATCTTTAGCTAACTTCAGAGGGATGAAGTAAAATAGCTTAATCTTTTTATTAAATACTAGTGACCTGGTGCATGAAATTCATGCACATTAAAAGGGAATTAATTAAAAGTAATATTTTAATATTGCTATTTTCCCTTTCTCTATAATAGAAGTGTCAGAGATGAAAGAAAATTAGTAAAATGTATATGAAAATCTTCCTCCTGTAAGAGTCTGAGGCATGCCATGGGAACCAAAGTCAAGTCCCCACCCACCCACATGCCCCTCGAAATCACGTGAGACCCAGACATGGCTGACCCCACCCCCATTAGGCTAGATCCACACCTGACCGTCCCCACCCCCTGTCAAGCCCTACTGGACGGGGGGCGCGGCCTGAGATCCTCCGGCTCAGGCCAGGGGTTGCGCCTTGAGGTCCCCTGGCCTGGGCCAGGGGGTGTGGCCTGAGGTCCCCCATCAAGCCCCACAGGCGTGGGGCACAGCCTCAGGTCCCCTGGCCCAGAGCAGGGTGTGCAGCCTGAGGTCCTCCATCAAGCCCAGCTGGGCAGGGGGCACAGCCTCAGGTCCCATGGCCCAGCACCAGGGCGTGGGGTGTGGCCTCAGGTCCCCTGGCCCAGTGCTGGGGCGGGAGGTGCGGCCTGAGGTCCCCCATCAAGCCCTGCTGGGCAGGGGGCATGGCCTGAGGTCCCCATCAAGCTATGCCTGGCGGGGGATGCGGCCTGAGTTCCCCCGTCAAGCCCTGCTGGGAAGGGAGTGCGGCCTGATGTCCCCCAGGCTGGTGCCAGGACTGGGGGCACGGCCTGAGGTCCCCTGTCAAGCCCCACCAGGAGGGGGGCACAGCCTCAGGTCCCTGCTGATTGCTTGTTAAGGCTCGTTATGGGAACTCAGTCTCCGATGTGGGCACAGTCATCTTGACCATTGTGGTGTGACAGTCAATTTGCATATTCCCTCTTTATTAGACAAGATGTTTTTATCGATTTTTAGAGGAAGAGGAAGGGAAAGGGACAGAGAGATAGAAACATTGGAGAGAGAGAATCATCATCAATCAACCCAACATGTGCCCTGACCGAGAATCGTACCATGACCTCTTGGTTCCTGGGTGGATGCTCAACCACTGAGCAACACTGGGCAGTTGTAAAGAGCTTTCTTCAAACCAAAAATACCGTTGAAAAGTTTCACTATAAAACCTTCCCTTGCTGTATGCCATGATTTTTATCCAATCAAATCAAAAGACCCACTTTAAACCAGACCCCCAAACCTCATACATACCCAGCTTTTCCTTTCTACCTTGAGACATTATTTTCTCTTTGTTGAGGTAATGATTTCTCACAGAAGTAGCGATAAACTGTTTTGCTTGATCAATAGGTTATTTTGGTGACATTTTACAGTAAAATAGAAAATACCATCTGGCTTTGTAGTCACGACTTTATCTTCACCTCTTTCTAAAACTATATTACTTTGGGAAAATCCCTTCCTTTTTTTCAGCCTGATGCTTAATAAGAATGGAATTAGTTTATAGGAGTGTTGTGAAGATTAAATGAACTAAGTCATGCCAAGTTCATTCAGCTCTGAGCTCTGGTGAACACTAAATAATAGTGAGAAAACAAATGGCATGATGTGTGTGAGCTGTTTGGCCCTTGCACTCCTCCTTGGGTTTTGGTAGCTTGGTTCTAAGAGCAGCCTTTACACAGTGGCTACAAGAAGCTCATGAACACATTGCACTTTGGAGTGTACCGCTTGCTTCTCTAAGTGGAGACAAAACTCAACACTGGCAGAGTTCAAACATTCTTTCCAGTCTTTTCCAAGCATTTCCCAGCTCAGAAAATTTGGCCAGACTGGCAAAATTGTAAGGAAATAAATTTTCAGGAGAAATAAGGAGAGGAACCATTTTGATATGACAAAGCTTTCATCCGGGTGGAGAAATGGATTGCCAACATTTAACTTAAATCTTGGTCCCAGACAGACAGGCTCCGAGGGCTGGGGTTGGGATCTCTCAGTGGCCTGGGAGCAGATCCCATCACTGGATGAGAACATGCCTTTTCATCTCTGGACAGAAAGAAATGGGCCTCAAACTGAGAAATATCACCAGTTCTGGGGACATTACCTCCTACTCTGAGGAGGAGAAATATACAGGCAATAACAAATTTGGTTGGAATTTCACAATCTTCAATGAAGTGGCCTCTCCCTCTAATTCTGTTTTGGTTTATTGGATATTTAATGGACTAACATATATTGATTGCATACTAATGCCATATAATGTTATTCCTCAGTATGCATCTAGTTACATAGGATAAATACATAAAATTATCAAAATTTGTTGTGCTAAAGGTTATGGAATGTCATTCCCAGGTGGACCTGGAGGGGAGGAGGTAACCTGGGGGTGGGGGTACGCCTTAGTGACATTTTTAATCTATTTAATTTTCTTTTATTCAGACTCATCAAAATAAGGCAAATAAAATAATCGCAATATTCCTGTAGAATGCCAAACCAGGTCAGATGAAGATAGTTATCAATGTACAGCTGACCTTCATTTAAGCAGCTTGTTATTGCACATCAGACAGGTTGCAGCTGAATCAGAGTCCTAAAGCATAACAACAGTATGTGACAAAGGCCTGATTGTGGCAACGTTGGGTCAACTGTATTTTCTTGCTAGAATTAAAAATAATCTAAGATATGTCCATGCTATGAAAATTAGTTCCATTTCAGGATACCTGATGTTGTTATTGCCTGACCACCAAATTGGAGGGCATTTATCCTGGTAGGAAGGTCTATATTGTGCTACACTGTGTAGGAGTAGAAAGGAGCCAGGAAGGCTTAGCATATGCAATCTTCATGCTAATAAATTTTACATAATTCTTTGTTACATTAGACCAATTGTTTCAAGTATAATATCACCTATAGCGTCTGCTTTCAAGTGCTGTCAACATGATCATTAGAAAATTAACCAAACTTTTTTCTAAGCCTATACTATCCAATAATGAGAATGACTTGGTTTTATTTTTTCTCCTTTCATATATTTATCCAGTTGACTGATCTGAATCTACTGCTGTGTTATTTTGATTATAGGTAGTATCTAAGTTTGGATTCTGCTGAGAAGGGAATTTGCTGCAGGAACTTCTGGGCCTGGCAGGTGGTCCCAGGAAGCAGGGTTGAAGAAGCTAGGAGAAGGAGACAGGGAAGGAGGAAAGGCCAAAGTCAAGGTAAGTTACTGAGGCCTAAGAGGTCTGAGAACTCCCCTCAGAATTTTTCATCTGAAGGAAGGAGGCTGGTGCATGCATTTACCAACCAGCTCCTGCCTCCATTGGTTGAGTGTTACCCCCACGGACATTAATTTTCTGCATTTCTAAGCTGTACTTCCAGCTGAATGACACTTGTTGCCTCCAGGCAGAGCTAAATTCAGAGGATGCTAGTAGAGCAAGGTGTCTCAGTTCTCTGGGGGTTATCAGAAACAGCTGTGGCTGAAATCAGGGGTGGGCCAAGGGGATGTGAAGAGGGACACCAAAGGCATTTCTACAGGTACACATGGCCTTTCCTCTTTAGACATCTTATTTGTCCTCTCCCTCAGAGGGAATGCCCAATCAAACCAGATCTTTTGAAGAAATCATCTCCGTTGGCCGTGCATAAATACCCCCATCTTCTCAGAAGTAGATATGAAGACACAAGGAAAAGAATTACTGTTAAAATGAGTTTCTAGAAGCATGTATTATTCAATATGTCTGCATCAAGGAGCATTTTTATCACCTCAGGTTCTCTAACAAAGGACCAGGAAAGAGAAGAAGTAAGTGTTTGTCCATGTTGAGTTATAAAGTGTGTGTGTGTGTGTGTGTGTGTCACTTATGTAATGGCCACACCAGGAGCTTTGGAGACTGTCTTCATAAGGAGGTAGCACACTGGGCCAGGGAGCTTCCTTTTTTTTTCTAGGAAGTTTGATGAGGGCCCCAGACAACCGAAGTGGCCATTGACTTTCTCCTCCTCCCTTCTCCCCAGTGAGGGCATCTGTATGTACCAGAACATTCACTTCAGATCTGAAGAGTAGATAACCTCAGTGCTTACTTCGATGTCAGCAAGATCCACCACAGTGAAGAGTTTTTCACAGATAGAGTTCAATGTGAACTCACTCTGGAAGGGCACTCAGGGATGTCAGAGGGGTTGGAGGGTTTGGCTCACCTGAAGGCAAGGAGCAAAGGCTTCCCTTTACTCTTTCATTGGCATAAAAGCTTGAGTTGTGTGAAGTTCTTTTTGCAAATGGTATCAAAGACTGCAGAGCCCAGAAAAAAAAGAAAGAAAAAGATTGCATAGCAAATAATGACAATTCTGACATACTCAAAGTCTTGTGATCAACTTATCCTGAGGCTGGTGGAAGAGGTGGTGTGACTCAGAGCCCAGGCGAGCGACACGGGGAATTTCCAGACATATGTCTTCTTAGAGCTGTTTTGCTGTTAGGACATCAGAGACGATCTGTAGGGAGCAGAGGAGAAACCAGGGGCAGAAAACATGCAAAATAATAAATGACCCCAGAATTGATGGATTTCATCCCAGCATTTCCTTGGACCCAAAAATTAGCGATACTTTCACAAGCCCCAAGCTGAAAGATGAAAACATTGTATCTAAACCTTTCCAGGATTTTGTTTATTTGTTCTTTTTTTCATAGTGAACAAGATTGTAATCCTTAAGGCTAACACCCTTCACCTAGGCAAAACACATCATCTGACTGGCCCCTGATAGGTGCTCAATAAATATTTGTAGAAAGATTGGAGAGTATTTTACAGTGTAATGTATAGACAAGTAGACCAGAAGTAGGGGGGAAAAATAACATAGTTCTTGCCCAGGCTCTGTGACTAATAACTTCCCTCTCTCAATTTGTTTATCTGTAAAATGAAATATTAATTGAGGCCCTGCAGTGAACAAAGCTCAGTGCTATGAAAGATATAGTAAAGAAATTCAAGTTTAAGAAGTAGTCTCTGTCTTCAAAAAAGACTGTGCTTTCCTGGGAGAGACAGTTATGAATAGTATGGTGATGAAGAGGTCAGAAAACACAGGTCCCCTCCTCATCAGTAAAATGGAGCTAATAATAGGCTACGCCAAGTGTTGTTGTGAAGATAAATAAAATAATGCATATGAAGACTGGCACTAGCACATAGCATTCGATAAATATTAGTTATGAATATTAATTAAGTGCTTATAATAAAAATACGGTGCAGCTAACATGTTAAATATTCTTCTGGAGTGATTGGAGAGGATGGGAAGTTTTACTCTGACTGACCCTGTGAATGGAGTGAGGTGGAGTCTTTGCAGAAGGCTTCAGAGTTGATTTTCATTAGGCTCAGAAAGTGTGAGAAAGATTTTGGTGAAGAATGTGGGGGCAGGGAGTCTTCCCAGGAGGAGAGGGGCAGCATTATGTATGTCAAGATAAGGGAAAGGCATTCTGTCAGGAGGAGAAGGTTGGTGTTATTGGAGACCCTAGGGAAACTCACAAGTAGCAATTATACTGGAACGATTTTTTCTTTCTTCAGGAACAAATGAATTATTGTTGTTCTTAAGTGTGTCGGATACTATTAGATGCCTAACTAATTTAATTATTCCTTTTCTTCCTCCCGCCTTGCCACTAGAGCTCTGTTTTGGTAAAGAGTATCAAGATGCCCATTTAAAATTCTCCACCTCCCGTGATCCTTTACAGGGAGGCCAGTCTATGTGACCCTGTTCCAGCCAATGAAAGTCAAGCAGAATTCTAGTGGAGGTGAGGAGACTTCTGGGCAAGCAATTATAATCCTGACAAAAAAGAGTCTGAAAGGCAACTTGTGCCCTCACTTCCTCCCAATCTTTCTCTGAATCTGCACTGAGCACAGTAATAATGTCAGGAAGAAGAGCCATCTTGCACAATGAGCACAAAAGCCATACACTATGGATGGTGGAGCAAGATGCTAGAATGAGCCTGAATTTTTTATGAGATCCGTGAAGAGCCACATGGCCGCTAAGCTGCCTGCCTCCTACTTCTCATTACAGGAGAGAAACAAAGTCCTATTTGGTGAAACTGCTATAATCTGCTCTCTGTTGCATGCAGTTGAATACCATCTTAACTGATACAGTCGGCTAGACGGGCCTTGGTTTCTGTGTCTTTTCCTGTCTGATATGCGTATAACTCCGCTAAAAGAGCATGTGTAACATATTGCATTTCCTATTTAAGGTTTCTTTGTTTGGGCTCCTTTTTGTATGTGTATCTCCTTATATAGATTAAGAAATAATTAGTTTCCTTGAATCCAAAATATACGAAGCACATAAGTTAGAGAAGTTGTAATAAAATTTCACCATAGGAGGTGACAGTCACTGAAATCCAAATCCAATTTATAGTCTCCAAATCCTTGTCCCAAGAAAAGTTTTGAAAGGGATTTACAAACACCCTCTCTTTTACTGGGGAGGTCTTTCTAAGTGACTCAGCTGCACATAAAACCTACGTGTGTATTCTTTACTGTTCCCCCAACCACGACCCAGTGAACAATGCTGGCTAATGAAGATCCTCACCTTCTGTCAGTGGGATGAGTTACAGAGGGTGGCACTTGGAATCACATTTGATGAAAAAGAAATGATCTGTGAAACTTTCTGAGCTCTCTCAATCACCTGGTTCATGTCAACGAACTCACATTTGTGTCAATGGAAAAAATAGAAATAAAGAGAGGAGAGGCACCGCAAATCCAGCAGATCCCAGAATAATGGACTATTGGGACATTGGAATTATAATATCAAGGGTTACCAAACTAAAACAATTGTGCCCATGCTGTAGGACAGGCCAGTTATCAGAGGCATTCTCAGAGCTGAGGTTATTGTTATTATTGTGGTTTTTAATAAGACTAGCTAATATTGGAGTGCTCACTGCGCTATTTACTTCACATGGGTTATCTTTTTTAAAATATATTTTTATTGATTTCAGAGAGGAAGGGAGAGGGAGAGAGAGATAGAAACATCAATGATGAGAGAGAATCATTGATCAACTGCCTTCTGCATGCCCCCCACTGGGGATTGAGCCCGCAACCAGGGCTTGTGCCCTGATCTGGAATCGAACCATGATCTCCTGGTTCATAGGTTGAAGCTCAACCTCTGAGCCACACCAGCCTGGCTCACATGGGTTATCTTTGATAATTCACAATAAATCTTATAAAAGGCACTATGAGTAGCTCTCTCTTAATATGTGAGGACATTAAGGCTCACAGATGTGAATGGCTTTTTCAACTCACCCTTTATCATGAAACATGCTATCACCCTACATGATTCTTGAATAGCTTATTTTGCATAATCCTATATCTTCATTAACATAGATATTATACATTGAAAATGTTCTAATTGGTAGGTCAAGCCCTAGTGGTGAATTTTAAAGCTTTGCTGACAAATGTTCAAAGAGTTTGTCAAAGAGCCACTTGCTCCTGTTGTGTTCACAGATCATAATAAGAGTCTTTGCTCAGATTCCTAACTGGGACAAAAGATTCTGGTCCTCTTCCCAGATTCTTCTCTAGTCATTCATTCATTTATTCATTCATTAATTATTTATTGATCCCCTAATATGTGCTAGGTTAAGTTTACATGGGAAGACAGAAAGGAAAATTAGTAAGTGCCTTAAAGTATCGAAGATGCAAAGATAATAGCAAGGAAATGGTCAACAACTAGAGAGGGGAATCTGTGTGACTCAAGAGCTCATCTTTTTAGATTCAAGATTATCTCTGCAATTAATTTATATCTTACTTTTTTAGTAAGATGTTTGGGTTAGTTTTCTATCTTCTATGGATGTGACCTCCTCAGTCTTCTAAATACTAGAATACAAAATTGTCAAGAACACAACAGAATCTCCTTTGAAAAAAGCCACCCAGCACGTCAAGAGTGCAATAATGTCTGCTCAAAATATTTGATATTAATTTTCATTATATTAAAAATGTACAATCTTACCAATATGTCTGAGAAATATTGGTTGATAGAATGTGCATTGTTGTACATTGGTATGATATAATTCATAGGGCATCACTTACTCTTTAATTTTAAAAGTTGTTAAGCACCTCCTGTGTGCCACACCACATGATACAATGCTGATACAGGGATTCATGGGACAAAGTCTCTGATTCAAAGAGGTCATGGTTAACTGGGGAGACAACTTATCCCGGTAATTTTAATAATCTATTTGAGGTATTATAACAGAGATACATTTAGATCCTACGATTATTTCCATCTTATAAATATCAAGAAATTCTCCCAGGAAATTGACGTTTAGACTAGCCTTTGAACTATGAATAGGAGTTTCCAGAGTTCGCTGGATAGAGCACGTGAGCATGCTAAAGGAGGGAGCATTAAACAGGGATAGATGAGCAAAACCAAGGAGGCAGGGGGACTTGGGATAGTCTGGGAAGAAAAAGGAGGGGAGTTGGAATACAGAGTGCAGGGGCAAGTGGTGGGGTCAAGACAGAAGGGCAAGTTGAGGATTTCTTCTCAACAACATCAAATTCCCTTTCATCTCTGCTTCTTTCCCACAACTCCCTAAATCTTTAATGATCAAGATGTTTCTGCTTTCATAATTTCAGGAAACCAAATGAAGGCACTTTATCACAGCAAATCCACAATTGACAACCGTTCCTAAGATTATTTGTTTTTAATATCTCTGTCCATTTCTTCTAGTAGCACTTTGGCCTTACCGGAATAGCTGACACCCTAAGCAGGGAACACCTCAGCAGAACTGACTATGATACTGAGCAGGAAGTGTTCCACCTGTGTGGAGACCTATCAGTTCAAGATTTAGTCATTTTAAAAATACTTAACCATTGTTGTCCTGAATATGTGGCATGGATTTCCCTCTTCCAAGGGAGCTAAGATCCTGCCAGCCCTGAACTCTCTAGCCTCAACAATTTGTTAAGTTCGAAGAGTAGAGAGAAAGATCATCACAGACTTTTAAATTTTTTATTTATTTTTTGTTAGTAATTTTTTATTGAATTTATTGGGGGTTACATTGGTTAATAAAGTTATATAGGTTTCAAATGTACAATTCTATAATATAACATCTATACATTGCTTTTTGTAGAATGGAACTTTTTCTTTTATTTATCCTGATGTAGCTGAAAAGATGAGCTAAATAGATTCATATAATACTTTTTAGAAAGTCTTTATTGTTGAAAGTATTAGATATGTACCCCTTTCCCCCTCCCCCCATTAACCTCCTAGAGCCCAGCCCTGCTCCCTGCCCCAGGCTTTCACCACTTTTTGTCTGTGTTCATGGGTTATGCTGGTTGATTGCCTCCCACCCACCCACCCTCCCCCACCTTCCCTCTGAACTTTTAAAATTAATTCAATTTAGTGTTCAAATGAAGTATGGATACCATTAAGTTAAAAATGATCTATTTTTAAGGAAATGATGGAAACTCTCCCTCTTTCATCTCTCTCTCTCTCTCTCTCTCTCTCTCTCTTTCTCTCTCTCTCTTTCCCTCTCTCCCTCTCTCTCTTTCTCTCTGTATATCTTGGTTCCTCCCTTTCTCTCTGTTCCTTTCCCCTATGCCCTTTACCATACCTGCACACACACATACACAATTGTATACACACATGTAGAATCTTAGTTCAGTGAAACTTCACTTAAATAATAACCTTGATAATTGGTGTTTTCCAGAAAAGTAAGTTTTCTGGATAACAGAAAGTCAGTTCTTCACACTTACTGATTTTTAGACAAGTCTAACTACTTTTAGTCAAAACATTTCTAAAGTGTTTGGCGTACTTCTCTGCCTTTGTGAAGAGTAATAAATATAAATTAAACCTTATAGATTCCACTACTACCTAAATTATAACACTTGAGTAATCCTTAAACTCTGTTTCAGTTTTCTTATTTTTTTTCATTTCATTCTCTGAAATGAGATAACTACAGTGTTCTGCGTACCCCAAATCTCTACCCATCCTTCAAGAGTACATCCAAAATTCCCATCCTTAACTGCTATTTGCTGCCCCCTGCTGGCACCCTATGACAGTACCTTTCTACTTTTGCTGTGTGTGTGTGTGTGTGTGTGTGTGTGTGTGTGTGTGTGTGTGTAGGGGGGGGTGCCTTCCTTAATTAACCCTTTGTGGGATGCATGAATCCTTCACATTCAAATTTTGTATTAATTCTCTCTACAGAAGAGAAACTAAATTCTAGAAAGTATAAGTTAAATGTCACATTAAATTCTCACCAAAATTCCAAAGTGGATTATTAAATATGTAGTGATGAGCACTTAAAAAAAAAGAATAGTCATGTGCAGTGAGATGATTCACTGAATACACATGAAACATATTAACCCCACTAATTCCATAGTCCTTTAGGTTAGAATTACTGTCCTGGATCAGCAAAATGCTGCAGGTGTTAATCACATTGGTTTTGAAAGGTATTTAGACTGTATTGCTATCTTTAAGACCCCTGTCCTTTTATTCATAGTGTGTTCCTTGCTGTGGCACAATCTCTTGTTTATCCATGCAGGATCAGAAAAATGTGAGCCAGGGGATTGTTTAGTAGTATCAGTACTTAGTTGAACAAATCTAAGGGCAAAGATGGAATTTTATTTTACTTAAAATTTTTTGTATGTTTCTCTATAACATACATACCAGTGTATATTTATGCTAAAAGCTTATTGAATATTAATAACTAGCAGGATGATGTTGGACAAGATCCATTTCTTAGCCTTTTCTTTTCATCACCTGAATAATGAACTGGTTAACCCAGACCTGTAAGGTCCTTAGACCCTAAAATTTACTGTACAAAGCTATACTCTCCTCAGATGTTACTGAATGAGGCTGAACTCATTGTGCCAATGCTAAACAATGTCAGGTTTGAGTGATATTTTCTTAGAGGTTGCTTTTTGTTTGGGTTTTGTTTGTTTTTAGTAATTTTGCAACATCTGGCTCCCGTGCAATTAATAGGCTGTTAGCTCTTGATTCTCTCTACTTAAGTACTGGTCACCTCTCTCCCACCTCTTATTTGCTGATGCTAAACCTTCTGTGCATGGGAAGCCAATACCAAAGCTTGTTTTTTATAGTACCACACAAAAACAGTGAAAATCCTGAAGCCCTCTGACCTTTGACGGTGAGCTGAGATTGGCTCCCGTTCATCTTGTGGCAGAAAGCACGTGGCTGTTGTGAGAATTATTTTCCTTGCTCTTCCAGGCCCACCCCCTCTCTACTTCTGCTTTATGGCTGTGTTTCAGATAGATGACGTTCCATAACTCTTTAAATAAGTGGGGTGCATGAGTGTATAATCGCTGATGGACCACCTCTGTCTTTCTATTTAGAGCATAAGTGGCTCCATATGTTGACTAATTTGTGAACAGATCAGTGCATAAGTCAGTGAAAAACATTTAGCAAGAATTTCCCCTCACTATGTGCATGCTACTCATCTGGGAGATCCAAAGGAATGCAAAACAAAGCCCCCAGCCTCAGGGATACATGACAAAAACAATAATAGTGCAGTTAAATTAACAATATGAACATCAGGAGCCACAGGGTAGTGGGTGCTTATTGGTCAGGTGCCCAATTCAGAAATTTAGTTCTTGACTTCAGAGGCTACAGGGGATCTCTCTGGTCAAGAAGCATTCTGTGCCCCCTCCTGGGCAGGAAGGTTCTGACACGCAGCTTTGCCATCTGTTAACAGAGATGTGGGCACTGTTTCTTCAGAGACAGGTTTTAGCTGCCATCTTGTGTCCCCTCTTCTCTGAGAGGGCTTGATCCCTTGTCCATTCTCTTTTGCTCCAAGAAGCTTCTCTTTCCATTCTGTAGCTTAGTGCTTGCCTCATCTTCCCAGAATGGTGGACCTGTTTGAAAGTTATAGATGCATTTCCTCTGATCAGCTAAAGTTGGACCGCCTCAGCACACTGCTCCTCCATGAGATATGATACAATACGGTGATTATCGGGGTCAGTTTCCAGGATGGAGATGGGCATGTTAGAAAGCACAAACTCCAAGTCAGATGAATCTGGGTTTTGGATCATTCTATACCATTTTTTTGGTTGTGGTATTCACTTGCCAATGGTCTTAAACTTTCTAAGCCTTAGTTTTTTCACCTGTTAATACAGGATCACAAGGAGCTAAGACTTCATGGTAATACATTTGGCAGAAGTACACATGGTAAACTAAAGGGGCAAGAGAAACCATGGGTCAAGACACCAGTAACATATTAGAGTATGAAAATGGGGTTAAACGTATAAGCTAAAATATTGACTGAATGCTTTGACAAAGAAGTAAGTTTTGAAATAAAAACTGGCCTGAAAAATCAGGTTATATGGTTGTTATCAATTAAAAAACCCACACGGTCTAGAGCAGTGATGGTGAACCTTTTGAGCTCAGTGTGTCAGCATTTTGAAACACCCTAACTTAACTCTGTTGCCGTGTCACATATAGAAATTTTTTGATATTTGCAACCATAGTAAAACAAAGACTTATATTTTTGATATTTATTTTATATATTTAAATGCCATTTAACAAAGAAAAATCAACCAAAAAAATGAGTTCGCGTGTCATAGGTTCGCCATCACTGGTCTAGAGTTTCTTATTGGAAGTATTTATTGGAAGTATTGATGGGAAAGACCTGCAAAGATATGGTTCTGAAATACTTCATGAGGGCAGGGACTTTGTCTATATTATAGCACCTTCCACAGTGTGTGGTTCCTTATAGATAGTCATTTGATGAGTGAAAATATTTTATTTCCTAGCCTTAACACATCCTAGCTCAGTAACATCTGGAGTATAAATGGAGACTATGGTCCTTGGCTGGTATCCAGTTCTAGTTATGGCGGAGGCAGAATCCAATATAGCCTACGCGGCTTTATTTTATGGCATGTTTGAAAGACTAGACTTTGGAGTCAGATGGCCCTGAGTTAGAATCCTAGATCTCTTATTTATTATTGATGCTGACTAAGTTGTTATTTTACTGCCCTGAGCCACAGTCTCATCTTCTATAAAATAGGTATAATACCATTAACCTAAAAGGTGTTGTAAAGATTATTTACAACGTATATAAAATGGTTAGCATATTACCTAGTCCACAGAAGGTAAACAGTAATTGTTAGCTATTTGTTATTTTTATTGTTGTTGTTAGTGCTATTACACCCAATTCTCTCTAGCCATTTAACAGCTGCCAGCTTTTGTTTACAGGTTGAGCTATATAAAATAATCCAGCTCAGTGGGAAGCTCATGCTATGGGTCAGTCAAACACCTGGATTTGGAGAATTAGCCTCATTATTAAAGCCTACCTGTTGGGACTTTGCTTAGCCTGGCTCTGTCCTTTGGTGGGCTTCCCTTTTATCCCCTTATCGAGACAACTAGGGAGTGACAGACTTGCCTTTCCTGTTGATTCAGGGCATTAACATGCTATTGGACCACATGGCTGTGTTCTCTGCCCTTCCTCCATCCAGAGCCTCACTCTCCCAAGATGCTCTGGGAAGAGTGGTTGCCATTGCTCTCAGGGTATGTTGTATATGTGTGCCTCCTGTACCAGTATTTCAATGCACAGTTATAAAAGGGGTATGACTGTGATGAGACTTTATCTGTAGAATGCTTATTCCAATAACTTGACAAATTAAGTAAGCTTTAAGGCTAACCTGGAAACTATCATCAACCCACCATCCCAAACTCCAGTCCCTTTAAATCCCCATCTATCAACACACACACACACACACACACACACACACACACACACACACACACACACACCATGATTTCTAAAGGGGCAATAGTTTAAATCCCAACAGCCAACATACAAGTTGTTTCTGGGTTGAGCTGGTTGGGATGTTCTCATTACTAGTGAAATTGTTAGGAAGGGCAGTGCGATACAGAAGACCAGTTCTAGAAATCTTGGCTTTGTGTTGAGCTCTGCCTCTCACTTGCTTCCTAACTTTGGACCAGTCATAGCCTCCTCTGGGACTTAGTTTGCTCATCTATAAAATGAAGGGTTTGGACGAAAGCCCCTTCTAGCTCAAAAGGCCTCTGATTCAGCAAAACCCTTATTATTGTAGCTATTAAAAAAGGTTTTGTTCCAGATTGACTGTGGTGGCCACTGCTTCCCTGGCCTGTCACAGTGCTCATTTCTTCCCTCTCCCCTCATGTCCCTGTGGTATTTTGGCAGAGGATGAGCCACTCAGCCGGCTGTGGCGTGAATCCGGAAATGGACTGCCATCCTCTTTCCTGGCACAGGGAGGGAAAAGTGTGACTTTTTATTTCCCCTCCTATTGATTAATGACATATACTACATAAGAATTATGATTACTTTGGTCTCATCCAGCCACATCTATGAATACAAATCCTTTGTGATGCTGCAACTTCAGGATGAGTCTGACCTCAGAAAGGCTTTGGGAACACTTTAGAAAACATCTCTCTACCACTGAAAGATTCACAACTATTGTTTTCCTCTTCTGACTCATCTTTGAATCAGTAGATTAAATATGTATAACTTGTGAAGATTTCATTTTTATTAAAGCAAGGTGGTGCTTTGCTGAGCAAAGTCAAGAGTTAAAGTATTCACTGCTCCCTTCTCCCTACTCAATGATTTCATTTCCTTTAGTTTGCAGGAGGGCTTTCAGAGAGCTGCTCCTTCTCTTTACCTCTCCGTGGCTCTGGCTCTTCCCTGTAACGTGGAGAAGTTAAAAATGAGTCGACTACCATCCATCCACTCTCCCTGGGGGACTGGCAAGACCTGAGGATCCAGAAGCTGTTTCTCAAGTAAGTGCTGGCCATTGTGTCTTCTGGAAGATTGTGTCTTCCCCTGGAATTGGGGAAGAGTCATATTTTTTCATTGTTTGTGACATGTTCTGGAATACTGTTTCTAGATGATCCTCTCTTCTGGAACGTTCTTACCCTGACTCCAAACCCCATCTGCTATTTTATCTATTTCTAATTCCCTCCTTTTATTTCCCCAAAGGAAATTAATTTCATTACCTGAAGCCTTTCTGCCTACCTTATTTTTTTCTAACATGAATGTCTAGGCAACTTTCTATCAATTTTATCTTTTAAATAATTTGTTTGGTTAATATAGCAGGTTTTTTACAAGTTTTTCCCTGGTATATAGTCTTGCCTTCGCAAACAGAGTGGAGGTTTCCTGAGGGCAAGATACCACATGCTTTTAAATGAATAAATTCATATTTATTTATTTATTTATTTATTTATTTATTTATTTTTAATATATTTTTTATTGATTTTACAGAGAGGAAGGGAGAGGGATAGAGAGTTAGAAACATCGATGAGAGAGAAACATTGATCAGCTGCCTCCTGCACACTCCCTGTTGGGGATGTGCCCGCAACCAAGGTACATGCCCTTGACCGGAATCGAACCTGGGACCCTTGAGTCTGCAGGCTGATGCTCTGTCCAGAGCCAAACCGGTTAGGGCAATACATATTTATTGAGCTCTTTTTATGTTCATGGCATATGTTATCATTTATTGCTATCTGTTGTATTGTAGTTAGCATAAATTTTAGGTGTTACCAAAGCCCTCTGTTAACAACTAATTGCGTAGCATATGACATCATCTGAAAAAATAGAACTCTTATTTGTTTAACCATCAAGTAGTGAAGATCGTAGCATTTTGATATTGTGATTTAGACTGAATTCTTAACTTTCTCCATACATTTTAGTTCTACTCAGTTCTCCACGCATGTGTTCAGTACTGAGTACTTTAGGTACCAAAAATACCAAGGAAATCATCAGCCCCCCTGAGCTCAAGTAATGCTACTCTCTTTGAGCAAGTCATTTAACATTCAGACCTATTTTCTTACCGAACAATGGGAACAATAACTCTAGCTTGAAAAAATATACAAAACTTTTTAAAGTTGAAAAATTCAGAGTTCCTTATTATCTTTCTTAACCTATTGAGAAGATCTGCCATATGAAAAATGGTCTTTTCTTGAATATAGGAGGCCTATGTCTGTTTGTTTGTGTAATTTTTGTTTTCAGGAAGGGGTCACCTATGTGAATGGTAGTTTTATGTATCTACAATAAGAAGTATGAGTGACAGTGACCTGCTGGTATGACAACCTCAAGTTTTTCTCCTTCATTTTCACTTATTTCCAGAAGACCACTTAGAACTTCTGATTTTTTTCTTTTTCTCTTTCCTCTTGCTCTTGTTTGTTTTTAATTTCCTTCCTTTCAAACCACTGTTGCCACAATAGTCAAACCATACACAGGCTAAAATATGTTCATTTACTGTTCAAGTATTTGTTAAGTTCTTACTATGGCCACTGCTCTAGACACCAAGATACAGGAGCAAATAAAACTGACCCAATCCTGCCATCACAAAGCTCACTTTGTAGTGTAAAGTCAGCAAATACATAAAATAAATAACTAAAAAACAAAATGGATGATTATGGGCCACAGAGGAAAATAAAGTGGGAAAAGCAGATAGGGGATGCTGGAGGTGATGGCTACAAGTTTTGAGTAGATTAAAAAAGTAGATAATATTTGCGTAAGATAATCCTTGCATAAAGACTTGAAACAGGTAAGGGCTTCCATGTGGATCTCATGGAAGCACATTCCAGGGAGAGTGAGCAGTATAGCAAAAGCTCTGAGGTAAGAATGAGTAAGGTAGAGAGGAAGCTGGAGATTCAGGGACAGGAGCCAGAAGTAGGGACCAGAAGACCGTTGTAAGAAATTTGGGTTTTATGCCGTGTGAGATGCACCGCTATCAGGGCATTACTGCTGTACTGAGACAGACTCTGAAAGAGCAGGTGGAGGAGTGAGGAAACCAGTTGGGAGGCAATTACAGTACCCCATGTGAAAGACGATGGTAGCTTGGACCAGACTGAGAGTAGTGGCGGTTGTGAGAAGTGTCAAGGTCCTGCATATATTTTGAAGGTAGAGCCAAGAGCATTTGGTGATGCATTAGACATGGGGTGTGAGCAAAAAAGTATATTCAAGGATGGTGGCAAGGCTTTGGCCTAAGCAGCTGGAAAAAATTAAGAGGAGTATGCTTGAAGCACTTAAGTTTGAGTGTTTATAACAACATGGAGTTCAAGGGGGAGGCTCAGGTGGGAGAGTTAAATTTGGGAGGCATAACATATAGATATATTAAAAGTCCTATGATCCAATGAAATAACCAGGGAGTGGGGGGGGGGGGTCATGCAGGCAGAAAAATGAAGAGACATAAGACTGAGTCCCAAGGCATTCTAAGGTCAAGACAGGAGAGATGGGAGGAACCAGCAAACCAGACCAGTTTGCGATGTGGCAGCAGAACCAGAAAACCATGGTGTCTTCTAGGCCAAGTGAAGAAGTTGTATCAAGGAAGGGGTTACATGCTGCGAATGTCAAATGCTGCAATTAAAGTGAGGAATATTGAAATGTTTCTCATTTAGAATCCTGGTTTTTCTATCGTAACTTTTAAAAACCAGCAGATTTAGCTTCCTAAAACACAGTTTGTTTCATGTCCTACTCAAGCAACTCCCACTGGACTTAATTATCATAAACTAAAGCCCAAATGCCTTTTTGCTTGCTTTGAAGGCCTTATAAAACATTTTCCCCCATCACTATCCAGTAGGAAATGGCTCATCTCTTGGAGGTTCCTGAACCTCTCATGTTCTTCTTTCACTCTATGTGTTTGCATACACTATATCCACCACTGCATATGGCTGTCCCAATCCTCTCTGACAACCCAATCCTCTCCCTTCGCTGGACGGCCCAAAACCCTCAGGCCTTGTAGGTCCTCTCTAGTCCTGAGTTCCCACACCTCTCCACTACCCCATTCACAGTGGCACTTGTAAGTCTCATGATTCTCCTACAGACCCCAGGCAGAGCTGTCATCTTCTTTATGAGACTGTGAGTACTTTTAGAGTAGGAACCATGTTTTAATCTCCATAGCATTTGTAGCTCCCTGAAAAACTGAGTCTTTAGGATTATACACTTAATGAGCCTCATAGGAATACTTTGAATCATTGGAAATTAGAACAGAAATGGGAAGTTACATTAACTATTTGACTGATCCAAAGATTTTCTTTTCTGTATTTCACATCAGTGGTATTATTTCTTGACTGGAATATCTTGCAGGAAATCTCAATTTACACCTAGGATAAATGTAGAGCTGCTATGATTAAAGGCTGAGGGTAGGAGCTCTGAACTTCTCCTTTTCCTTCAGTCACCCTACTCTTACCCCTAGGGCAGCCTCGGGGTCACTTCCATGGAACCCAAGGTTATCGATGAAGAATTTGAAATTTAGAGGCAGTTCATACTAGTGGTCAATACAAAACTTGTGTCCTCAAATATTGCATTTTGTTTACATTGTATAAAGTGAATGAATAATGAATGAATGAGCTGATGAGTGAATGAAAAAGAAAGGAAGTTGATATTCATTGATATTCACTTATCAAGGAAGTAAACTAGCTTTTTCATGACTTATCTTGATCTCAATAAAAAAAGAATGAGCACAATACCCATGGTATAGATAAGGCCAGAGGTAGGGAGTTTGAGTGACTAAAGGTTAAGAGATGAAGGTAGGGTTCAAACCAGCCTTAAACTATCTAGTGCTGAAGCTTGCATTTTTTCTGCTATGCCAAACTCCTTCTGGAGTAGAAAGAAGAGACTACATAGAATAAGGGAGACACTGACTGAATGTGAGTCTTAATTATTAGCTTTACTTGCTTTCAAGAAGAATAAAAAGAATAAAAAATATGGAAATACATTCAGAGGATATTTTGAATATATGTACCAAAACTTGCACAGCTCTTATCTCTTCTATTTCTCTCCTCTCTCCCTACCTCCTTTCTCTCTCTCTGGGTTTTATAATGTCAGTACAAGGCAACTATGAAGATCTTTATTTGCAAAGGGCTGCAGAGTCACAGGCCAAAAGCTAATTTTGCATTGCAGGATTGATTTTTGTTGAAAGTATATATCATAAACTTTAAAAAAATTAGTGGATGGGGACAAAACATTATATCACTATTTGTCATGTTTAATTTATCCTGCAAACACAGTCTCTCAGCCAGAAGAAATTTACACATTCTGTATAAGATGTAGGATATTTCCAACTAGTGTTAGTAGTGTTAAATGAGATCAGGTTACAAACAGTACTTGGGGAGGATCTTTGGAATATTTAGTGTACATTTGCTGAGCATTTTATGACACACTGCATATGTCTGTAGCCCAATTTGTATTTGTCTAGAAATGCTAAAAACTAAGTGAAATGTTTGTCTTAAAAACTAAGTGAAATTTTTTCTTGAGTGGATTATAAAATACATCCATCCTGGGAGCTTTATAAGTGCTAATTTAAAGAAGTTCCAGAAACCAAATTCTCTATATTACAGAAACTGTGAACATTCAGGTATATGGAAGGAATAATTATGTCATATCTAGGTAATGTTTTCAGTTTCATAACTTACTTTATATACACTATCTTACTTAATCCTCATCACAATCCTATATTATAGTTCAGGGGTGGGAAACATCCAGCACTCAGGCTGTATAATGCCCACAAAATCATTTGATCTGGCCCTGCCAAGGCATTAGGTGAGAGTTAATTAAAAGTTTGACCAAATATAGGAGGCTAATTTTTAATTTGAGAATTTTGTATGGCCTTTGAATAATGTTATAAATATCCAAATGGCCCTTGCCAGAAAAACGGTTCCCTACCTGTAATATAGTTGGTAGTATATCCCACTTTAAAGAATGAGGAGTTTGGGGATCATAAAACTTTTCCAAGGTCATAGAACCTTGAGTTCATGTTCTACATGTGGTAGAAAAAGTGTCTTTCTTTGTTATATTATTATATTATTTACTAGAGGCCCAGTGCATGGATTCGTGCACTGGGGGGGGGGTCCCTCAGCCTGGCCTGCACCTTCTCGCAATCCGGGACCCCTCAGGAGATGTCAGAGAGCTGGTTTTGGCCTGATCCCCTAAGGCCAGGCCGAGGGACCCCACTGGTGCACAAGTCCATGCCCTGGGCCTCTGGTATGCATATAAGATCTTTGGTTAGTCTCTCCCCACCCTCCCCCCTCTCCCCTTCCCTCTGAGACTCATCAGTCTGTTTCATGTTTCCATGCCTGTGATTTCTGCTCCTGCATTGAGCATCTGCCCGCTGGTGGTCAGTGCATGTCATAGCTACCAACCAGTCAGTCGGCCAGTTGGCCGGTTGCTTAGGCTTTTATATATATAAATTATGATAAAAATACATATTTTCCCCTTCCCAGACAAAAATTCCTCAGGCCTGACAACCTTAGTGTTTTTTAAATTAGCATCTATTACTGAACTAGTAGAATCAATCCATAAATGCTTCTGCCAGGTATTAGTAGAATGTATTCTGTATGGAAATTTGTGGTTGACAGAATACATTTATCTGCAGTATCATATTCAATCTTCACAACAATCCTAAGAAACAGAGTGGTAAAGTATTCTTGTCCAAACTTCATAGATGAGCTGGTTAAGTAATCTAATAAAAGTCACATAGTTATCCTAACTGGTTTGGCTCAGTGGATAGAGTGTTGGCCTGTGGATTGAAGGGTTCCTGGTTTGATTCTGATCAAGGGCACATGCCTGAGTTGTGGGCTCAATCCTCATTGGGGAGTATGCAGGAGGTAGCCAGTCAATGATTCTCTCTTATTATTTCTGTTTCTATCTCTCTCCCCCTTCCTCTTTGAAATCAATAAAAATGTACTTTTTTAAAAAGTCACATAATGACAGATTGTAAGACATAAGCCCGGTTATGGATGTCAGGTTCAGAGATCCTCCATGTGGAGTTCAGAACACATTATTTGGCATATGGTAAGCACTTAATACATGCTAGTCACATTTTGTTATTAGTTTCATTGTTATTCTTTACATTAAACTGATTTGTAAGTATACCCCTCCTTGGCCAAGTTGGCTGATGTCTACAAACCCAGCCAGTGAGCTATTCTTTAATCCTCCTGATAAATCACTCAGCTGCAAACAATCAAACAAGTGTGTGGAAACCAAAAGCTGAATTTGAATAGGACAATTATTAAGTGGTTAGTTGGGAAACTTTGCAAGCAGAAAAGTTTATTTTATTTTACAATGGACTTTATTTTACAATGTGGCGATCTGGGCAGGTTTGTTATACCTCTTAGACAAGACAGTGTTTCCTTTTTATTAATTTTCTCAAGGTTGTACAGGTGGGGCAATGATGCCACAGTGAGCACTAAAAATCAATAAATCTTTGGGTTGCCATAAAATAAAAGTGTCAGTCATATGGAGGTGATCTCAGATTGAGTTAAAAGGAAGTTATTAAGGATGGTGCCTTCAGGACAAAATGCTGTGTGTCTCTGTTTAATCCACAACTTTCAGAACTTAACTAGAAGCTATAATGATTATCATTTATTGTGTATTCACCATGGCCAATTACTCTGCTAGGTAAATTATAGATAGAGAAACCATATATCCAGGTGTGCTGAGAACATGGAGGGAAGGAGGAAGAAAGAGAAGAGAGGGAGAGAGAGAGAGAGAGAGAGAGAGAGAGAGAGAGAGAGAGAGAGAGAGAGAGAGACATCTATGTGAAAGAGAAACATCAATCAGTTGCCTCCTATATGCTACCCAACTGGGGATCAAAGCTGCAACCTAGGGCCCTGACGGGGTATCAAACTTACAACCTTTTTGGTGTACAAGATGATGCTCCAACTAACTGAGCCACCTGGCCAGGGGTCTTTACATAAATATAAATAAACTAGTAGCCCATCACACAATATCACCTGCAGTAGGCCTCCTGCCACTTCCGCGGGAGCCAGCGGGAACTGCAGTGTGCCGCCGGGAGCCACGCTGCTTCGACGGGAGCTGTGTGGCTTCCACAGGAGGCAGAAGTGGGCTGCGGCGCCCACAGGAGCTGGGAGAGAGCCACGCCGCTTCAGCAGGGGCGGAAGGGACCCATGTTCATTCTGTGGGAGGCAGGAGGGACCCGCGCTGCTTCCGCAGGAGGTGGGCCTGCTGTCTCTTCTCCAGGCCTGTGCTTAGCTGCAGAGGCTGAGGGCCAGCCCCCCTGTCCCTGTTCATGTCTGCTCCAGCTCCGGGAGGCCAGCTCGAGCTGGGCGCGGTGACAAAGCAAGCATGCCGGTAGGCCACTCACGCTGCCCACTCTCAGCAGCTGCCCCCCCAGGACTGGGGGACTCCAGCGGGGCTGAGAGGACTAGGTGCCGCCATCCTGTGGCTATGGGCGCTACCATCTTTGTGATGGAGTGACAGTTAATTTGCGTATTACCCTTTTATTAGATAGGCTAGTATTTCCTTTCACTCTCAAAAGTATCCTAGAAGAACAAAAAAGAGAGAATAGATGGATATACATGTGATTATAAAATTTAGAAAAGAAAGTTAATTATATAATCTAAGTAGTAGATACATATAGTGGTAGATAAAAGTTCTTTCAACTTTTCAAAATAAAATATTGGAGAAAAAATGTCCTGGTTTGGATGACAAATTATATGGTTACCAAATATACAGATTATTTCATTTAATACCTAAAATCACCCTATAAGTTAGATACAGTTATCTGTAATCTGAATTTTACAGATGACAAATTTGAATCATCAAGAGGTTAACAAAGTGGTCCATAATGCACACCTAGCGAATGGGATGGACCCTTCAGCAGTGTACCTCAAGAACCCATAAAGTTAGAAACAATGCTATATTTCCCTTAAATAGTGATGAAAGTAAATACCTTTTTTTTGTAATAACTGCTATTTAAATTGAATGGAATTAGTATTTCCCAGAATATGTTTTAGGAAACACTGTCATAGAGGAAGGAGGTAAGGTGGGGGGAAACATATATTTATTTATGTTCTTACTAACTTTTATTGGTTAACTTTCTGTCAAGCAATTATATACATAATTTCATTTATTCACAAGGGCATTATTAATGGATATTAATAGTTTTATTTTATAGTGAAGAAATGAACACTTAGAGCTATTAAGTAATTTATCTATGTCACACCTCTAGTAAGATTACAAGCTGGAATTTAATTCAGGAATATCTGCCCTATTCACCCCTCAATTACTTTTTTTAAACTTTATTTATTTATTTATTTACTAGCTGCCTGGTGCATGATATTCGTGCACAGGGGGAGGGGAAGGGAGAGGTGTTCCTCAGCCTGACCTACACCCTCTCCAATCCAGGAGCTCTCAGGGGATGTCCCAAAGGGAGCGGGCCTAAGCCGCAGTCTGTCCTCCCTCTGCAGGAGGCAACCAGGCTGATCAGGGGAAGGCACCGCCCCCATCACCCCGCTGCTGCTGCCAATGCTGGCTGCCAAGGTGTTTTCATCAACACAGATTCCAGTCCCTTCACCACAAAAAAATGACAACTTTCTTTAGGCATTTTCAAGATGTCTCTTTCATAGGATATGACCTTTCTTTCTTTCTTTCTTTCTTTCTTTCTTTCTTTCTTTCTTTCTTTCTTTCTTTCTTTCCTTTCTTTCTTTCTTTCTTTCTTTCTTTCTTTCTTTCTTTCTTTCTTTCTTTCTTTCTTTCTTTCTTTCTTTCTTTCTTTCTTCCTTTTTCCTCACCTGAGGATATTTTTCCATTGATTTTTAGAGAGCGTGGAAGATAGAGGAAAAGACAGAGAGAAACATCATTGTGAGAAGGACACTTTGATTGGTTGCCTCCTGCATGAGCCCTGACCTGGGCCCCGGCCAGGGAGGAGCCTGCAACCTAGGTTGACCAGAATCTAACCCGGACCCTGCAGTTGGCAGGCCGAGGCTCTATCCACTGAGCCAAACCAGCGAGGGCAGGATATGACATTTCTTAGCCCCTCCAGCAGCGGACCTTCATTTTTTCCTCTAGGAGTGAGGTGGAAAAACCCTAGATAACCTTCTTGGATTCTTATTATGCAAGCTACCAAGAACACTGCAGCTCATGCGCAGAGGCAGGACTGCCAGCATGCCCTGGCTGGCAGGCCCTGTTCTCTGCTTTCTGTGGGCCTATCTTCTTGCCAGCGCTGCTGCCGCCACAGCCGCAGCCCACAGGCAGGCTCTGCTCCCTGCTCTCTGCAGGCCTGCATCATCCGTGGCTTGCCTCACCATGCAGCAGTCCCTTCCCGCTCACCTGCACATGCAGTCTTCTACTGAGCAGTCGTGACTGTTACAGCGTCCCGGCTAATTTGCATATTACCTCTTATTATATATATATATATATAGACTTTAAAATTTATTTTAGAGAGGGGGGAGGGAGAGAGAGAGAGAGAGAGAGAGAGAGAGAGAGAGAGAGAGAAAGAGAGAGAGATTGGTTTTCTCCCATATGTGCTCTGACCGGAGATGGAACCCACAACCTGGGTATGTGCCCTAAACGGGAATTGAATCCCCTCCAACCAACTGAGTCACACCAGCCAGGATTAAATTAATTTTTTAAAAATATATTTTTATTGATTTCAGAGAGGAAGGAATAAGGAGAGAGAGAGAGAGAGAGAGAGAGAGAGAGAGAGAGAGAGAGAGAAACATCAGTGATGAGAGAGAATCATTGATTGGCTGCCTCCTGCAAGTCCCACACTAGGGATCAAGCCCACAACCTGGACATGTGCCCTGACCAGGAATTAAAACATAGCCTTCTGGTTCAGAGATTTATGGTCAATCACTGAGCCATGCTAGCTGGGCTCAATTAATTAAAAAAACAAAACAAAACAACTTGTCTATTCTGCCTCTTTCATGAGCTTAGCCTAAAAATGGGAATACCTATCCATGAAGAAAGATTCAGACTATTATGGGCAAATATTATTTTGAATATGAATTGATAATACCATTATAATAATTTATAAAACTTCTTTTAATAATGCAATATTTTTAGCGAACAATGAGTGTAGAAATTAATCGTCTGTTTAGTTACATCAGTAGATTCTATGACACTACACTTATCCAAATCCTTTAGCTATCAAATCAGAAGTTAATAGGTGAGGGAATTAAAAGCTAATTACTCCTATTCCCTCTTCTTAGAAAAGAAGACATTTTATTTTCTGATTTTCTACTTTGTGCCAGGCATTGTGACCTTCTCTGTTGTAGTTCCTTATCTGCAAAATGAATATAATAATACCAATCTTATAGGGTGGTAGTGTTGAAATAAAATAATAGCTGCAAAGTATTTAGGACAGTGCTTGCCTCATGTTGGGATGACACTCGTATATTCATCCATGTATTCACTTACTCAACCAATAGTTATTGGGCATGCACTATGTGCCACTAATCATTCTGTGTGCCAGGGCTATCTCTGTGAACAGAATAGAGGAAGGTCCTGCCCTCATGAAGCTTATGTTTTGGTGATGGAATCAGACAATAGATGGATGAAAAAGTAAACCTATATCAAGTGATATATTAGGACCATCTAGGTTGTGCTGCAGTAAAAAATAACCCCCAATCTCAGTAGGTTAACCAAAAATAAGTTTATTTCTCACTCATGCTGCATATTTAAATCCAGTTAACAGAGGGGCTCTGCAATTCATAGTTACACAGGAATGCAGGATTGAGGCTCCATCTCCATGCAAAGCCATGGCCTTCAGCAGAAATGTGATGACTTGTACACTGACTCTTACAGCTCCTACTAAGAAGAGACATGTGCCACATTTCGCTGGCAAAGGCAAGTCATGTGTCTGTGCCTAATGTCAAAAGGAGTAGGGAGTACAACCCTGCTTATGCTTGGAAGGCATGGGGAGCTGCCCTGAAAGTGATCACATGCAGTGAGAGAAATAAAGCAGGACAGTGGGACTAGGGAGCACTAGCTGGGGGGAGGGGTGCTTTTATATGCAGGCCAGTCAGGGAGGTTCTCAATGATAGGGTGACATGTAAATGAAGAAATGATGAAAGTAAGGGGGTAGGTCTTGCAGTTCTCTGGGAGAACAGTTTTCTAGTCCAAGAAGGTAGCCAGGAAAAGGTCCTGCAGCAGGAATCGTCTTGACAAGTTTGCAAAATAGCAAGAAAATCTGGATGATTGACGTGTTGGGAGCAAAGGAGAGAGTGGGGGAAGAGTAAGTCAAAGAGAGAGCAAGAGGCCAGATCAGGTAGAGCCTTGTGGGTCAATGTGAAGACTTTGGTTTTAGTGCTGAGTGGGATTGGCATTTTGGGGAGAAGAGAAATGTCATCCGATGTACATGTTAATGGGGTCACTCCAACTGCTTTGTGGAGAAGGGGGCTTCTAAATAATCCAGGTGAGAGATGATGCTTGGATTAAAGTGATAACCATGGAGAAGGTGAGAAAAGGTGAGATTATAGGTATATTCTGAAAACAGAGTCAAGAGGATTTACTCACTGCCCAAATGTGGGGCACTAAAGAAAGAGAGAAAGAAGTTAAGGACAAAGCCAAAGGTGGTAATGTGAGAAACTGTAAGGATGAAGTTGTAATTTATGAAGAGGTGAAAACGTTGACAGAAGAGCTCATAAAATGTTGTCAAAGGTACCATAATTATTTAGCCTTTATAGCAGCTCTACCAGGAACGTTTTACTGACCTCATTTTAGAAAACACAGAGCTGATGCTCAGTAATGATGAGTGGGTTAACCAGTGAAACAGCTTCAGATCATTTGGTTCCTAACTCCAAGAGAGGGATGATACACTGATAATTACAAAGCATATTTCTTCTATTCTAATTTGGTGCTTAACTAGGTTCTGATATATATTTTAAGTGTTATATCATGAAGGCTAAATTACTTTAGCAGTAAGTAAAAATCCCAATGTAGATTTTTAATGGTTTAAAACCACTGAAAAAGAACTCGAAGCTCCTGTCAAGTGTACCATTAACATAGAATTACCACCAGCTCCACCTCCATAACATGTAAAAATTACAGTAAACCAGGATAATGCATATCTGTGTGCCTGGTCAGGCCATGCAGCCAGATGAGTAAAATGGATTTAGGTTCCATTTTAGTATTGTAACCCCAAATTAAAGTAGCTATGTATCTATATCTATGTAATTATATGATATGATAATTATATAGAACACATCTAACATATATGTATATATGTGATATAAAACCTATTGTTTTAAACCTGTAGAAAGAGCCTGCTCACATTTAAATTTTATTAAATTATGGAGGAACTTGTAGTTTCGTAGTATTGTCTTTAGTTCAACATTTAAACCTTTTATGACCTGAACCACTCCTTCCTCTCTAGCTTTGTCTCAAGGCCACTATTTTTCCTCCAGTCTTAGCACTTCTTCTTATTCTAGGATTTTCTATTCTGGTTTAGAATGTCTTAGGCTCACTCACAAATGCTTTTCTGTTTCTCTAAAATGCCTTTTCCCCCAATCTCCATCAACTTCAGTAAAGTCCTGTTCATCCCTCAAGATGCAGACAAGGGTCATCTCTTTTAAAAAAGTCTTCCAAAACTATTTCTCCAAAGAGGGCCTGATATCTATTCTCTCTGTTCTTACAGCACCTTTAGTATACTTCACTCAGCACTTAGCATCCTGTACTCTAATTAGTTGTTTACTTTCTATTTTTCCTACTAATCTGTAAGCTTTTGAGGTCAGTTTATGCTAACTGCCTCCATATTCCAGGGCTAAGTGTTCACCACATATAAGCAACTCAATAAACATATATTAAATGAATGAGTCAATAAAGTTTTTTGAGTAAAAGTCCCCACTAACAATATGTGTAGAGGTTGAAGAGGAAAGTTTAGAACAGAAATAACAAATGCATTTCATTATTTTTGCTGAATCTGGTCATTTGGTAGTATCAGCCTAGAGTGTCAATTTAAAAAGGTATCCTGAGACCTAGCCAGTTTGGCTCAGTGGATAGAGCATTGGCCCTTGGACTGAAGGGTCCGAGTTTGATTCTGGTCAAGGGCATGTATCTTGGTTGCAGGTTTCCCGGTCCTGGTTGGGGTGCATGCAGGAGGCAACCAATCAATGTGTCTCTCTCATATAGATGTTTTTCTCTGTCTCTCCCTCTCCCTTCCATTCTCTCTAAAAGTTAATGGAAAAATATACTCAGGTGAGGATTAACAACAACAAAGTATTCTGAGACTCTTTTATCTCTCCTTGGTTGGAAGGGAGAGGCATGGTTAATATGATGACTGAGATGGATATGGGAGAAAAAAGTGAAGGCATCCATTTTAAGTTATTTGGCTTCCCTGGGCTAGATATTGGTCTAAATTTTTGTAACTCCAAGGACTTGTCTGGAAAGTTTATTTTCTGATTAAATGCCTACTATTAACTTATTTATATACAGGTTGCTACTGTGATTCATCTGAGGACCTATTGCTAATTTCATTGCTAAGTAAGATTTTCTGCTTGACTTGTAATTGCTTGAGAGGGAGTGTTTCTAAAGAAAATGAAAAAAGGATTTGCTTTGACGTAAGTCCAAGGTCTCTTAAGTAGTGGCAGGCACATCTGGAAATATCATTTAATATTGTTTTATTTATTTATTAAATATATTGGGGTGATAGCCTATCTAATAAAGAGGGAATATGCAAATTGACCATCACACTGTCACACAGATGGTGGTGCCCATAGCCACAAGATGGTGGCACCCAGTCCCCTCAGCCCTGCTGGAGTCCCCCAGTCCTTTTAGCCCTACCGGGCAGGTCTGGCCGCTCCTTGCACCTGTCGCTGTAGTCCCACAGTCCTTTCAGTCCAGCCAGGGGGACGGCAGGTGCACAGTTCGGCCAGACCTGCCCTCAGCCTCCCAGCCACCCAGGTCCGGCCCGAGGCACAGGCAAACCTCAGAATTCAGCTGTCCAGCCACCTAGGGCCAGCCCAAGGCACAGGCAAGCCTTGGATGTCAACTGCCCAGCCACCCAGGGTGGGCCTAAGGCACAGGAAAGCCTCAGATGGGAGCTGCCCAGCCACCCAAGGCTGCCTGAGTCTCAGGTAACCAGGGCCAGCAGATGCTTGTGCTGCCGGCAGTAGCAGCAGCAGAGGTATGATGGGGGCATCACCTTCCCCTGATTGCCAGGTCACCTCCCGCCCCTTAGGGTTCCTGTACTGTGAGAGGGGGCAGGCCGGGCTGAGGGACCCCCCTCCAGTGCATGAATTTTCATGCACCGGGCCTCTAGTTGGTTAATAAGACTATATAGGTTTCAATGTACCTTTCCATGATACATGATACATGTGTACCCATCACCCAAAGTCAAATCATCTTCTGTCACCTATATTTGACCCTATTTGCCCTTTACTACCACCCAATCCCCTTCCCTCTGGTAACTACCACGTTGTCTGTGTCTATGAGTTTTTATTTATTTTTCTTGTTTGTTTTTTGTTGCTTTCAGTTTTATATCCCACATGAATGAAATCATATGGTTCTTAACTTTTTCTGTCTGGCTTAGTAAACATTGTTTTAGATTCCTCACTCTGTCCTTTTGGAGGCCCGTTGAGAAGACTTCATGGAAAATATGAAGACCTATCTTTATTGATTTCAAACTTTTTCTGCAGTGAAGAATATGAAATGATGCAAAATGCCAGAATGGCAGTCATATTTTTAAATTACAATCACCTTTTCCTATTAGTGTTATACCTGCTATTCTTTCTTCTTCTGAAAGCTAACTGTATAAAAGTTAAGTAAAATAGTTATCATTTTAACAAACACTTTCTAGTGCCAGGAGCTGTGTTGTGTGTGTGTGTGTGTGTGTGTGTGTGTGTGTGTGTGTGTGTATGTACTTATATACATAGAGTTCATAACTCTACATATAAATTTGATATACCTATCATCTATCAATCATCTATATCAGTGGTTCTCAACCTGTGGGTCGAGACCCCTTTGGGGGTCAAATGACCCTTTCACAGGGGTCACCTAAGACCATCAGAAAACACATATATAATTATATATTGTTTTTGTGATTAATCACTATGCTTTAATTATGTTCAATTTGTAACAATGAAATTGGGGGTCACCACAACATGAGGAACTGTATTAAAGGGTTGCGGCATTAGGAATGTTGAGAACCACTGATCTATATGATCAGTATAAGGTTGTTAGCTTGCTAATCTTAGGAAAGACTGTCCTTTATTATGAAATCATGTCCTTCACATTTTTATTGATATTAAAATGCCCTTTCTTTTACTAAATTGTGGTGATAAAAGATAGTAGGAGCTATATTTTTTAATGCCCTTCCTTGGCAAAATGAAAAGTAGGAAATCCTATATTTTCTTCCTCCATCATCTCATAGTCTTTTCTTCTTCTTCTTCTTCTCCTTCTTCTCCTTCTTCTCCTTCTTCTCCTTCTTCTCCTCCTTCTTCTTCTCCTCCTCCTCCTCCTCCTCCTCCTCCTCCTCCTCCTCCTCCTCCTCCTCCTCCTCCTCCTTCTTCTTCTTCTTCTTCTTCTTCTCCTCCTCCTCCTCCTCCTCCTCCTTCTTCTTCTTCTTCCTCTTCTCTTTCTTCTTCTCCATCATCATCATCATCATCATCATAATTATCATCACATCATCATCATTGTCATCATCAATTTCAGTCTTACTTGATCAGGAGCATGAACTGCACACCTGAAAAAAAGACATTTTCAAACAATGTAAAATTGGGTACCCTGTTGCTTTTCCTTCACTTTTTTCTGTTAACCAACATGGGCCAACATATTTGACTCAGATTATCAGGGATTATTTATTGTTCCTTGAATTTTGAAGAAGACATAAAAATCCATTTTAAAAAGTGATAGCCAATGTATGAGGAAAACTAACCTGAGAAAGAGACTTTGCTTATAGTTCTCCAGAACTTTGCCTGGCATCTAAATGGAATATTATAGTTCTTCACTGTGATGGGAATTTCATGTGGGAAAAAAGGAGCTTTAATGACAGGATTTCCAAAACCTTTATTGCTGGGTTGATTGAGATGTTGCCTCCATTTTGGAACAATTGAAAATCAAACACAGACCCTCAGCCTCTGATTCCAGACATCTGTGCAAACGTTGGGTACAGTTCTATGTTTGGTCATAGATTAACACAGACAAATAGCATTAACATCAACAGTATTGTAAAGGAAAGCCTTTTATGTAGATACTCATAAAGCAAATGCTTTTAAAAATAAGCATTGTATATATCTAAATGCAAGTCTTAATACGAGCTGTTCCCAAACATCTAACAAAAAATTATTCATCAAACCATAGTTTCATTGTTTGTCTTCCAATCTGCTGTGAAAACCACAGAACTTTTATACATGAAATAATTCCCAAACTGTGTACTGCCCCAAGTTCATCAACTTATTAGTCTATGCTAGATCAGTTAAAAGTATCACATGATCTCACTCGTATGTGGAACCTAATGAGCAAAACAAACTGATGAACAAAATAGATCCAGAAACATAGAAGCATGTAACAAACTAAGGAATCTCAGAAAGAAGGTGGTGGGGGATGGGGAAGTGGGTGGGTACTGATTAACCAGGGAACTTATATGCATATATGCATAGCCCATAAACACAGACAATAGTGTGGTGAAGGCCTGGGAGGGGTGGGTATGAGGTAGAAGGAGTCAATGGGGGGGGGGGGAAGGACATCCGCAATTCTTTCAACAATAAAGATAAATTTTTTAAAAAATTTGTTCTCTAGTTAAAGAACCTAATTGAGAATAGACAGATCTTTATTGCTTTAATACATTAGAGCAGTGTTCCCTGGATGTTTTGTTATCAGGACACTCTTTACAGTCTTAAAAAATATTGAGGACTACAAAGAGCTTCTGTTATGTGGGTCATATATATTTTTTCTATATTATAAATTATTAATATACATATTTATTTATTTTAAAATAATTCATTGTATAACAATAATAAATGCAGTATATGTTAACATAAACAACATTTTAAAATAAAATATAGGTATATTTCTCAAAACAAAAATAAATATTTACTGAGAAGAATACCATCATTTCAAATTCTTTCAAATCTCTTTAGTGTTTGGCTTCAGAGATGGCAGTTGGGTTCTCATATCTGCTTCTGTACTCAGACTATTGCAATATATGCTCTTGGTTGCAGTATAGGAAGAAGATTCAGCATCATGCAGATAAAGCTATATGAGGGAAGATTACTTTAGTAGCCTTTTGAGATCCTTGCAGATATTCTAGTCTAATGCCTAATGTTATTTTCAAGCTCTGTTCCTGCTGTATTGTTCTACTGTTGCACTAGTGCTATAACTGGCTTTAAATATTTTACATATATAATTAAGGGCATTCTTCTTTGCTACTACACCAAAACTTGACAGGTGGTTACTTTGTATATTAAAATCAATTGGTCTGTCTTTGAATGAATCCTTTCCTTTACCCATGCATAATTTTGAAACATCATCCAATGGTCACTTGGAAAATATTATTTCACTGAGTTATGCAGCTCTTCTAAATGTTGACTCATTCCATTACACAGCGTGAAAAATTGCTCCTATAAATATTAACACTTATTTCAATGGAAAGATCTTTTAAGTTTTGGGAAGCTGTTAGGCTCACAGTGGTGGATACAACTATTCTAACATTCTAATATTTGCTTGCAAGCGGAAAAGTTTCTTGAGGTGACAGGCTTGCTACATTCATTTTGGAGAAGATGTCTGCCAGATACCAAAGACTGCATAACATAGTTTATCAGTCATTCTTTCTGTTAAAAATAATGCTCCATGAAAAAAAGTAGCTCATTCATCTTGCAACTCAGTTTCACCAGTATTTTTTCTTGAGAGACTTAGGGTATTTAACAGAAATGCTTCATGTATAGTTCCCATTTTGTCACACAGAATACTAAAAAACATATTCAAGGGCTGAGATTTAATAAGATTAATAATTTTTACCGCTTTATCCAGGACATTATTAAGTGAAACTGGCTTTCTTTTTATGAGCTCATTTGATGAAGAATATAATGATTACTGGTTTAGTGTTCAGTTTAATGTCACATTAAGGTGCAAGCAGTATTACTAGCCATTATTTTTGCACCATCAGTGCAGAGAACAACACACTGAAAAAGCAAACAGCATCACAGTGTTGTTGTGAAAGTAATTTTGACTCTGTGCCTGAAAAATTCTTGGGCACCCCTGTGGGTCTGCAGACCATACTTCGAGAATCTCTGTATTTGAGGCAGGACTAGATCCGGGCTAAATGTTGAAGTAGATAAGGATTTCCTTTGGTGCTTCACTGCATGTGCTCCTCTCCTAACAAGTAGATAAGGATTTCCTTTGGTGCTTCACTGCATGTGCTCCTCTCCTAACACCCTACTGCCCTCTGCTCCCTGCCTACCCGCTGCCCCACAGCACTCTTCACAGGCCAACAGGCACAGAGTCTCCACTGGGGTCCTCGGGTTGAATTCTACCTTTGAATTCATTAGTTACCAGTCCCCTTCCCCATTTCAAAACATATTTCCTTTGTATCTCATTGTGATGGATATTACTCCCCAGGAAATATCTGGGTATCCTGACATAAAATCCAATGTAGCATCTTCCTTTTCAACTGCTACATTAGTCACTGATGAAACTTTATATGTTATGCTTACAAGGGTAAACAAGTGTTAATATATTTTGAATCTGTAATAAAAAACATGTCCCGTATCAGTGTTAGAGTATATTTTTCAGTAAGTTAAAAACATGGATCTCATACAAATATATAGTAAGCATGTGCCCAAGATTTATTTACCTCCTTAATAAGGGAAACAGCAGGATGGTAAACCTAGTTCAAAGGAGAAAATGAAAAAAATTATATATGTAGTCAGTAGAAAAAAGAATGCTAAAATAAGGCTTCAAAATTAGACTCCAAACTGATTAGTGTTCTGCAGCATAATAAAATCATAACCTTTGGAGCTATATTTTCTACTGGACAAAATTTATTTGCATCTCTACTGGACACAAATTATTTGTAGCTCATTCATCTTGCACAAGTTAAGATATACCTTCACTAATTCTAGGCCCTAATCAAGACAATTACAAATCAAACTTAGTCGCCTTTTTCTAGAGCAGTGGTTCTCAACCTTGGCTGCACATTAGAATCACCTGGGAATCTTTTTAAAATCCTGACTTCTGGGCCTCATCCTCCGAAAATTCTGTTTCTTTGTTACTAATGTTGTGGCCCCACCCCATAACAAAGAAACAGAATTTCTGGAGGATGAGGCCCAGAAATCAGGATTTTAAAAAGATTCCCAGATGATTCTAATGTGCAGCCAAGGTTGAGAACCACTGTTCTAGAGCAAACCTGGGCCCTTATGTGGGCTTGTTCACAATACTCTATGGCCTTGAAAGAGAAGGTAATCTTTTTTTTCTTTCTATATTTTCAAGTTTGGATCATTTTTCTTAAATCAGCAACAAAATTGTGGAGAAGAATGCTTGAGGGAATATCTTCCCAGGCTTTTAAAATGCTGCAATATAGTTGAACGTGGAATATTTATTAAATATTTATTGAATATCTACTTTGTGACAAGCATTAGATAAAGAGATTTTATGTATAGTTTTACCTTCATAAAAACCTCATGAGATACGTATTATTGTTTTCTCTTTTACAGAAGAGGAAACAGAACAGCAGATTAGTGAATTGCACAAGGTAACACAGCTAGTAGGTAGTAAAGATTCAGATACAAGGTCTGACTTTTAACAACATAGTCCAGTACTACCTAAAATGCTTGGGGACTGTTTATGCAAATTTCACTCCTTTGTCTCTGGCAAGCAAAAGTCTCTTATTCATTATTGAATATATGACAAATCAAAAGAAAAATTAAACTCCCTTAAAAACCCCAGTTAACATTTTGGTGTCATGCCTTGCAATTCTTAATAAATGTGTAAGTTTATGAATACATGGTTTCAAATTTACTGTGATCTATAAGGTCAAAGTACCAATTGAATTATATTATAAACTGGCATAGATAAACCATGGTGTATTTGATAGATGCCCTATCATTGGACATTTAGAGTTTTCTATATTTAATCGGATAAATAATGTGATGGACATTTCTAAATAAAGGAATCTCTAATCTTCCTGTCAGCTCAGTAAACAGGTACTCTATTACCTGTACTACCTTATACAAGGGCACAGCTAGTAAGAGGCAGAGCTGGGATGAGCCCTTAGAAAACCCAAACCTAGATTTCCAACCACTATGGAGCAGGCACCCTGGTTTAGATTTTTTTCTTTCACACTATTTTCTGTGCGCTCAGACTCAAAGGCCATGAGGCAGTCTGCTATTCACTGTAATACCTACATGCCCATGTGAAGTTGAGAAGAAGGGTTTGTTTATTTATTCGATCAAAATAAAAATTATCTTCAGTTTTGACATATACAACATATGGAATCGCACAGCATTACTACACAAAACAAGAACTTAAGCACAGCTGTTCACACACCAAATTCCATAAATGGTCTGGATTTAGGGAGTATTCAAAACCTCTTTACTGCAAAGATGGTGTTAAAATGTGTTGAACTCACCAGACAGCTTCTCCCTGTCATATATTTGGTCCCTAGGGCGATGGAGAACAGAGATTATCTAATCTCAAACCCAACACACCCTTTAAATATATAAATAAATTTGTTTTCTTGTGCAAAGAGGCTTTTCTTTTTATTGTTTATTGCTTTGGAGGTTATAATTTCAAAGCTCGGTTCTGCTTTCTGAAATTCTATTTCATAGGCTTTTATCAATTTGACTCATTCTTGTTAGTTTATTTTGTCAAAGACGTTTTCCCAAAGCATTACTAGTTTTGAGTGGATTACTGAGACAAGTACACAAGGGCTATTTTGAAAGGGGCTGAGGTGTCTGTGTTGAAAGATATAGTGAGGTCAGAAAGGGCCCTTTAACAGTCTGGCTAGGCACACGTTCTGCTATTAAAAGCACAAAAAAATGTTAAAAGATCATTACCAACAGCAACACACTATGCTTCCAGCTAACCCTCAACACAAATGCTCATTATTCTGAAAATGCTCTTCTTGCAGAAGCAATAGAAAATTTGACACAATTAGTGGCAGATTCTGACACCATCCTCAAGGAACTCATATACTTCCCTAAAGTATGTTCGGCTGTTTATGTCATTTTATATCTGGTCATGTGTGGAAGGATTTCATATATTTTGCCCCCAGTTTGGGGGAGCTATTTAAGACAGAAAAAAGGGCACATGTATATTTCTCAATGCTCTTCTGAAGCTGCCTTCAGAATCAGTGCAGAGAACAAATATTTTATGGTTCTTATCAAAAATAGCAAATTCCTAGTGATAATCATGCATGTGTGCAATCCCCAGAAACTCCCTGAACCAGGCCAACCCTAACCCTACATCTAACCCTAATCCTAACTCTAACCAGGGCAGGAGACCTGCTTCCTGGAGGTGAGTGTCAGGAGCATCTCTGAGCTCCAGGGGTCCTGGCTTAAGTGCACTCAACTTCCGGATGAACCACTGGCCAGTAGAAAGCCAGGTGTGGGAGCAGCAAGGGGCAGGGGTTCCCATTTCGGGTTGAATGCCAGGCCTTGTGACATCCATCCTCAAGGAACTCATATACTTCCCCAAAGCAGGTTCAGCTGTTTGTCATTTTATATCTTTGGAGGTTAGAGTTTCAAACCTCTATTCTACTTTCTGAAATTCTATTTCATAGACTTTTTATCAATTTGACTCATTCTTGTTACTTTATTTTTTTCAAAAAGGAAGGTCTGTCGGCTTGTGAAGAAAACACCGAACAAAACAACAGCAACAAAAATAAACAAAAGCAAAGTGAAAGATTCCCCTGGCTTTTCTGCCTAGAGTTTCACTTGAGTTACACCGATCATGGGCCCTGCAGATAGCAAAGCGTGTTAACACCTTTGTACCCAAAGAGCTCAAAGGGTTAAAAATGTATTCCTACAGGGGCATGTGCTCCCAAACAGTAGAAACGAGGTTGTCCTTGATTTACTGTACAGTGGGGCCTTGACTTACGAGTGTCCCGACTAACGAGTTTTTTGAGATACCAGCTGTCTCTCGGCCGATTTTTTTGCACTGAGTTGATAGAGTAATTTGAGTTAACGAGCTCCTTAATGAGCTTGGTCTCGGAACGAATTAAACTAGTAAGTCAAGGCCCCACTGTATTCCAAGTCTCACCAGCAGTTGATGGGCCAATCCACCATCGTTTCACATTAAATAGACAAACCCAGTTCCCTGGAAACAGAGCCCTTGCCCTGCCTCCAATTCGGAGATTGGGGTCATGTGGCCGTATTTAGGCCCTAGATTGTAGGGCTAGGAATGCTCTCTTAATTGAGACAGAAAGGGGAGGGAGAGGGATGGGGCTGTACCCTTCCTCAGGCTTCTACATCGCACTGAGCAAGGCCTCCTTCTTTGTCTGGACTGTGACTCAGTCAGTTTCGGACTCGCCAGCAGCTGTATGCTTCACATAGACGGTAAGGACGTCAGGAGACCTGGGGACCAGGCCTCGCTTTGTCACTTTCCAGCTGTGTGGCCTTGGTTGGGAAAGTTTGTCCTTTTGTAGAATGGAGGGTTCAGATGGGATCTCCTTGTTTCTCTCTGCTCCCTCCTCCTGCTAAGTCACAGAGGCCACACATCCGAGGGGCTCTCTGAGACTGAATCCTGGTTCTGCGGGTTGCCAGCCACTGCACTTCCAGCAAATTACTGTGTTCTCTCTAAACCTGCTTCCTTGTGAGGTGGGACTAATCCTCCTACCTCATAGGAGTGGTGTGGGATGACGTGGGATCACACGAGAAGTGCTAAGAACAATGCCTGAAACATTTAAATGTTAGATAAACGTTAGCTGTTGTTTCTGCTGTTTATTTTTGATGAGATATGTTGGGTAAGTAGCATAGTGCCTGGCACATAGAAAGAAGCTAATCAACATTAATCATTTTATTACTATTGTTTGCTTCAAGGGAAGGTTTTATCATGAAACTTGTCAATAGTATTTTTGGTTTGAAGAAAGCTATGTTAGCCTGGCCTGTGTGGCTCAGTGGTTGAGCATCCACCCAGGCACCAAGAGGTCATGGTTTGATTCCCAGTCGGGGCACATGCTGGGTTGATTGATGATGTTTCTCTCTCATCAGTGTTTCTATCTCTCTGTCCCTCTCTCTAAAAATCAATAAAAACATATTTAATAAAAAAAGAAAGCTATTTTACTGTATCCCTCTGGAGGTAGCTAAAGATGAAGAGGTTTCTCCTACCCTCTTCTTGCCTTAGTGCAGTGGTTCTCAACCTTCTGGCCCTTTAAATACAGTTCCTCATGTTGTGACCCAACCATAAAATTATTTTCGTTGCTACTTCATAAACTGTAATGTTGCTACTGTTATGAATGGTAATGTAAATATCTGATATGCAGGATGGTCTTAGGCAGGGTCGTTCGACAGCCAAAGGGGTCTCGACCCACAGGTTGAGAACAGCTGCCTTAGAACGTGCTGAGTTTCAGAAAGGAATCCTGCTAAGTCTATTGATGTCTAATCTTTGACCTGGACATAAGACACAGTGTTCTCCCTCTGCTATTTTTCTATCCTTTCTTCCACTGTCCCCGACCCCCACCCCCTGCTTTGCAGCCTCAGGCAGTAAGTAAACAGAGGCTCAGATGACTTCAATCTGAAGACAACCTCCCGCAGCTGTTGATGGCTGCATCAGCGTCGTCTGTGCCTGGATGGCATAGCTGCTCACATGAATGCAAGAGCTGAAAATTAGCTAATAGCTAATAGAAGTTAAGCAAAGGCATGGGAAAATAGGAGACATATTAGACATAGATACATACCTTGTGTAATAGTCAGCTTAGGCTGCCATAACAAACCACCACAAAACAACAGACTTTTCTCATAGATATGGAGGCTGGAAGTCTAAGACCAAGGTGCCCTTAGGGTTGGTTTCTGGTTAGGATTCATCCTGGCTTGTAGATGACTGTCTTCTCGCTGTGTCCTCATGTGGCCTTTCCTCTGTTCACGCACAGAGAGAGCTCTGGTGCCTCTTCCTGGTTTCTGTCCTTCTGCAATCTCATAATTCAGTGGAAACAGGCAAAGTTCATTTTACCTTCCTTAGAGAGTTCTGATGTGAGTCCTGAGTTTGTCATTTCCACCTACCTGCTCAGTGGTTTCCCTAAGTACCTATCTCCCTTGTGTGGGGACTGAACAGCAGTCCCTAAACGATGGATGAACAGATTACTCAGACACAGTTTCACTGTGAAAGAGAAAGCTAAGGGGCCCCTGACTCTAATGGCCAGGGCTGCCTCTATTGCCTGCCTTGTTAGGCTTTTATTGGAATTTTTATCTTTAGATGCAATCAGTAGGGTAAGTAATCTTGGGAGGACACAGGTGCTTACATTGTCCTCTAGGCAAGGACATCCAGGGATTAAGCATAAGGATTCTAGTAAACACCCAAGGGTCTGCTCCTGCACAGACTTGTTTGGAAAGGTCAAGGAATAATTAGGGGTGCCACCTTCAACACTCCCTTATGTCTCACCTAAATCAGAATTCAGATAAACAGGGCAGGCGGCCTTCCACACACTTCCCTTTTACCAGAATGTCCTCCTTATAACTTTCCAACCAAGTCTCTTGTGCTCCCCAACACCCTTGTATTCTTAAAGCTTACTCTAGTATTGTTTGTTATTATTCAATTAATAGTATACCCTAGACCAGTGGTCAGCAAACTGCAGCTAGGCAAACCGCGGCTCGCGAGCCACATGCAGCTCTTTGGCCCCTTCAGTGTGGCTCTTCTACAAAATACCGACTTCTGTGCATGGGCCACGAAGTTTCAATCGCACTGTACGTGCGCACCCGCACGTGGTATTTTGTGGAAGAGCCACACTGAAGGGGCCAAAAAGCCGCATGTGGTTCGCGAGCCATGGTTTGCAGACCACGGCCCTAGACTGTCTAGGCTAGTTCCTAGGCTCTGTGATCACCCCAGCTTTATGTCTTGCCCTTGACTGCTCCCTGCCCAGCACAGTACATGGTGCATAGAAGTGACTCAGTTACTTGGCCTTCTTACCAACTATACTCCTGCCTCAGGACCTTTGCACTTGAAATCTTTTTGGGTAGAATACTCCTTCTCTAGATACTTGCAGGGCCGATGTAATTCTGGACATATCTCTACTCCACTGCTATCTTTGAGGCCTTTCCTGCCCTTACTATCAAACACTGTTCTATATCCTTCCCCTCTATACTTTTCCTCATAGAACTTTTCAATAACTAACCTTGTGTTATGTATCTAATTATTGTATGTCTCATGCTTTAGAAATTGGGTTTTAAGAGAGCAGAACGTGAGTTACTTTATTCACTACTGTTTTGCTCTGTTCACTGAGTTTTTAGTCTGGAACATAGAACATTCTTCATAAAATAAATGTTAAACAGACAATCATTTGATTAGATGAATAAGTGATTTTTTTTTACTTTAGTTCTTGCAAAAAGAGGAATGTCGGATAGTGAAAACAGAAAATACATAAATCCTCTTCCCAGGAATGTACCTCTTCTATTTCTTTGACTCCTACGCATCCTTTAGGTCTTCAGGAGACTTTACCTGGTCCATGAAGTTGGGAACAGGTGTCCCTTAAATGCACTTTCCTATTGCAGTAGACTTTACTCTGGTAACTGAATCGTACTCCTCTGAATTTTATTGATTACTTACAAGAATATGTTTGATGAGGGCAGGAACCAGGATTGCTGGCACATTAAATATTTGCAGAATAAATGTTAAAGGCTTCCTAAACGAGGTGGAGGGTCTTCAATCAGCTCAAATATTGTCTTTTTTTTTTCTAGCCTAAATTCAAGGATCTGTGGGACCATTCTCTGTCACTTATAGAACCACTGATAAAGGTAAGACCTCCCTCAACATCTCCTGCATCACAAGCATATAAAAGCATGACATTGGAAACACCAGATACTTTACTTATTGGAATAAATTGTGGGGGCTTCCAAAGAAAAAGAAATGTGTTGACTAATTTGAGTAAAAAAACAACAACACTTGAAAAAAGAAATCCTCTTTGTAGCCAAAAAAAAAAAAGCCAGCCAGCATGGCTCAGTGGTTGAGCATCGAACTATGAATTAGGAGGTCATGGTTCAATTCCCAGTTGGGGCATATGCCAGGGTTGTGGGCTTGATCTCCAGTGTGGGGCATGCAGGAGGCAGCCAATCAATGATTCTCTCTCATCATTTATGTTTTTTATCTCTTTCTTCCTCTCCCTTCCTCTCTAAAGTCAATAAAAATATTAAAATATATTAGAATTATTCCTAATTGGGTCCTTATTCTGGGTATCATATTAAGAAATGTATGCCAAATTTCTCATTTAACATTTAACCCCTAAGGTATATATTATTATTAGCCCCATGAGAGGAAATTGATGTTCAGAGTGAATAAGTGGCTCACCCCAAATCATAGGCCAATGGTAGAGCTTGGACTTTCATCCTCTAAGTCTATCCAACCCCTAAGTCAATCTTTCTTACCAACACTACTCAAAGTACTGGCTTATTTTTGTGCTCTATATTATATAACACTTAAAAGAAGTTGTTTGATTCAATAAAGCCTTGGAGAAACAGAGTAGTTAGACCTTAAGAGGATATAGGGAGCCAAAAATACACTTCGAGTCCCTAGTAACCTCCATATCTTATACTTGGCTTCCTCAATTGAGACAAAATCCAAGAGCATTAGGGCAGGAAATCTGTGTTTTAAGGTCATCTTATTTAATGCCTCCATTGTGGGGGGGTGATGGAACTGAGGTTTGGGCAATCATATGACTTCGTCCAGGAAAGATGTGGCAGAGCTAGTCCAGGGTGTTCACTGCTCTGGAAAGACAAAGAGAAAAAAAAAAGAAAAGAATATGTTGGTAGAGTGAAATAAACACAATTTAAAATAGTTCTTAAGCTGGGTTTAAAAATATCCAAACATGCTTGATTAGATCTACTCTTGGGAGTTAGATGCTTGAGGTATAATTTAGTAGGAATGTATGTATATTTTTTAACTGCGGCCTGTGTGCTTGGTAGTTCTTTGAAGCCATTAAAAAGATTTATTTGATCACGGTGCATGTCAAGGTAGTTTATGAGCTTGTGATAAAAGTGATAAGGTTAAAAAAAGTGATAAGGTTGTGTTAAAGAATGATGTATAGATGTGGCTAGATAGTTTTGTTGAATCAATAGTAAATACTTGGATCTCACCGTTATATAATTTATTTGACATGTTCATTGGAGAAATTTACTATCTGCCTAATGAGTGAACCCAAAGGTGATACCAGATTTGAGATGATGAGAAAAATCAGTGTTTTACATATGCACTTCATTAAACTTAATATGATTATTAAGCCAAACATGGAGTCAGCTCATAATTGGGTCCTAAAGAATGGAATTTGCTTGTCCTCAGATAGGCTGTATTGGAAATAATACAGATACAGGCTCTTATATCCACATTAGTTAGGGTGAGAACTAAACCAGAGAGAAAATCTGAAAAATAAAACATATAAAGAGAAAAAAGAATATAAAATCTAAACATTCAGCTCCAAATGATTTCTATCAACCTGAATGACATTGAAGAGGATATTCCATAAGTTGACTGTAAAGTTTGTCTAAAAGAATCACCATTGCTCTTCTTCAAGTCCTAACATTCACAACAGACTAGAATTATAGTGAATTTTCTCCTTCAGCATCTATCTTGCTGAGTAATGGGTGATTCACCTATTGAACAAAATGTCTTCATGTGGTAAATATATTTCAGGCTCTTTATTTAATGTCCTGGAGTCTATTGGTCTTGCTAGCAATGGGAATGTCATCCCGGTTTTTTTTTTAATGTATCTAGACTTCACGTTTACATCTCTCTACAAGGAAAGAAGTGGCTTAGCCAGGAGTCAAAAGATCCTTATTCTTGTCTTTCTAGTCCTCTTTGTAGCAACTAAAGAGTCCCTTAACTTTCTTGCCTTTAGTTTTCTTAGGTATAAAATATAGATAATGGCCTCAGCAGCATTAGGGTGAAATAACAAAGACAAAAAAGATAGGTATAGCTTATTGAGTATTCACCATGGGCTGATGCCTGGGTTAAGGGTTTTAAGTCTGTTATTTTACTAAATAGCCACTAAAACTCTGGGCAGTAAGCATTATTGCTCCCATTTCACAGGAAGCAAAGGTTAGCCTCAAAGAGATTAAGTGTTTGCCGAAGGTCATTTGGCAGAACCAAGATTTGAATCGAGGTTTCTCTGATTTCAAAGTAAATAATCTTAACCACTATTTCTAGAGTATGCTTCCCCAGGCAATATACATGTAGAAAGTGTTGTAAAAAGCAAATAATGGGAAGGGAAATTATGGAATACCTTCAATATACTCAATCTTATAGAAGGTGTCTTCATAGGTCATTCTACTTAATCCTCATGACTCTGGGGAGAGCTATATTCATAATTATTATTTACTGACTTTTTCTCTGATTTCAGTGTATTTCTTTACTTTGCCAAGGTAGAAACCAAAACACTGATGAAAGCAACTGGGTCTATAATATGAAATTACAGTATTAGAACATTTTAATTGCTTCATTTGATGTACAACTGGGTTGTGAAAGGGTTCTTGATGGCATTCATGTCAAAGTTTACTAGAGAACCTTGAGAATTTTCTTTGGATATACTGGAAAAGAGCAGGCTAGAAGGAATGATCAGGGTCATTTGGATATACTGGAAAAGAGGAGCCTAGAATGAAATGACTTTTCACAATAGTAAAAATTATTATAATTATAGCCATATGCCTGAAAAAAAATATATGGCATGGCATGGCATTTAGGAAGGAAATCTTATTTATATATTAGATTTCATAGTCACTTCTGATAAAGACAAGGGGACTAAGCAGAAAAAATCTTTTTAAACTGTATCAACAGGACAGTGCTACAGGTCTCTTTTAAGTGAGCGGCTGATATTACTCAGTGGTTAGAGCATCAGCACAAGCACTGAAGGGTTGTGGGTTTGATTCCTGGTCAAGGGCATATACTTGCATTGCTAATTCACTCCCTGCCCCAGTTGAGGTATGTGTGGGAAGCAGCCAATAGATGTGTATCTCTCACATTGATGTTTCTCTATCTTCCTCTCCCTCCCTCCTTCCCTCCCTTCTACTATCTCTAAAAATCAAGGGAAAAAAATATCCTCAGTGAGGATTACAAAAACAAACCCAACCACATGTTTTACATCAAAATAAAAAATGACTTTCTATGCCTAAAAATATTCATAAAAATTATAAACATCAATTTGACTTTCTAGTTTCTCAAAGTCTCATAAATGTTTACAGATGGGTATGTACTTGTGTGTGTGTGAGTGTACATGGGCAGAGAAAGGTTTCACTATATTAATTCTTGCTTTGCCTAGATTCTACTAGATTTCCCTTGTCAAATCAGCTTTTCCTTTCGAGAAATTGTTCATTCTAATTGACTTTGGCCAAACTGGCAAAGCTTTTTGAAAAGAGTTCAGTTGGTGCCAACTTTATGGTATTCTCTCATCCCTGTGGAAGATTGAAACCATTTCCAAGCGATATTTCCAAACAGGTGGCCCTTCTGAATGCTTCTCTATGCACACTGGATTGTGGGTCTTTTGATGCTCATACTGTAAAAGCACTGCCTTAGTCATTTCCAGTCTCTGTATCATCCTCCCCGGCTTTTTCAGAGCCTTTAGCTTTCCAGGTTCAGTTCTCTTTCTGCTGTGCCCATCATGTGGTTGGCTTTAGCTGCCTTGAACCCTTTTTGTAGCTCTTCTTAGGCTCCGCTTGCCTATATTCTGTGACTGCATTTTTACCAAGGAAGCCATTGTGTACCAAGGAGTCTGAGGCCCATCCAATGACACCTGCAGGGGTTTTCACTTGAAGACATCAAGCATGAGTGAGGACCTGAGTTAAAGATGCCTACCCCTGGCCAATCCACTTCAGCCCTTATAGACCAGAGCTGGTAGGTGGAAGAACCAGCGCCTTCTGCAGAATGATTTCAGTTGCCAGTGGTGGCACCAAGCTCTGTAACCTGAGAATGAATACTTATTTTAAGTGCTAATAGGAGAGCTGACAAATACCCAACACTGGATCAGTGTGACCAATAGCATGACCACTAGAAAGGAAAGACCCCAATTACATTTGGCTAGGGTACATAGATCTCTGTAGTGAATACATAGTTTTCACCTAAACTTTCTCAACAGTAAATGAAAAAAAAACGAGGCCTCAAAATGTTTTCAGGATTTATGGCCTCATATATAGCACAGTATAATGAACAGTGAGTTTTGATTAACATTTTGAGATCGTGTATTTTGGGTCAGCTGTAGCTGTGACTGGTGTATCCTGTGTTAGAAGTGTCTGTTCTCCAAAACACGTGGCTCCCAGACTTAATGTGCTATTATTTGATTTTTAAATGCAAAGCAAAAGAAAGAAAGAAACAACAACAACAAAAGCGAAAAATTGCACTAACTTTGTAATGTTTATGTAGAGGAGTGTTTAGGTGAAGAACGAATTCCAAATCGAGATGAAAATATGGGGAGGAAGGTGGTATATTAACTAGTCTGTAGTTTCACATTGGTATGAAAATATAATTCTAGGACTTCTATTTAAGTATTTTGGGTAAAGCATAAATAATGTTACAGTACAGAGTCCTTAGCTTTTATGGATTATTGGTTCTCTATTATGTAATACTAGTGGCCCAGTGCATGAAATTTGTGCACATTAAAAGGGAATTAATTAGAGGAAATATTTTAATATTGCTATTTGCCCTTTTTCTATAATAGAAGTGTCAGAGATGAAAGGAAATTAGTAAAAATGTATATGAAAATAATATATAAGTTTATTAATAAATAAACAGTAACAAAATGATATAACAACAGAGGCATGATATAAAAACAACAAAAACATGATATGAAAACAACAGTGATGCAAACAATGACTGATAAAGTGATTGAACTTATTCTAATATCTCCCTGTACACCACATTAAGAGTGAAAACACTTTCAGAGTGCTTGACTAATTTCCCTTGTGATGAAGTATTTACAACTTTAACTTTAACATCACACGCTTTTTGAACTCAAGAGAAAGCAACATGTAACTGACCATGTGTGAAAACGGGTTCAGGTAGGAATATTCCTACTCTGTCTAGAGTTTATCCTTGTTATTTATTAATTGTCATTGCAAATGCTGGCATCACGGGAAACTGTCATCAAGTTAATTTAAATGGGAGGCCAGTGTCAGATGGGGACAAATCAATTCTTGGAATCAGAACAACCTCTCCCTCTGCAGATCCTGTTAATACTTCAGCTTCGATAATGTTAGGTCGTAATCTTTTGATAATAAATATAGTACCATTACAAAGACCCAATTTACTATTACTACAGTACTTTAAACTCGTTTGTACTATGGCCAATCGCATAGCATGCGGTACAATACTGAGACATTGTTGAAAATCCCCTCTGAGAAGGAGAACTTTCCCATTAAAAACAACATTCAAATTCATAATTTCTATTAGTAATCTGTCTATGCAACGTTTATAGCATGACTGTATGCCATGGTGCATTCATCAATAATGAGAAGTTTGGCCTTTTTAATGGTTTTAGCAACTTCACTCTTTATATCGAGTCTAGAAATTGAAGTTTCATTTAATGGAATTGGTAGTTTATATTGGGAATGAAAGGTTCTTCCACCGAGAAGTAAATTTGCAGCAATTCCTGTAGACGCTGTGGGTAAAATAGTACCACCATGACCTCTAATATAATGTATTAAAACTTTATAAAGATATGTTTTTCCACTACCACCTGGACCATCCAAGAAAAAGCATTGGGGGTGTACAGTTTGATCTTTGATGGCTGAAGTTATGGTCTGAAAGGAAGCTTCACCTCAGCGCTGGGCGAGGACGCATGCAGACAGCTCCTTGTCCCAGGTCAGGGACATTGGCAGGCAGCTTCACCTCAGCGCTGGGTGGGGATGCAGGCTGGCAGGGTCACGTCCCAGGTCAGGGACACAGGCAGGCAGGTTCACCTCAGTGCTGGGAGGGATGTTATCTCTGGGCAGGCCTGGGCATGCCTCCGCTAAGGGCAGAAGTCCCTGCCCCTGCCCCCAGCTCCTGTGCATGCACAACCCGTTGACTGGTTGTGACTCAGACACCATAACAGACAAATTAGCATATTCCCTCTTTAATATATAGGACTAGAGGCCTGGTGCATGAAATTCAGCATGAGTAGGGTTCCTAGGCCTGGCCAGCAATCAGGGCCGATCTGTGGGGTGACAAGCAGGGTGATCAGGAGGCCTCCACTGGCACCCACCTCGGCCGGCCTGGCACCACCCGCTCACTGGCCCCACCCCCTGCTGCGCTGGTTGCCTCCTTCTGTAGGGCAACTGGTGGGGCAATCGGGGGGGCGCAGGGGCTGCTGGCACCCGCCTTGGCTGGCCTGGGGCCTGCAGGCTGGGGGCAGCTCCTGCGTTGAGCATCTGCCCCCCTGGTGCTCAGTGCATGTCATAGCAACTGGCCATTCCACAGGTTGTTCCACCGTTCAGTCAATTTGCATATTAGGCTTTTATTATATAGGATGGGACCTCGGAGCCTATGACACACACACCTCACCCTCCGTCCCCTAATTCTCCAGCAAAGCCACTGGCTTTGGAATGGTGTGAAATGCTAACTGCTGTGCAAGACTGATGGTGGAAACTTGACCAGTGATTAGAAAGGATCTCTTAAGCACAGAGAAGCCTGGCCAGTGTTGCTCAGTGGGTGAGCATTGACCTGTGAACCAGAAGGTCATGGTTCAATTCCTAGTCAGAGCACATGCCCAGGTTGTGGATTCGGTCCCCGATGTGGGGCCAGCAGTAGGCAGCCAATCAGTGATTCTCTCTCATCATTAATGTTTCTATCTCTTTCTCTCTTTTCCTGTTCCTCTCCGCAATCAATAAAAATATATATTAAAAAAAAGAAAAAGAAAAGAGGAGACTAGATGGTAGAGGAAGAGGTGTTAGAGGAAGGTGATTCCAGAGAAGGTGATTTTTAAAAGGATAACAATGTTATAGAGCTGAGTTCAGATAAACCAACAAAGCCCTCTTGGTATCAGGATGCTGTATTAGAATACTGAGATGTGAGAGGGATGCTGACAGCTGCATGCACAGAAGGGAATGAGCACGGTGGGCGTGGAGGCCTGCGCGTCTGTGTGCCTGGTTAAGCTCGCTCACATGGGGAGACGGCAGCTGTGGTAGGAAACCGTTAACTGCACTAACACACTGAGTTCTGGGTTTTAATGACTGATTTAGTATATTTGAGTGATGTCTTGCCAGGGGAATAACTGCCAATAAAAAGCTGGTATCAGGCACTAAATAGGAAAAGAGAACTAATTTTTATTAAAAAGTATTACTTTAAACATAGAGTGCTCTGAAATCCAATGTTAATCTAAATCTCAGCACCCCCAGGAGCTCTTCATGTGTAAGATCCACATCACAGGGTTTCCCTGCGGATTAGATATGATTCTGATATTGAGGCCCCGTATATACACTGATACATATTAAAGATTTATCCCCTTTTTGTAATTCTCACTTTAACGTGATTTTTGTTGGTTTTATAAAAATTCCTGTTAACTTAGTTTTGAGCATCCTTCCACTGTAAAAGGTGAAGAGTTAGCTCAAGAGAGTGGTTGAATTACCAGCCTATTTGGTTATCAGAAAAGGTTGCAGGCAAAGAGATATTTTATTTGTGTTTTCTTTGACTTTGTTCCTTAGATCACCTACTATGGACTTTATTCCTAGAAAACATGATCAAGTTGTTGTATGGACTCCTCTTTGGTTGAGGGTCCATAGGGTTCATGGTTCATGTTTTGAGCCACTGGATCATTTGAAATAAAATTATTAGAATCCAAATTGGTCAACCACCTCCAAAAGCTTCATTAGGTTTTGTCTAACCTCTACTGATCCTGATTCTTCAAAGTTTATGGTTTAGATCCTCTAGTTCCCCCCACACTTTTTTTTTCATTATAGTCTGACCTGTCATTCTACCTTTCCTTCCCTTTATAGTTACACTTTTTGAAATTCATTTGATTGGGCTGCTGGCTCTTACACTTGCATGAGATAAAAATATAGCGGCTACTGCTAAATTGATCTAATGAATGAAGTTATACCTTGAATAAAAGCCTATAGTACAAAATGGAATGTTTCCTATGAATTGTTGAAGGTACATTTCATTACTCTTTTCACTTATCTTTTGTTAGCTTCTGGGCATATTTAAAAGAAGATTCTCATCAGCCCTGATGGATGCTGTTATTTGGCCAGACCTACAACTTTAGAACAAAGCAGAGGAATGACTCAATTATTCTTATTCATGCCTGAGTTATCTGTGTAATTGGGACAGGGAAGTTCGGGCAAAGAATGCTGCCTCTTGCTATTTTTAAGCCCTGCTCCTGCTGCGTTGTTCTTCTTGTGTTTCGCTAGTGCTGTCACTGGCTTTAAATATTTTACAGATCATAATTAATGATTTGGATGCACCCTGAGGCTTTCTTCACAAAAGGCACAATTTTGCAAATTGAATAGAAAATAATTACATAGGTGCTATCATTGGTGAACAGAAAATGAGCAGATACATTGGTGCATCTTCAGGTTTGTGTATTTTAACAGTGTGTCCTCAATTTATTAGTGATAGTTATGAGAGAGCTATTATTGTCAAAAGCTCAGGTGTGTGTGGAAAGGAAATTAACATTAATAGGATGATAATTGATCTCTAATGGTATAAAGAGAGAATGGTCTTCTTGACTTCGAGAGTGCTTAATAGTGAAGGGGAAACACATTCAACCTTATTTTCTCATGCAAGCAGAAACCTCTTGTATTTTTGTTTGTTTGTTTGTTTTATTTTTTTTCTATTTTAAAATAGAAAGTGGAGCCCTATCTCTTACAAATAAAACTCAATCAAACACTAGACTTCAGAGAAACTGTAGTACTTGGACTTGCATGCCAGGCATTATATAATTATAATTAGTTGATGTTTTCAATTTTAGTGAACTCTCCTCTTTACTAAGTAATGGATTACTTTCATTTAAAGTTAGAGGTCTTCCTTCAAAGGGAAAACCTACTTTAATATCCAACCTAAAAAGGCACTTCCATAACCAAAGACAACTTGACTATAAATAGATAGTCCCGATGTTACCACAGCAAAGATTTCAGACCATTAGAAACTTCACTCAGAAATGTAGAGGCGTGCTTAATAATGAATGAATATGATTTAAGGCCGCTTTATACTGATGACACTTTTCCTATAAATATTACAGAGACGTTTAAATTTTTATCTTCCGTAATTCTAATGAATGAATTTCCCCTGACCCTTACTGAAAATTGTACCTGTAAAGTTGGCAATTTACTGAAGATTGCTTAGGCTATTAAAGAGACTTGGGTTTCAAAACAGTTTTATTTCATTCATAGGTTCCAGTAATGCCTTTGGAACCGAAGTTTAAAGAGGCCAGGTTGGATGTGCTTCCAACATTAATCATTGGGAGAATGTTGTAGTTCCTCCAACAACTAATTTCATTAACACATTAAAAACCCAACTAATGTGGAAATGTGGAGGCTTGCATGAAGCCACTTTTCCTGTGGATGGTGTGCTAGGAAAAAAATAAATAAAAAGGGAGAATAGTTCTGCTGATATATTTTGACAGAGAGTGTCCAGCCCACTTTCATTTGTAATACAAGTTCTTCTAGTCCTGCATTCCAGCTTGACAGAGTATAAAGACTAAAGGACTGGGAGACAGAAGTCTTTCTGTAACTATTTCCAATGTTAGCACGAAGTACAACACTAATTAAGTTCTATCACATACAAGAGAGAGTGATGCTACATTTAGCTAGAATTATCAAACTTTCCAGTAACTGTAGCTTTAGTAATGTAGTTTGTATTTATTTATTTATTTATTTATTTATTTACTTACTTACTTACTTATTTATTGGAAAATTGTCTAAATTGCCAAACTTCTATTGCCTGGGTGGGAAGTATATCAAATACACAAATCCATTTATTCCATCATCATCTTTTTGAGTATAATAACTGAATCACTATACTGGGTATAAGGGTGTACTGTTTCAAAATTGTGTACACGAAGTTCATAAGAATATGGGCATGAAAGATACTATGGGACTACAGTAGGGAAAGACAAATGGGAAAGCTTTCTTCACATGACATCGGACTGAATTTTAAAAGATAAGCTCTTGTTCATGGAAGAAACACGTTTCAGGTAGAGAATAATTATTTAAAGCAGCTATAAGTAGGGAACAAAATATATTTCCTGTTTTTTTCTTGTCTCCTTGCTTTGGCACATGCTTTTTTTTTTAATGCCTAGACCATCCTTAATCCTTTGTCCCTTAACCCAGCTTTCAATACACATTTCAAGTGTCCTCTCCTCTTGAAAGCAGTTTGTGACTCCCCCTGCTTCAGTGCTCCCTGTTCATAGTACACTTTCCTCTCTTCTAGCATGAGTTAGTCAGTATTTGTGTGTGTGTGTGTGTGTGTGTGTGTGTGTGTGTTCTTTGCTAGAGTATAATCATCCTGAAGGCAGGAACTATGCCTTGTATCACTTTATATATGGCCCCTAACACAGTATTCTACATGATAGAAATGATCAATGAATGGATTAATGAAAAAGCTACTTCTCAGGAGTACTGTGTGTTCATTATTCATATATATATATACACTAATATCAACATCTTACAGAAAATTCAGTTATCTTGAAATTGTCTTATTAATTTTGGCACACTCATTGCCTAGGACAGTTCCTAGCTTATAGACTTTGAACCATAAACACTTGCTGCCTAAGTAAATAAGGAACTGCTGTTTGGGGTTGAATTGTGCCCCTCAATATCAGTGAATGTGACATTATTTGGAAAAAGGGTCTTTGCAGATGATGAAGTTAAGATGAGGTTGTTGGTGTGGGCCCTAATCCAATGTGACTGTGTCCTTATAGAAGGAGAAATTTGGACACGGAGACAGACACATAGGGAGAACACCACGTGAAGATTGGAGTTGCCAGGAGCCAAGGAATGCAAAGATCGCCAGCAAACCAACAGATGCTAGGAGAGAGTCATGGAACAGAGCCTCCCTCACAGCTGTCAGAGGATCCAACCCTGCCAATACCTTGATCTCAGGTTGCCAGGCTCCCCGAGCTGTGAGACAATACATTTCTGCTGCTCCAAGCCACCCAGTTTGTGACAGTTTGTTACAGCAGCCCTAGGAAACAAATACACCTACGGACAAAGACTTAAACATTTCCCGGTATCCAGGGGCTGGTGTGGATCTGCAGGAGGACTGCAGTGGCACTAGTGAAAATTATGGATATTATGAAGGCCAAAGGTAAAGCAGTGTTTGTAACTGTGGCTCGTGAGAGAATTGCTGTAGGTGTTGTACACACACACACACACACACACACACACAGATTCATGTGGTAAGAGTTTTGGGAACAGTCTGCATTTTAAATTGAGAATTGGATCTTCAGATTAGTGACCAGGCACGGGTATTTTTACATTTGGGTGATTTGGGTGTTCACCCAAGCTGGTAACTCTGAAGTAAGCGCCTTTCCTTTTGCTGCTGCAGGCGGGCTCCTGCGGGGCTCTGCTGCCTCCTTCAGGGCGGCCTCTCCTCTCAGTGTGAGTTCTGCTAATGGACCATTGCAATGGGAAGGAGCCATGCCTCCCAGTTCACTTTCTCAGGAGGCTCTGCCCGTTGATGATAAATCTATGTGTACTTTTACAATTGCAACCTTATCTCACTTTTTGTTTGCCTGTCGGTCTGTTTTCCAAACTCACCTGAGTTAGTCTTGATGAAACGTCTAAAGTTTACTACACCGTCCTATTATGTTTATTTAAGCAAACACGCCTTTCCCCCTTTCTGCTTCCTTTTCCTTTCTTGCATTTCTTCTCTTTTCCTTTTTTTCCCTGGGCCTTGCCTTGTGTTTCTCTATTTGGCTCTCACATGTTGCTTCCTATGTCAGAACAGCTGAGCACAAGCATTGCCAAGGAGACTAGTTAAACCTAAGTCTTTCCAGGTTAACTCTGGGTTTATTATCGGATGGAATCTTTTGCCCTTTTGAATTTAAAGTAAATTGAGCTCTCCAGAGAATCAGGGAAAGAATATAGTGTTCAATGTCTGTTTTGTGATGATTCAAAAAGGAAAGATACTTTCAGGATCAGGCTAATGCACACAGCTTATATGAAGAAATACAGTGTTTCAAGTGTTTGGGGTTTTTCCCCAATTAAAAATATCAAAACAAGACAGGATTAAGAGATTTGAATTTAATGTACATAAATTAAAAGGGCTTGTAGAAGTTCCCCTGCATTTAGAGCAATCAGCTAGATCACAATCTAAGTGGAAATGGATATGTCTGAAAAAAAATCTATATGCTCCTTGCAGAATGATATGTTTGAGAGACTTGCTAAGTGCTTACATTAATACATCCTGAAGTACTTTCCAATGAAACATATTATTGCATTACTTTCCACACTGTTGTAAGTTGGAAAGTTTCCTCATATGTCAGTGGTTTTTAAAATCACATATTAAGTCCTCATTGCAGATCCATTTCATCATCCCCCATTATTCTAAAACGCTATGTTAGTTTTCACTAAGCTTTGTGGCTGGCCACCGTGATGCCTCAACATACCAGGCTGTCAGTTTGGAGACGGTGCATCTGTTGTCTGAGCTTTGCAAACCAGGAAGTGTTATTTCCATAATCAGACCAGTGGTTGGTAGTGGATGTATTGGAGGAGAGAACACTCACAAGGATGACAAATGGAAGTATTTTCTCTGTGGAGGCTCAAATCATTTTGGTGACGCCAAGTTCAAGGCCCGTCCAACATATGTCTATAGTGACTTGCGGCTGAAATTTTACACCTGCTTATATTATACATGAATTGTGCCTGCTATCCTGTGAATTGCTGATGGTGAAACTTGAAACCATAGGAAAATGATCTGGTTTCAGGTTTGGTTTCCAAAGCTAGGTTCAGACAATAGTTACAGAATGTTCACAGGAACCTGGGCAAGTGTGTATAACTCTCCTGGTTTAAACCCAGGGAAATTTGTAGTCCTACCTCGCTGTAACTTAAAACTATAAAGCAAAAAGGATAGAAGACCGTGAGTGTGTAGGGAACAGGGCTAAACTAAAATGGAAGATGGTAAACCCAAATATGCCCGAGAACACTGTGTGTAGGCATTGCTCCCCTTCCCCCACCACATCTCCTTTAGCTTGGAAACTTTCTGGAATTACTTCATTTTCAATGTCACCTTCTCTGTGAAACTTTTCTTGACTCCAGCAGATTAGCATTAGATCATTCCATTCTCCGTGCTCCCAAAATATTTTAATTCCTTCTATTCTGAAAGTAAGTGCGTTTTTGGCAACTTTGTGTATTACATGCATCCCCCGACTCCTATACTCTGGACTCCAGAAAGGCATAATCCTCTATTTGTATTCATCTTTGTGTTTCAAGTACCTAGTATAGTGCGCAGCACATAATGGTCAAGCAAGCAACATTTGTTGCATGAATAAATGACAGGGTTGGTTGACTGTGAGTTATCCTTTTTGTTTAGCTGTTTAAGTAGTGAACGTAAGCAGAATGTTGAGTCATTAAGAGTGCAGACATTACTAAGAAATTGGACTAGTGTTGTAGATAAGTTCTTGCATCTCCTACGGGGGCTCCAGAACTGGGCATATGTGAAGAAGACTCGAGGAATCCAAGGCATAAACTAAGGCAAATAGTGCTTAAGAGCAAGGTTTTAGGAAATAGGCTAAGTCTATGAAAGCCAAAGGAAGTCAGAAAAGGAAATGAGATGTGAGGTAATGAACTTTGATTATCTCCACTGAAATAAAGCAAGAATAAATGAAACAAAGATTGAGCTAAATAGAAAAAAGTTATTGCATCTTGTGACGAGTTACTATGGGCCATCGTCATATTTTCCTGCTTCAAACTTCATCTAATAAGAGTCCACTATGCCATCAAAAGAATGATTCCAAATCTCAGGAATGATTATTCCTTTTCACAGCTTCAAACCCTTGCTGAATATTTGTTACTTCCAGAATTATTTTCTAAACTTGACTGAAAATAATAATCCCCCAGGATAATAGTAAACAGTAGAGCTTCCTGCCCATCTTCTGAATGAGAATCTTGGGGTGTGACGGCTGGGAATCTTTTTTTTTTAAATAAAACATTTGATTATTCTTATCCTCCAGGAACTTTGGATTTTATCTTCAAGATGATAAAAGGAAAAGCACTTTAGGTGCATTTTCTGACTCTGGCCTCATTTGCCATGTATCCCCATTATGTTCCAGTAATAGGAGCATACTGTTTCAGATCGCTGTTTCTTTTCAAATGCTATTATCTCTACTTATATTCTATTCACACTTCAACACCAATCTCAAAGGACACTTTCTCTGGAAAACATTTTTTTGCACCCACCCAGAATAAGTACCAGATTCTATCTTATCACATTCTTTATTTATTCTTTACTGAATATTTTTCCTCCATAGCAGGAGCTTCTTAAGATGAACAAACATGTCTAATTTATTTATACTATTTGTCCACGACCTAGCACAGTGCCTGGCCACAAAGAGGAACATATGTTTCCTGACTTGCGTTGTTGGCCAGATATCTCTTAACACATGTCTTGGTCCTTTGTTAAAAATCACCTCAAATGAAGCCTCCTCCGGATGATTTTCTGGATGGCTTTCACTTCCCCAGTGATCTCCCTTCTTTATAATCATCCATAACTACCACATCCTATTTGCTTCTTATTTGCTTCTTATTGGTGTGTGTGTGTGTGTGTGTGTGTGTATCTGTCTGCCTGCCTGTGTGTGTCTGCCCTGACTACAGGGCAAATGAGTTGTGAGCAGGGAGAACTATTTAGATTTTACTTGCACAAAACACTCTAGAATGAAGTGGTGCATTTAGATATGGCTATATGTAGTGGTATGTTTCTTGACAAAATACCTGCTGTAAATATATCCCAAAGTTAATATTTTAAAAACGTCAGTGATGGGTATATAGGACGATATAATTTTCTGGACTTTTTGACACTTATAATTTTAAAGTATTATAATAGGTGAAGTCCCAAATTCTCAACTTGTGATCCATGCACCCCTGAATTGTGGACTTTCAGAAACTCCCTGAAATTGTATATAATTATTTTGAAAGTATGTACTGTTTTTGTTTTGTTTTGTTTTGTTTGGGGGGGGGGAGAGATTATAACTTGAGCTCTATAAAGAGATCTACCATGTCAGATCATTTAAGAGCAACTCCTCTGAACTTGCAATAAAAATGGCAAGAATAATTTGTGCAGTTTTACAATTTACGAAGAACTTCTTCATCTATTAGGCTCTTCATTCCTTATAGCAGTCTGAGAAGCAGCCATGGCAGGTTCTTAGCTCTGTGGATCGAGTAAGGAAACCAACCCTTGCCGGGGGGTAAAGAAGCTGCGCTAGAACTCTTTCCAAGTGGCTTCTTTCCTTAAGTACTGGCTTGCTTAATCTTCTTTGGACATGATGAAGTTTAAGGTCCTGCAGACAGGCAGGTGAAACTCAAGTTACCCTTTCTACTTTAATGCAGTGATTTTCAAACTTTTTCATCTCATGGCACATGTACACTAATTACTAGAATTCTTCGGCACACCCCCAAAAATACATTATACTCTTTGCTGACCGACAAAAATATAGGTATAATTTTGATTTATTTACACTGGATGGCTATTGTGTTGACTATTGTCATGTTTTTATTTGACAGTCTGAGGGAAAAGAGGCCAGTGCCCCTGACTAGTCAGACATTGCATGTTTTAAAAATTCTTGCGGCTCACCAGTTGGAAATCACTGCTTTAATGAATGAGGTGAGGTACTGTCCTCTCCCAGTCATCTGTCTTCAGTGTCCTGCTTGTGTACAAAATGAATTTCCTCTTCATGCCTTCATCCTAAATACAGATTAATTAAGAAAATCCCTGGAATCTCAGCATCAGCCTCTTCTTGTTCCTCATTGAGAAATAGTTGTTGAAGGCATATCATATGCAAGGCACTGGGCTTAGTGCTAACAACTGTAAATACATGAGTTGATAACAGCAGACCACTGAAAAATTAATACCCAAATAAACCAGCTGGTTCAGCCAGCATCAGAAAACTGCAACCATTAATATAGCATTTCAGTGATGTCAGGGAGTGTGTACTGTGGGTCTTAATATGAACTATACTCTTTGAATTATAATTCTACTTCTATAAGTTGGTCTTATATAACTTTAAATATAGAAAATTCCCTAATGTTCAAACTTCATGGGAGATTAGTGGTTCTTAGATACTCCTCTTTTCTTTTGACTATCCACCATGCTTCCTAGTTGTGCATTTAAAAACAGCAGCTCCATTTCCTTTGGGAAATTGACCTTCCTCAATTTCTTATAGTTCTCAGGGGGATAGGGATCTGCCCCAACATAGCGACTGATCCAGGGTCAACCAGAGTCCTTCTCCGGAAGCCATCATGTCCCCCATTACTCTGAGGTCCTATCCTGGGAGGCCCTCAAAACTCTCTCTTCTTGCCATATTATTGAATGTTTCCTATTTGTAATAATTGAGAAAAACATCTGATCTATCTTGTTCTTCTAAGTTATATGACTATGCTTTCTTCTTCTTTTTTTCCTGGTCCTTTTTTCTTATGCTAATTCAATTTATATTTTTATCACTTTAACCAAAAGATTCTTGAGTATCACAAGCTGGTATGAATACAACTGATATAAACATACTGAAAACCAAACAAATAAAAAATCCAGCAAAATTCCAAATTTTTTATTCATAGGGAAAAAAATACTGTATGGAAAATGGTGATTATGGACTTACTAGAAAGTGTTTTTTTCTTGAGCTCTTTCAACTTTTCTATATTTTCTGCTAGATTTTCCATAATAGGTATATACTTCATTTTTAATTGCAAACAGCAGCGCTCACACCCCCTGTAATTTGCCACCATGGTAACATCCCAGAAGAGGAAGGGGAAAACAAGAGCAAGAGGTGCAGGGAGTTAGGTACAGATTGATTACTGAAAACTGTGTTGTTTCCTTTCCACTCCCAATTGCTTCTCGAGAAAACATTCTAAGCTCTGCTGAAATGTTTAAGTTACATGCTGTCAAACATCTATAGCTGTCATGAAGGTTAGGAGTGGAAAAATGTTAAATTGACATTTGTTCCTGCGGAGTGCATAGCTACTTTATTGGGAGAAAATGTCAGGTAAATAGAGGGAAAGGTTAAAAAAGAAGGCTTTTATTTTAATAGATAGCAACTGGTAAATATCTTGATGAATGTTAATAGACTCATGCAATGTTCTGACACCACTGGAGCTGGGCTGCCGAAGGGGATACTGACTGCGCCAGGGCTAAGATGGACCATCTCAGCAAGCCATCTACCATCTAATCCCAGTAGCCTATTGTTAGATAATGTTTGACTATTACCTCAGGGGGAGTGAAATGGCTGTGATGATCTTTATATCCTCTTAGCTTTATCAGCAGCTGACAGAGCCTTGAATACAGCAGACTTTAGGTTATGTTTCTTTATCCGAGAGCAGCCCCGCGTTCTGGAGTCCCATGGTGTGTAATAGTCATCCACTCTGAAAGAATGACAGCGCCTCCACAATAGACTGCAACGGGGTTAAACTCAGTGTTGGTTTCTGAATGTTTATAAAGGCAATTTGCTGGCAAAGTGCAGGGCATTTAAGATTGAGTTGAGGGTTATAGTGTAATGGGATTCTGTCTCATTGTCAAGAGATGGATGGAAAAGAGCTCTCCAAGTTAATGTAATAGTTACAAGGGTTCTTAAAAGCAGATTTAATCTGATTATGTATCATCTTTGGAAATTTGGACAGTGAATTGAGGCAGTCAACAATAAACCCAAAACATGCCAATGGGAAAGTAGAGGCATCATATTCTCTGGTCCCTCCCAGTCCTGTATTCTAAGACATGTTCTTGTGGCAGATTATAAAATTAATATGGTGGTTGCACATAATTGCCAAAACACTTTATTATTTGACCCTGTGTTAAGGAGATTAATTTAATTTAGACTTTTATCAGGCTTTTGTCATGCTTCCCCAGAAATTCTTCCATAGTTGACTATCTGATCTCTTGGCCTTGACCTATTAACCCTTCCCATCCACCTTCTTCATCACCATCAGAGTGATCTTCCAAAAAAAAAAAATCTCATGAGTTCTTGCTTCTGTCCCAAACAAAAGAAAACTGAGGAATTGAATTCCTCCTTTCGTTTTCTGTTGCCTATACAACGGTCTTCTTCTTTATCTTGGCATTTAATCTCACTTTTTTGGGGCCATCTCCTGCTGCTCTTCACATGGCTCCCATCTTGCCTAGATACCTTCAACTTCCAAATATTCCTTAATAGGTCATGATTTTTTCATGTCTCCGAGACTTTATTTGCATATGTTCTTATTTGATGAGAGTGCTTTTGCCTCCTTCTTCATTTGGGGAAGGTACTGAATAATAAGGCACGAGAGATACACTGAAGACACCAGTAGAGAGCTGTTAAACCATGGTAGAGAATTTGCACTTGATCGTAAGGTCAGAAACTACAGACTCAGATGATCTTGAATAAAACACTAAGGATAAAAGCTGTTTGAAATTCCCCTCTGTTATCAGAGATTTGTGATCTCTGGGAAGAAAGGGACTCCATAACAGACCCTGAAACCTCAATTCTGTAATTTTCCTGATATAAGATCTCCACTTTACAAATGAGGAGACTGACAAGCACACAGATGTGAATTGATAGCCTTGAGTCTGTGGCTAATAAACCCATGATACCATGCTATATCTAGACTACCTCAAGTATCCCATCTCAACTGTCTCCTGACACTTTGCTTGTTCATCTGCTTTAACATTTGCCAAGTAGTGTTATAACTTACATGCTTGCATTTGTTTCCATCGTCTTTAAGTTAAAATCAACAAGAATATGTCATTCAAGTTTCTTGCCACGGTGCCTGGCATATTATAGGTGAAATTAAAACAAAAATAAAAAGTTGTGGCATACTGATAAGTACAAGAAAACTTGGTTTTTGAAGGTATATTTTCAGGCATTGTATGCATAGGATATATTGTGTTCTACCCCTGAAATTGGTATTTACAATGGCCCTACTGCTTTTCATTTATCATTTGGATGACAGAATGCTGACCAGCATTATTATTGTAGACAATAGAAAAAGATTTATATGTTAAATGCCTTAAGAATTTGAGAAACATGATCATATGATTTAATACTGCTTATAATTGCTATGTAAAGAAAAGAAAAATAATCTCTGAATATATGCTATAAGGTTTGAGAAGATTCACCCAAAAAAGGATTTGTGGGTCATTTTTGTTCATTAGCAAATATGAATTCACAATATTCATACTTTATTGTTAATGAAGTGTTTAAATACATAAATTAATAGGAAGTATTTAGATAGGTAAACTAATGGAAATATCTTTCAGTTCTTAGATAACTGAACCTATGTTTATATTCTATGACTTTATCAGCAGATAAAAACTTGGAAAACTTCTATTGATAAGGGAAAAAATGGTGGATAGTCAATGATAAAACTTGTCATAATATATATTAGGCATGTTGTTATAAATGATTTTTATGCACTGTCACCTTTGATTCTCACAACCTTTGAGAAAGTTGAGTAAATTGGTTTCACAATTATAAAAATAAGTTGCCCATACAGTTAATCAATGGTCGAGCCAAGATTCTCATCCAGAACTGAGTTTAACCTCTTTAACCTTCACTGAATACCATTCTACCTTCAGAAGATATTTAATTTCTTTGGCTTGGAGAAAATAATATTGCAAGAGGATATGAGTATTATAAGAGATATACAGTTATATGCAAAATGAGAGTCCCTGCTTCCATCTGAGCCTGGAGAGGAGGACACTGGGTTATGCTGCAATTGCAGACGTTTCAATTAGGTCATTTAAAGAAGAAGACACTAGAATATTTTGTCTTGGAAGATGGTAGAGTCTTCTGCAGAGATCAAATAAAGCAAGCTCGAAAGGCCCACCAGCATTCTTTCTGGAGGGGAAGCGGCCAACGTGGTGAAAGTCTCATTTCAGTTAAACAGGGTACTGTGTACTGATTGAGCATCTTTAGAGACTCCATGGAAAGCAGCAATTAATACGGCTCCGCTGTATAGGATAGCAGGACTTCTTGTTGGAACAGCTGTTTGTTGATCCAGCTGACATTCTCTTTCATCCACCCATCCATTGTTCTCCTTAAACAATAGCGAGATACAAATGTGAGTTTTACTCACTCTAATGAAAAGGGTAGAGTTTCTCTCCCTATAAATATTTTCAAAAGCCTTGATGATTCATGAGATTTGCACAAATACATTTAGAGCCGAAAGTAAGTGTATAAGGCGTTTGGAGAATACTCTGCCCCTGGCATTACAGGGAGGGGAAGGCACCTACATTAAAAATAACTCTGCTTGTGCTTTTAAGGCAAACACGCTCTTCATTACTCTCCTCTTTGCCCCACTCCCCCCCTGGAAAAAATAAACATCATCCAAAACAAAACCTGACATAAGAGAAGACTGCTTCTTGGGTGGGCATGAAGGCAATCTTGCCCTGAAGCAAGGTGACCTTTAAAATTTCCTTTCAAGCCCATTATTCACTGGCTTTATCTAAACATTGCTTATGAAGGGAGATAAAATATGGATGAGTTTTCAAATGAAGAAAGCAGCAAAGACTTACTGACTCTGTGTTGTTGCAAAAAGGAAATTGGATTTGTACCTTCATCTCCTGCATTTCTCATTTATTTCATTCAGGCATGCGGGGGATGTAGCAAGTATCAAATTCACCTATGAAGCTCATCTTGTACAATAAAAACCTGATGGCTTCATCTCTTTTCCTCTGCAGAAAGCTACGTTTCCCTTTCAAGTTACTAGTAGTTCTTCATGCTCTTCTGTTAGAGAAGATTCCAAACTTTAAAAAATGTCGCTCTGGGCATTTTTCTTTTAGCGATGCTTCTGAAAAGAGGGGCTCAAAGTACACATGAGATTAGACTCAAACACCTGTGGATTTCCCCAACATTTCCAAGGTATCATATCACTAAACCCCTGTTTTGTCTCTGTCCTTCGCCAAGACACTGAGTCCCACTCATTCCAGCTGGCTGTTGCTTATGATTCAGGATGCGGGTTGAACACCACCTCTTCAAAGATCTTTCCTGACCACCCCAATCTAAAGAGCCACTTGTTGCTATCACATCCCATTGTTCCAAGCCTCTACCTAGAATTTGTTACCATCTTCTTTATTTATTTAATGTTCATATCTCTCAACTGAATGTATTCCATGAGAACAAAGGTCAAGTCTGCTTTATTCACCTTTACACACCCAGCAGCTACAACAGAGCTTAGGGATAGTATGCACCCAATTAATATTTGTTGGATGAATGAATGAATGGTGCCCTCAACAGAAAATACACTGCAAATGTCCATGAATAATCCATATTATACAAAAAACGTGCATGGAAAAATATAGACAAATATTAATTACTTGGCATTCCCAGGCCAGGGAGGAACCTGCAACCAAGGTATGTGCCCTTGACTGGAATCGAACCCAGGACCCTTTGGTTGCAGGCAGATGCTCTATCCACTGAGCCAAACCAGCGAGGGCTGTAACTAACTCTTTACTTTGCCCTGGATATCTCTGCTTAGATGGCATATTCAAAACTCAGTTCCTGATCTTTCCACACCTGCATACTTCCTCTACTCAGTTTTCTTTATTTCACTCAATGGCAACATCACCCCTTCAGTTGATCAGAAAAGAACTTGGAGTCACCCTTAGGTTCCCTCTATCTCCTATATCCCCTCTTGGCCCTTAGTTCAAAATACATCTAGAATATAAATATTTCTCACTTTCTCTACTGCTGCCATCTTGGTTCAATCACCATTATCTCTTGTTTGAATTATTATAATAGACCCTACAGTATTCTACCTATTTTTGCCCTTAGCTCCTACAGTCTAATTTGACATGCACAATGTTAAGATATATGTCACATCATGTCTCTCTCCCACTAAAAACCCTCTAATACCTTCTCATCCCACTCAGAGTAAAATTCAAAGCCCTTATAGTAGTTAATGATCTCCTCAGAAAATTCATCCTCTGAGAATTTGTCTTTACCTCACATGACCATTTCTGTCCTTCAGTTGTCTGATCTTTTTATGGAAGGTCATTTTTAGAACACTTCAAAAGCTTTGAGGTTAAAAGACTATATGGAACTTTCTAGAAAAAAAATATGTATATCTTCTGAAATATACCAAAGATAATTATCAATGAGCACCAGGATTATAAAAACACAACCTATATCATTAAAATGATATGCTTTTGAAAAACTATTTTCAGTCTTTTCATTGAGGAAAAGGTTTATTTTAGCCTTTGGAATTGGAGAGACCAGATTCACATGTGTAGCACTTATACTCTGGGAGGTTCAGTTGTGCTGGAACTGTGAAATGGAGGTAACAATACCTTGCAAGATGAATGCAAAAATTAGAGAAAGCATATGGAAAGTTCTTTGCATAGTGTAGGTGTTTTGTAAATGGTCATCAATTCTTATAACACTAGTGTTGATGGTAATATGATATTCAAAATATGTTTAGTTTACACACTAAAAATCTATAGACTTTTTCTTTCACTTTTAAAAAATGTGTACGTATTACTCATCCAGCTACTCTCTGGTTGTATTCATTAGTATTTGTCCTGGAGAATGTCTTGGCATAGCAGATTATTGATGACAATGCTCCCTGTTCTACTTTTTGTTTGGAAGCAATATTAATTTATATGCTGATTAACTAGGGGGGCTGGTCACCTTACTCCTCTGCCTTTGTCATAGATCTCATTTATTTGTAATCAATTTTTTCTTAACCCTTACACTCCCAAGGAGATGGTACATGAGTACATTAATTATTTGCTTCATACTTTCATTCATATGACAAACAGCTAATGGACAGAAGCAAAAAAAATAGGTAAATTACAATTTCTTTTGGGATCAAGACTGTTTCAAACTTGCAAAGATTAATTTTGTGAAAATTCTTTCTTACTAATAATATTGTGCATATGTTAATAAGATATGAATATAATGTATATTGAAGGGTCATTAAATAAGTATGAATAAAACTAGGAGGATAGCATATAATAAAAGTAGGGTTTTTTTCTATATAAAATGCATATATAAAATTAAAGTAAAAAGAGGACCTCTCAGACTGACTGTATATTTTTCTCTGGCTCTGACCTACTATTTAGTTGGTCCAAGTTTTGAGGATACATTCGTATATTGATGCCCTTTAACCCTGAAGTTTCAAATTATAACACTGTTGAAATTCTCTATTAAATAATAATTTTATTACATTGTTTACCAGTGTCCTTCGGTGGTGGAGTGGGGGTATGGTATTACAAATACTGATATCTTGAGATCCTGGGATATTTTACAGTAGAAACCGTTTATGGATATAGCTCAATGTTGACCATGATTCTGAGCTTTACAATGAGAGTAGATCGTCACAATTTTTCCTAGATCATCTGGTAGTCCTGGGAACAATTACCAACAGTTCTTATAATTAGTGACTGTTCCTTATGTTTTTGTCACTAAAACTTTATTATGAGTTGCAATGACAAAATACTATTCAGAGAAGTGGAAGAGTTACTAGATGGTGATTTGAAATAAAGAATAAGAGTAAGGAAGGTAAGAAGGCTAAGGAGGAGTAGAGAGAGGGAGGGAGGAAGGCAAAAAGAAAGGAAGGAAGGAAACAAGGAAGGAAGGAAAGGGGAAGGAAGGGAGGGAGGGAGGGAGGGAGGGAGGGAGGAAATGTGTGAAAGAAAATAAGTGAAAATGAATAGAAATGAAAAATAATAAAGGAAGGAAAGAAAGTAACAACCATTTTTTACTCTGTCTCAGTCTAAGTATAACACATGTTATTGGATCCTCACAGCATTTCCCATTTGATAGATGCAAACCTGTGTGGTGCCCATAGAAGGAATATTTTATTCCAAGGGATCACTGATACACTGAGTATAAAGTTACTCTAAAGCCTCCACACTTTGTTTTTTCATTGGTTTTTATTTTTGGCTTTGTTTTCTGTCTTTGCTCCATAACCATTATGAGCACACTCTGTGGGCTAATTTTAGCCACAAGGATTTAATGTCACTTTTAACTACAGATGGCTAGGCAATTAGGTAATTTTGTTTCTCTAGTGGCAGCCCATCAGGGTAGTGTGATAAAACCACTGTAGCAGGAGATCACTCACAGAGCCAAGGGCTCTGATCATTTTTCTTGTTGGGCACAAGCTTCCTTACTGAAAACAAAAACAAAGAGGCAGGATCCCATTGTGGGTGAGACTCCAGCTCAGGATTCAGACTGACTGGGTTTGAATCTTAGCTCTCTTTTACAGTCCAGGATAGTTCATACATCTTATTTCTGGGGCAGAATGGAGAAGTATAAGCAAGGTAAGTTAAGAGAAATATGATCATCTCTTTTCCATCATTTTTTAAAATTCCACCACATTACTTTATCTCCCTTTTTATTAAAACAACAACAAAAACACACATTTTACCAGAGATCTCTCAACTGAGGATTAAAAAAAAGGTGGTGCCAATTCCATATGGTTTAAAAAATGCCTTGGAAAACAAGTTAAATTAAAGACGAAAATTGGCAACTGCCATCAAGTCAGGTCAGTCCTTTTGGAATGGGCAGGTTTTAATTCCTGAACAGTCAGGTTAGGACGGAAGCCCTGACTCACTTGACCACAGTCTTTTTTTTTTTTTATTGACAGGGAATCAATACTAAGAGCTGAACATCCAGAACTGGGTCTTCTAGGAGACCTGACTTGACATCTTATTCTGTGCAAGTGAGTGGAAGTGGTGAAGAATGTGAAAGAAAGCCTTGGTTTGAATATTTTCCAAAGGTAGAATTTATGAGGTAATTGAAATCCTTTTTGACAAGTATTGCCTATGCATGCCAACGCTGAGCCATTTACTATAAATTAGAGTGAAATCTCTGTGATCAGAGCTGCTCACAAGGGAACCTATTACCAGTAAGGGAAGAGGAGAGGTTGTGGTAGCCAGCTCATTTGGCACAATGGGAAGTGATCCAGCATTGTTATTCCAAGTTAACACCCCTTTCCAAAGGATAGGACTTTGCACATGCTATCAACTTTTTACTCACTGCACTTCTGAAATAAAGAATTTTCTTCAATTGCCAGGTAAGGAAGAGTGGAACTTAGAGGTTAAGTTCAGGTTATCGTGATGGGTTAGGAATTCGGGCTGGAATGCGGTCTTCCGGATGCCCAGTATTTATCATTTTACACCCTTCAACATACTCTCTGATGTGAAATGCTGATGACTTCAGCATAGGAGAATCTATGAGGCTTCTCTACGGCTTGGAAAATTAGAACTTGTTGCTCTCAGAAGTCAGAAGTAGACAGTTCTGAGCCTGGGCATTTACCACTTGGAGTCAATAAATCCACACCTTCATTCTTCTTCTTTTCTTCTTTCTTTTTTTTTTTTTGTTTTGTTTTTTGTTTTGGTTTAAGCCTCACCCAAGGATATTTTTCCAATGATTTTTTTTTTTTTTAGGGAAAGAGTATGAGAGAGGGAAAGACAGAGAGAAACATCTATGTGAGAGAAACACATCCATCGGTTGCCTCCTGCACAAGCCCTGACCAGAGCCTGGGCCGGGGAGGAGCCTGCCACTGAGATATGTGCCCTTGACCAGAATAGAACCTGAGACCCTTTGATCCACAGGCCAACATTTTATCCACTGAGCCATACCAGCTAGGTCCATTCTTCTCCTTCTAGGAGAGAAATCCTGCACGAGATCATGGCAGCATTCTCCAGTTGTTTCTCTCACAATTCAAGAGAAGAAAAAAACTACATTTAGTCTATAGTTAAAACACTATATAAAGCCCTGTTTTGAGTCACCTCATTTCGCATCTTGAAATGTATGGATTTTCGTAACATTTAAGCACTCACTGTTTTCTCAGTTTCATGTGGAATTATTCATATATATCACTCCATTCTCATACAATATTTTTTGTTAGTGGTGCTGGGTTTTTTTGTTCGTTTAGTTATTTTGTTTTTTTCTCCTTTTGTTTTTGTTTTAACTTCCAAGTTAATCCCTGATCAACTTCCTGATATTAGTGACAGGTTCTGTCATTTCAGGTGTAGTATATTAAGCATTACTGAAAACAGCTCCATATCAAACTGACCTCCCAGGAGATGACGGTAAAGCACAACTCATTGGTTTAATCATTGCATTCCACAAAGGGAGATGTCACTTAACTAGCTTTCCTCTCAGTGCCAGGAAATTGGCTCAAAGTATTTTTCTTCAGATAAGTGAACATGCTTGTCATAGCTTCCTATGCCTGTTAAATCTTCCTATGAGATATTTTAAAGAGAAATATGTAAATATTTTGACTACTTGTGCCATTCTTTTCAGACTGCTTTGCAGATTATATATGGGTCTCTATATGAAACAGGAAGGAAAAGCAAGTAGAATTTTCTTAATGTAGCATTTTTCATTAATGGAGACAGAAAGACTAAAGGAACAATTTTTTATAATGGAGTCTTAATGTAAATAGCCAAAAAAGAGGAATATATACTCCGTGAGCTGGCCTCCAAGCCAGCTGATGGAAGAGTATTATGAGTCTCTAGGACAGCATGTCCTCTTACCTTTTCTCCCTGACAGAAGATAAATAAACCAGGGCTTAAGAGTAGAATATTTGCCAAAGACACATTAGTGGAGACTTGGTATGTAGCAAGACTTTTATGGGTTTGCTACATCTTACATGAACAGAGGTCTGTAAACCACCCTTTAATCTTAGAAATATGTTCTTTACAACCTATAGTTAGCAGATGTGATATATTCTGTACATAGATGGGGTTGGGAAAAGTGAGGGAGTTTTCCCCAAGCAGTTCTCATTAAAGTCTTTCTTTCAATCCAGTTATTTAATTTTTGCTTTTTTCATGATTATTATTGAAAGAACTAGAGGCCCGGTGCACAAATTCGTGCACGGGTGGGGTCCCTTGGCCTGCTGGCAATTGGGGACAATTGGGGTGGGAGTGCACTTGCATTGAGCGTCTGCTCCCTGGTGGTCAGTGCGCATCATAGTACCAGTCATAATGGTTGCTTAGGCTTGTATATATAGATAGATAATATAATGTTGATGAAATTTGAAGCCGATATCATGTAATAATTGTACTGGTTCCAGTCATCTGAGGTAACACAGTGGCAGATGTTTTTAATTGTCAAAGGACCATATTTTTCAGTGGAATATATTTCATTCAATTTGGGGTTATAAATATAAATGTATAATTTCACTGAGGAAAAAATTATATCTCTAATACTTGCTCACAGCTGCAGGGCTGAATAAAACAATGAGCCATGGCTCCTGATTTGAAGCAACAGAAACCATCTCTGGCCTTAACCAAAAGATGGCAAGGATGCCCATAATTGAAAATTGGCTGACAGTCTGAGGCTTAGACAATGGGGAGTTGAGTCCAGGCTGCAGAAAGTTCAGTCAAAGTCATGGTATAGCCATAATCTGGTCCATGGGCTCTTGCTTTGGTTGGAATCATCTGAATCTCCTTACATTTCCTCATTCTTTTTATTACTGGTCCAAGGTTCAGAGGTCCAGAACCAATGCCTTATCAACAAATCTTACCTACTGGCTTGTTCTGTGATCCAGCCAAGAGTGTAGAGGAAGGTCCCAGCTTCTGTAGTTTGAGATAGAAGCAGCAATAGTAGACAAGCACTGGGAATTATCTTCTTATTATGTTGGCACACAGTGGAAAACTAATAAAAATAGTGAGAAGTAATGAGGTCAGCCAAAATTGACAAATGCTACTCCACATAAGTATTGGCTTGGAAGTCATGATGGGTTTTTAGACTGGACTTTATCATTGCGAACTGTGAGACCTTGGAAAAGTCCTTTGTCCTCTCTTCCTCAGTCTTTATAATGTCAGGGGCATCAGGGTGGGTGGGGGGGGTGGGTTCTAGATGAAATAAGTGAAGGAATTAAGCAAGAAAAACCCTTCATAGACACAGACAGATGGAGGCAGATAAAAGGGGGTAAAGGGAGGATAAATGGTGATGGAAGGAGACTTGAGTTTGGGTGGTGAACACACAACACAATATACAGATGATGTATTATAGGTACACTTGAAATCTATATAATTTTAGTAACCATTATAATCCCAATAAAGTCAATAAAATATTTTTAAGATTACAAATTTATTGTAGATCCGGAATGGGAAGTAAATGTTATTTACATGGTCTTTCCTCTGGTTTCCATAGCAGACATCACTAATCAATCACTGTATTCCTTCCTCTGGAGATATGACCTCAGTATCCTTCATAGAGTGCTCTGGCAGCAACTACTGAATTATTAGAGTTGGAAAATGAGATTAAACCTTGTAAATATCTCTGAACTAGAGGTTAATTATATTTCCTTGAAGTGTTAACATTCTTTAAAGTTCCAGGACTAAGAAGTATTATTAGTTGAATTGTTTTAGAAAATTAGAAAGAACCTAGATCATGTGGAAATGGAATTATAAAGTAGCTAATCCTGTAATATCTGATTAAAGAGGAAGAAAATATTTTTAAACTTGAATGGCTTGTATTTTGAATGTTGAGATGTTAAAAGAACACTTTGCTCCATTGTGGAATGTGCTAGTCATCCCCTGCCATTAATCCAAGAAAGTCCTCAGCTCACAAAGACTATTCTTTGAACAATAAAAAGTAAGATATTGGTCTGAGGCTTAAGTGATAAACTATATTATTGATGATATATATATAAATGTAATATTATATTGCTTATGGTAAAGAAATTACTGTTAGCCACAATTTATGTTGTTAATGGTAAAGGAACTACTATTTAAGTAGTCTTTTAAAGTTTGTAGAAAACAGGATCTAAAACCGCTCAAAAAAATCTATCCTAGAATTTTCTAGGCTATGCTACTAAACATAATGGCAAGTTTAGCTATTGTGACCAAGTACAACATATTTATTTAGTACCATTTTCATTTATTAATATATTTAATAGTATGTATTTTGTATTTGGAGATCTTTAAAAATATCTCAAGCTACTATTCAGACTAGATGGATGTGCAATTTAGGACAAGTAACACCAGATGGAATGACTATAGTTTGCAGAAATTGCTGGTTTCCAATGACTACAGCATCCCTTCTCCACCCAGTAGGTTTCCATTGTCTTCCCTATAACTCTGGGCTGTGTTTGTATTCATCTGCACATCAGAGTTTCCTTTTGGAATGATAATAATTTGTAATATGTCCTTGAATCATGCCAGGAAAATATCTTTCTAATCCAAGGAAAAATATATATATATGTATTTTATAAATGTGACACTTTAAAAAAATATATATCTTTATTGATTTCAGAGAGGAAAGGAGAGGGAGAGAGATAGGAACATCAATGATGAAAGAGAATCATTGATTGGCTGCCTCCTGCACACCCCTTACTGGGGATTAAGCCTGCAACCCAGGCATGTGCCCTTGACCAGAATCGAACCTAGGATCCTTCAGTCTGCAGGACAACCCTCTATCCACTGAGCCAAACTGGCTAGGGCCCAAGGAAAATATTTGGGTCCATGAAACGACAAAAAGTCTTATAAAACAGATTAGGGGCACTAGCTTTCTGTAGGGTCCCTAGAACAAAGTTAGGTTCACAAGCTAACCTCCCTCTGTACCTGTGGTAGATTACAAAAAGACCACACATCTTCTCATTCCTGTATGCATGCCCTTTAACAATGCAATTTTGCAACTTCTTTCTTCAAGAGAGGTAGAGTCTATTTCTCTACACCTTGAATCTGGGTAGGACACATGTCTTGCTTTGGCCTAAGGGTTCTTATCAAATATAATGCAAACAGAGGCTTGATAAGTGCTTGAGCTTTGTTGCTCTTGGAAAGACGGAGCCCACACCATGTGAATTAGTCTACACTAGCCTTCTAGATAATGAGAGACACCTTAGTTCCATCACTCTTGTTAACATCTTGTGAATCGTCAACAATGTCAGTGAGGCCTTTCAACACCTTTCAGCCCTATCTGAGCTGCCTCACTATAAACTGCCCAGTTAATTCTCAGAATCATGAGAAATAATCTTTGTTGTTTCAGTATGTTAAGGCTTGGGGTGAATTTTTAAGGAGAAAAATATAGCTCCTGCCCTTGCTTGTATTCGCCTCACCACTAACCCAGGACTGGTTTGCCTACCTCAAGGAATAATCTCTAGGAATTCCTTAGATCTGCCTACTTGTCAAGGAATAGATTGCATCCTAGATGTACTGCAAAAGGCTTCTGATAGCTTTTTCATAGTTTTAAGGAAAATTGTCTTTGGACTTTTCGGTTTTTATTATTTTAGCTTCAGGCATTAGTTTCTCTGTGTTTGTTTGTTTGTTTTCAATTAAAACATCTATGAAAGCTTCATATCAGCGAATTTTAAGCTATCACAAAAAAGTAAGTTCTCACTTTGTTTGGGATTAATCTGACTGTGCATTTGTTGTGGCATTGAAGAGTAAAAAAGGCAAATGAGACCAAAAAGTATCTCAACGAGAGAGGGATGAAGCCTCATAACATTTAAGATGCATAATATTATCCTGGTAGGAAACTAGAGGCCAATTTGCTATTAGAATATAAGTTCTTTGAGACATTTTGCTCTAGGTCCTAACATTCCAAGGTATATCTTATTCTGCGTCCCAGGGCCAATTGATTCATGTTTTCTCTCCTCCACCTTCAGGCTACTTCTAACAGCACATCTTCGCTTTTCCTGGGGAGTGTCTCCATGTAGAGTTTCTTCCAGAATTTTTATCTGTTTTGATGGTGTTACTTGGTCCCCTTTCAGAGTTAGTGCATGTACACATACTAGTATTTGCATGGATGCATTTGTCATATTTCTCTTCTCTTTGTGCCTTGGAAATGGTTTTCTGGGGAAAACTGGCCAGAGACATGTTTGGGAGGAATAGCAATGCATGGTAATCTATGGTCAGAGAGATTGTGCCTAAATTATATATCACATCTGTACTTATGAAAATGCTTTTTTGTTTTTATCATATTTCAGTAATGTGATAGTGTTTGGGGGTACATAAATATGCTGTTTATGCAGTTCTGGAGTTTTCTGGTCTGGTGTTATGATGTCAATTATTTCAATTGTCGCAACTTAGGAACCAACTTAGAAGTTGACAGAAAGTGCTAGTTCGTGACTAAGCATGTAATAACATTGGCTTTGCATTCAAATCCCAATGCCCAGATTCAACGTAGAGCCACAGTGTTCCCTGCAAAAGTTGGAATAGGGTCACAATAGTTCCTATGGCAGCTGGTTTTGAATAACTACTGGTTAAGAATTTTCTTTAGTTTGACAAATTAAAATGATCAAGAATAAGAGTCATGCAAAACAGCTCATCATTTTCAGTTCAACAGCACCCTTTGGATGTGACAAAAAACATGTAATGTTTTTTTCTAGAAGTCAGTAGCTTTGTGAATATTTTATCCTGAAAATTCAGTTTAAATTCTATCTTAATTTTTCCTTCCGAAATAAGTATAGCAAGCATATATTGAAAGCTGTCTGTTAACTCTGGTCAAGTCTGTGAAATCCACCGACTTCTAAAATAGAGGCAGCAGAAGGCAGAGGTGTCTCACAGAAAGGTATTCTCTTAACTCGTCCCTTGCTGGGACTGCCTACATCAATACAGGAAAGCACTGAGAGAACAATGTTCTATGTTAATAGTAGATAAAGCAAATTTTGACCTGTAGTTAGTAACTTGAACTCCCTTCTACTTCTCAGAAGGACAACAAATAAAAAGAAAGATGGTGTCTGGAACCTTGGGATGAGTTAGACTCTAGCTGATTATGATAAGCTGATAGGATATGTGAAAAAATAACTCTTTTTCAGACTTTTGCTGAGAAGACACTCCATATTGGGGTTCTGGTGATTTATGCTCTCTTTTCAGTATCCAATAAAAAATGGTTAAATCATCAAGCAAGAATCCTTACTGTGCCCGGTGTGGTAGTTCAGAATCAAATTCTTTCCCTAATTTTTTTTCACCAGTCAGTGGAAACATGCTTGAATTTCAACATGATTTGCAACCTCCAGTAGGATGTTTACTATTATGTATTCCTAACTGTTTACAATCAAAATTAGTCTTATGTTATTATTAATCTCTCCAGTGTTTGTGTGGAAATTATAAGGACATGAGTTGAAAGGTCAAAGGATCTTTTAGCCAGGGCCAAAGTTTAGAATTATCTTCTCTCTAACCCAACTATCCTACAGGCAATCATTCCATGTCAGTAGCTCCTAGAATTAATAACAATGCCAAATCAATGCATTAGTGAGTCCATATTTTTCATGATACTGGTACTGAGCATCTTGTATAATATATGCAAAGAACTGTTCTGGTGTTTAAAAAGAAATAAGAACAGCCTAAACTGGTTTGGCTCAGTGGATAGAGCGTCGGCCTGTGGACTGAGGGGTCCCAGGTTCGATTCTGGTCAAGGGCATGTACCTGGGTTGCGGGCACATCCCCAGTGGGAGATGTGCAGGAGGCAGCTGATCGATGTTTCTCTCTCATCGATGTTTCTGACTCTCTATCTCTCTCCCTTCCTCTCTGTAAAAAATCAATAAAATATATTTTTTTAAAAAAGAAATAAGAACAAAGCTGTGACCTTAAGGAGAAACAGGTGAAGATATGGAGTGGAACTAACTACCTTTTAGCTCTCAAGGAGCGTCTAGCTTTTGATTAAGTTGGAGTAAGGTACTTGTTATGTTTAAGGATCTAAACAAACTCATCTTAAGTTATAAACCTGACTGTTGGTATAATGCATTGATTTACAACACATTTTTTAAATTAACACCTATCATTATTTATTTACTTATTTGTTCAATTAGGAAATATTTATTGGGTGTCTGTTATATGCCAAACCCTGTACTAGTCTCTGGAGACAGAGCAATGATGAAAATGGAGAAAAATTCCTGCCCTGTGTAGTTTTGTAGCAGTAGGGGAAGACAGATGATAAAATGGAGAAGTTAAAATACAATAAGTTAAATGGAAAAAAAGTTATGGAAAAAATTAAGGGAAGAAAGTGGGATAGTGTGTGTGTGTGTGTGTGTGTGTGTGTGTGTGTGTGTGTGTGTGTTAGGGGCAGCAATTTTGAAAAGGATAGTGACAGACACAGCATTAGATTTTGAAGTAAAAATAATAAATGAGTCTGACATGCTCATGGAACTGACAGCCTAGTGGAGAGGAAAGATGACTATATAGATACTTGAATTAAATTGTGGTATTAGAATCAGAGGTATAATAATGTTATGGATGAGGACACAGGCCAAGGAGACCTTGAGTAGCTTAGGGGATCAGGAAGGCCTCATGGATAAAATGACATTAAAATTGAGACCAAAATGGTCTGGCTGCTGTGGCTCAGTGGTTGAGCATCAACCTATGAACCAGGAGGTCACGGTTCGATTTCTGGTCAAGGCACATACCTGGGTTGCCGGCTTGATCCCCAGTAGGGGGTGTGAGGGAGGTAGCCGATCAATGATTATCTCTCAACATTGGTGTTTCTCTCTCTCTTTCCCTCTTCCTTCCTCTCTGAAATACACACACACACACACACACACACATACATACATATTAAATGAGACCAAAATGTAGAATAAGCCTCAGAGAAGTAAAGTGAGTTAGTGAGTTGAGGGTCAGCACAGTAAAAAATAAGTTCAAAGATTTAGAAGGAATTGAGAACTTGGTACAGTCAAGAAACTAAAAGGTTAAAATGGCTGAGGTGTGAATTGGAGAAGAGTGACATGAAATGAGTTTCCAGAAGTAAGCACTGGTCCTATCGAATACCGTGTTAAGAAATGTGGACTTGGTCCTAATAACATACAGAAATGATTAAAAGAATTGAAAGGCTTGGAAAAGACTTGAGCTTGGTCCTCAAGGGCCAGTAGGGAGGCAGAATCCTGATCCTGAATGTCCTCTTCACGCTGCTCTTTGATTCAACTCATTAGCTTTCCTTTCATCTTCAAAATCCATTTATCTGTGACCCACACATTTATTCATGTTTTTCAACAGATATATAATATTGGTAACTTACACTTGGGTCATGTCCAAATAAACCCTCTTAATTCAAGTGTCTGAAAAGATGCATTGTGTTTCTCTTAGAACTTAATGAACTAAAATTTCTGTGTGAACAACACAAAGCACAGGGCTGCAATTTTTATCTTAATTTTCACTCACTTTAGTCTTTATTGCATTTGACTGCCTTGCCTTACATTTACAAAACACAACAAGAAAATAAGTATAGCTCCCTTGACATATTACATATTATTTTTTTTCCAAAAATATAATGTACATGTTTCATTCTCAAGAACATTCCATGACATTCCCATGCACTTTTATAGTTGGAAGTGTTCACAGTGATCTAAATTATTAGAGATGAGGAAACTACCCACATGAGAGAGAATGTTAATTTATATTATTTGATAAAGTTTTCCTATAGTATTATTACTTTTACTTTATATATTTTATATGATTTTGTTTTATATATTTTAATAAATTGTTTTTTCAAAAAATTGTTAATGCAAATATACGTTGCAAAAATCCAAAAGTTGTAAAAGTGTATACAATTAAGTTTCTCTTCTATCCCCTTTTCTAGGCTATACTATTTCCACCTCCTCATATTATTTTTATGGAATCTGTTCAGATATATTTTATGTATAGATTAGCATATATTAAATATGTGTGCACATATTGTAAGACACAAATTTTAGCACTCTCTGCATATGTTTTTCACATTGCTTATCACTGAGCAATATATTTTTTATATCATTCCATATAGATATATAGAAAGAGCTCTTTAATTATTTTTAATAGTTATATAGTATTCTATTGCATAGATGTAACCTTATTAATTTAATTAATCCCATGTGTAAGGGATTTTATTTCTCCAAATAGTTTCATGATAAAAATATTTCAACAAATATATCTTATATAATATTATTTGTACATAGTGGGATTTTGCCTACAAGTTTGGGTGCAGAGTATGTAAGTTTTTAAAATTTTAATAAATATTGACAACCTACTTATACAATGCTATATATTTTCATTAACAATTAATAAGAGTGCTTGATTTTCTCACCCTCTTTAACACAGTGCCTTATTAAACTATTTGATCTTTGCCAGAGACCAAAATGATAATTTACTATTGCTTTAATTTACATTTATTTTTTAAGGGTCAATATGAGTATATTTTAATATATTTAAGATTTATTTGCATATCCTTTCCTATAAAATGTTAATAGCATTTGACTATACTTTCCACTATATTGTTGTTATTTTTTGTATTGATTTTTAGGAATCATGTAGTATGTATGAAATAATTGAAACCTTTGTGATGTGAGTTGCATTTTTTTTCCTGCTTTTCAATTTGCCTTCTAATTTTGGTTAAGGTGTTTGTTTTTACTGTACACATTTTAAAAGTATGGTAAAACTTACCACTCTTTTCTTTTATCATCTCTGGATTGATGTATTGTACATAGAACAACCTCTTCCACTCTGAGATTATTTTTTAAATGCCATGTTTTATTATAGTTATGGCCTTATATTTTACATGAAAATATAAAAATATTTTCTGTGATCGATGTACACATTCGAGTTATTTTTTAATGAGTCTATTTGTTGCAACACAAATTTTCATGTAATCCATTCGTTATTCCCCTATATGAAATGCCATCTTTATCATACACTTAATTTCTAAATTTGTTTAAGACTATATTTGGACTTCTATGATGTCCCATTGATTATTTATTTATTTATTTGGCATAATTGTACAATTTTAATTATTGTAGCTCTAAAATATGTCCAAATTACTAGTCATAATCCTTCTTACATTTATTTTTGACAAAATTTGTTGGTTCTTTTTTTAATATAAATTTTAGAATCTATATAGTTCTAAAAACTATTGGTATCTTTTGGTGAGTTTATATTTATTGATTTACTAAAAGAGAATTAGTGTCATTTTGAAGTTGGGTCTTTCTGTTCAGGAAGAGAGTATGCTTTTGCTTTTTTTTTTTAGTCTTTTTTTGTATAAAATAGTCCATGGACTGGTAATGGTCTGCAATGAGATAAGAATAGAAATTAAAAACCACTAGAAACTCTCAGAGCAATTTGACATGTTTGTGACATTCACGGAAGTTCTGATATAATTTTAAAATTCATTTTTATTATATTTAAAGAATTATCTAACCCTGATAAATTGAAAGTAAAAACATTAGCCTTTCACTGATTTAATTTGAGAAACATTGCTGCAAACACAATAGCCGTGTTTGTGGCTATTATTATTGTTGTTTAAGGATTGCTTAATTTGATTATGTGTATGCATACACCTAGAGATGCTGATATGTAAATGCATAAATATAATCATATCTATCTTTCTTGTAAATTAAAAAAAATTCTCTTTACTTGGCTCATTTCCCCCATTTTTTGTCTTTACTATTCCTCAGTATCTCTCCATTACAAATAACCCATGTTAAGAACACATTGTATTTTTTTAATTTCATATAAAATAATATGAAATAATAGAAGGCAACATTTCTTCTGCCTGAACTTTAAGAATAATACCAGAGTCTTACCAGCAAATATGATCTTCGTTTTGGGAATAAGATTAAAGTATCCTATTTACTTTTTATTAGATCTCAAGACAACATTTTAAGCATATCAAGTGTATTTTTAACATATACGGTGATGCTTTTATGATATTCTTTTAAAATGTATCAGTATACTGAAATGCATAATCAGATTTCCAATTACTGGTTCATTTTTGCTTTCCTAGAGTAACTCCCATGCCGCTGATTGCGGTGTATTAATCTTATCCCTCCGGCTTTATTGAGATACTAGAGGCCCGGTGCACAAAATTTGTACATGGGTGGGGTCCCTAGGCCTGGCAGCAATTGGGACCAATCAGGGCCAGGCCAATTGGGGCCCAAAGGCCCCGGAAGGGTTGGGAGAGGAGGTGACAGTTGCCTGGCTGGGCACGGAAGAAACAGACGCCAGATGCCAAGGCTGCCCTCGCCACCCCACCACCCCGCAGTTTTCTGCCTCCCCCTTTGTCCTTCCCTTGCTGCTGCACCACCACTGGGGACCTGCTGGCGGGGGGGGAGAGGTGGTGGAGGGGCTGGGGAGGTTTCAATCCCCAGTTTGGAATGTGCAGGAGGCAGACAATCAATAATTCTCTATCATCATTGATGTTTCTATCTCTATTTCCCTCTCCAAAATCAATTCAAATATATATTTTTAAAATGCAAGGTTTTTAGAGGAAGAAGAGTAGGGCAAGGGAGCTATTGACAGGGGGGCATTTGAGATCTTGCTCACATTTCAAATAGGATAACATAAGGTGGTCCTCAGTGGGTGACAGGTGAGGAGTGGCAGTGGGTGGAGCAGGGCACTGCGGCTGAGGAATGGGCTGTAATGACAGGAATGCCTGTGACAGTGATACTGAGCGTGTGTTGGGGCCATTGCTGGGATTATTTATCCCTAAGAGGTTTTGATTCCAGACGGGAGGAGAAACATGGAGATTAGCAGACCTTTCTTAGCCTAGAAGGTGAGGCCAGCGGCAGGAGTGGGCTGCCCTGCTTCCCTACAAATGTAAACACACAGTGTAACTGCACATGGACGTCAGTCAGCAGCCAAACCAATGCCCAGCCAGCCCTAGAGGCTGTGTCCTGCCACTCTCTGGCTGTGCTGCAGTGCTATTGGCCGGGGAGGCCAAAACCATGCCCCCAAGTGCACATAGTATATGAAGGGGTGGGCAGGAAGCCAGAAGCTGGAAGTTGGAGCTGAGGCGGCCCAGCAGCACTGTGTCCACCATGGAGCTGGACAGGGAGCAAGCTGTTGGTGCAACCGGCTTTGGAGTTGGAGGGGCTTTGCTTCCTGCATGTCACTGGTGAGTCCTCGCGAGCCTGCAGTGTGCCAGCCAGGCTGGGCAGGGCCTGGGGAGGCCTTTCCTTCCTGGAGTTGTTCTTCCCAGGGTGGCGGAGTCAGGCTGTGATCCCTGGGCCATAGCGTGCACCTCCAGGCCTCACTGCGCCCCCCTCCCCCTCCTCCTGCATTGAACATCTGGCCCCTGGTGGTCAGTGCGCATCATATCGACTGGTTGACCGGTCGTTCTAGTTGTTCCGCCGTAATAGTCGCTGGGCTTTTATTATATAGATAGATAATTGACATATAACATTGTTAAGTTTAAGGTGGACAAAGTGATATTTTGATATATATTGCGAAATGAATACCACAATAAGATTAGATACCACTTTCTTCATTTCATGTAATTACCATGTTTTTGTTATTGTTGTGGTGAGAACATTTAAGTTCTACTCTCAGCAATTTTCAATTATACAATATAGTATTGTATTTTGTAGAGAATTTGAAATCTATGTTCACAGATATTTTGGCTTTAGTTTTATTTTCTTGCAGTGTCCTTATCTGGCTTTGGTAGCAGGGCAACTGAAGAAATATAAAGGTTTTGGGAGATTTTGATATTAATATTTTGGCATTAATTTTCCTTTAAATGTTTGGTAAACTTCACCAATGTAGCCATCTGGTCCTGGACTTTTCTTTGTTGGGAGGTCTTTGATTACGATTTAACCTCTTTACTCATTATTTGTCTGTTCAGATTTTCTATTTATTTATGATTCAATCTTGGCAGGTGGTATGTTTCAAGAAATTTATGTATTTCCTCCAGTTTATTCAACTTGTTGACATATAATTGTACATAGTAGGCTCCTATGAACCTTTGTACTAGTGTGGTATCAGATGTAATGTATATTTCACCCAAACTTAACTTTGTATTTCAAAAATTGACGACCTTTTGAATTTGGGGTTCTCTGGGGTCAGTCAGATGGCATTATAAACATATATGTAAAAGTGGTATAAGTTAAGGTTTCACCCACAAGAGGATATAATCATCTCTCGATGATGTTGTTTCTCAAATTTCTCCATGACAGAGCAGGAGTGCATTCTTTAAGCTTTTATTTCACTTACATCCAAAGGTATTGTTAGCTGTGCTCTTGGAGTATCTATCCTCCACTTTACTGACACTATTTTGGGTATATAGTAAGAGTAGCTGTGAGTTTTCTTTCAGGCCACATCCTTATGCTTTGGGTTTTGGCCAAATAAGGTTTCATGGGGATTTCAGTGCCTACTGGTAAATTTCATTCCTGCTATGTAAAATGAGGCATCATCAGTTTTGTCCCTTCATAATATGTCATCTACTTTGGAGATTTGTGTTCTGATAATTTCCCCCTGCCCCCCTGAAATCTGCAGCCACAGGTAGTTTTCTTACCTGTTTGATCTTCATTGTATTTGCAAACCTTTAAAATATATATATTTAATTGATTTCAAAGAGGAAGGGAGAGGGAGAAATAGAAACATCAATAATGAGAGAGAATCATTGATTGGCTGCCTCCTACACCCCCCTCCCCACTGGGGATCAATCCCGCAACCTGGGTATGTGCCCTGGCTGGTAATCCTACCATGACCTCCTAGTTCATAGGTCGACACGCAACCACTGAGCAACACTGGCTAGGAACAACCTTTTTTTTTTACATAAAAATATATTGGGAATTACAAATTTGTTTTAGTTTTATTAAAGAGAAAAATTGCAGTTTCACTTTCTCTAATTTTGTTTTGGGTGATTTCTTACATATGACACATTTTAAAAACTAACATATAATCATCACCATTTAGTAATGTTAATGCTGCTTAATTCAAACTATTGTCTTACTGCCATGGATTTTATTTTTAAATATTGTTCTCCCAGACTAAGTATTACTCTGTTTTCATTGAACCTTAAAAGATGGAGAAATGTAAAACATGCATTTTTTAATATGAAGTTAAGAGAATAAATTATCTTGCAATGATTTTCAAAAATTCAAGTTTAGGTCTTCATCTTTAGATTTATTTTTTAATCAAGACTTTAACTGATATCAGCAGATCACAGAGCTATTAAAATAACTATCTCAGACTTCAGGGATGAAAATACTATTTCTGTAAAAGGGATCAATTATGTGTAATATATTTGGAGATAGAGAAAAAAAACAATGAAAAATGCTCCTGGCAAGATGCTCTATGTTAGTAAAACAATTGTTTCTGTATTAATGTATTTTTCAATCATAATATATAGAATAACATGTGAAAGTAACATCATAGTGAAGGAAGTCCAGTGGAAACTGAAGTGGAAATTTAAACAAATCTTCCCATCGCTGCTCTTTATTTTTCAGAGATGCTAAAAAATATTTTGAGAAAAAAGAGCATCAAGCAATGATTATATCCTTCTGTGGATGAACCTCACTTTATGCCACTTTTGATTATATGTTTTATAATGCTATCTGATTGACCCTAAAGAACCCCAAATCCAAAAATGTTTGCAACATTTGGCATACAAAATGAAGTTTTGTTAAAATATACAGAGGGAAACTGGCAGAGGTTCACAGATATCTTTTAAGCATCCAACTACCTTGAAAAATCAACACATTTGATTTCTCTTCAAAATTTAGAAATGTTCTAATTGATTTTGGAAAATGTTTTTGGATTATAAAAGGGGTTGCCTATGTATAGATGACCCAGTTCCTGTCTCTTTTCATATTCTAATTTCACCCATTCCCTATTGTATACTAAGAAGGTAGAGAGGACTTTACCTAATAAGGTCCTCTCTGGGTGATATTTTAAACGCCCAGGCCCTCAAAAGTCTAGCCTAAACTACACATAAACAAGCCACCTAGGTGATACCTTTACTGTACAATTGATTGAAAGTTGGATTTTTCAAAGCATGGAAAGCATCATTGAAAACAAAATTGGGGAGCTTGCATAAGTTCTAGATTAAATGCTGTAAGTAGCTCTGAAAATCAAGGCTACAAACATGGAAAGCAATCAGTCCACTCGTAATTACTATGCCACTTGAATTCTAGTAATTTATGGAGAAGGAAAACAAATCTAGTTACTCATCCTCTTCATGAATGAAATGTGCTCTGCACTGCAAATGCAAATTATTATCCCTCATCGAAGTCATTGACTTAATGATGTTCTATTTCCCGGTCTCATCTCCATGTCACTGACAATGAACAGGCATAATCCAATGATTAAAAAGTATTTTCTGTTATATTTGAGCTAGAGTGTATTTCAGAGCTGCGTGCTTTAAATAAGTATTTTATGGTTTTATATCTCTGTAAGAGAATATTTTAAAAATGTTGCCATACTTTCTCCTCAAGAGGAATGATGCAAATATATAATAGTTCCTTTCCAGAGAGCTCAAAATCCATTTCAGAGAGCGAAGGTATAAATAGTGCCCACTGAATACATAAGAGATGAGCAAACATTCAAAATGATATTATAAGATAATTTTCAAGGGAATACATTAAAACCTTTTTTTCTGGAAAATTTAGGGGATATCCTCTAAAATTATAAGCCCTGTTTATTATTTTAAGTACTAAAGTATTTTTAATTTTATGATAGTTTGATGGCATTCTAGCTGAAGTAGTATACAGATACTTCTCCATTCCTTTGTAACCATACAAATAACCATAAGTTACATTTTCCTTGGTGATTAAAAATGTGGTTGTAGCCAGAACCGGTTTGGCTCAGTGGATAGAGCATCGGCCTGCGGACTCATGGGTTCCAGGTTCGATTCCGGTCAAGAGCATGTACCTTGGTTGTGGGCACATCCCCGGTAGGGGACGTGCAGGAGGCAGCTGATCGATGTTTCTCTCTCATCGATGTTTCTGGCTCTCTGTCCCTCTCCCTTCCTCTCTGTAAAAAATCAATGAAATATATATTTTTTTTAAAAAGTGGTTGTAAATGTCTATGGTTATACCACAGGGAGAGGTATGTTCTTTACATTTAGTATCATGTAATAACATTTTTTAGTGGTTATGTCTTTTTAAAATGTTTTTCTGTCTTCTTATATGCTACCAGTGACCCAGTGCACAGATTCATGCACATTGAAAGGAAATTAATTAGAAGGTGGCCGCAGGACTGGGTGAGATGGGCTGGATACTCCCTGGAGCCAACCTCCCACCATCTCTCTCTGGCATCTGCAGAGTGAGCGGGGTCCCTCTGGCAAGTTGGGTCCCTTGGCCTGGCCTGCAGGGATCAAGTCAAAACCAGCTTTCTGACATCCCCCGAGGGGTCCCAGAATGTGAGAGGTCACTCTGCAAAGTTGCTGTGGTACAGGGTGTGGAATGCAAATGCAAGTGTGCAGTAAACCAGATTTGGGGCCGACAGTGCCCCAGCAACAACATAACCCATGGCCAATGGTGGAATCGTGCAGCCACGCAAGGAATCGGGCTCTCTCCTCTCTGGTTTGGGGGTGCGTCACCTGAGAACCGCTGCTGCCAAGTCAGTGCAGCTCGGCAGCTCCTGCATTGAGCGTCTGACCCCTGGTGGTCAGTGAGCGTCATAGTGACCAGTCGGATGGTCGGATACTTAGCATATTAGCCTTTTATATATACAAATATATGTAGATTTGTGAATTTCCTAATTGTTCTTCTTTGGATTAAGAAATTGGTGTAGGACTGGGTGTGTACATTTTAATGTATGAGTGCATGTCTGTGTATATGTGTATATCTGTTTGTGTGTGTTAAATCCTTTAAGTCAAGAAACCAAATCACTTGTTAAACCTAAAATGCTAGAGGATTTTTCATTATATGCTTGTGGAAATAAAAGCAGAAGAGTCTCCTGGAGGATCATGCCTAAAGGAATCTAGAAATAGCCATGCCATGTGCCCCAGCTAGCATTGCTCAGTAGTTGAGCATTTATCTATGAACCAGGAGATCACAGTTTGATTCCAGGTTGGGGCATATGTCTGGGTTGCAGGCTCAATCCCCAGTGGGGGGTGTGCAGGAGGCAGCCAGTCAATAATTCTCTCTCATCATTGATGTTCCTATCTTTCTCTCCCTCTCTCTTCTTCTCTGAAATCAATAAAAAAACATTTTTTAAAAAAGAAAGAAATAGCCGTGCTATAGAATAGGGGTGGGGAATGTCGGGCTGTGGACTGTATAAGACCCGAGAAATCATTTGGTCTGACCCTGCCAAGGCAACCGCAGGTTGGACTTGAAATTCAATAAATCTAGGAGCTGTTTTCATAGCAACACAAATTTATATTAACTGAATTATATTAAGCGAATGATGTTATAAATGGCCCTTGGAAGAAAAAAGGTTCCCCACCCTTGCCATAGAAGGGGACTAGAAAGTGGTTTGGGAACTAGAAAGTCAGTTAGGATACCAAACAGCTCTGGGGGTAGGCTATCTCAGCACCTTCTCTTCTGCAGGACTCCTGCAAAGAACCTGACCAATTTGACCCATCACCTACTCTCTCCTTTTTCTATTTGTCTTAGTATTTCTATCAGCCACTTATAAAAGTTTCAATTAGCTCCTTTAGCAGCTATAATTTAAGTGGCACTACATTCCCAGTCATTTAGAAGACCCTTGCCAGCCTGTGAACTGGCTGCTTATAAGTTCAGCTATATTTGGTGCCAACTTAGCTATGTATTTAAAAAGTACCCCTTAGAAAGGGACAGCATCTGAGTAGTCTTAGATATCATAAATTTTAGCCAGTCCAAATTTCAAATGAACCAATTACTTATGACTGCATGGACTAAAGCTCTCAGGCAATTGAAATATTGTATGTACAGTGACTGTATTTTATATTTTGATTCCTCTGTGTCTTTCTTGTTGAGTGTTCCTTTTGTATATTTTATAGCATATTTGTAATATATCGTATTAATTTTTTATAAATATGCCACTTTACTTCTTAATTGATCAATCCACATTCCCCACAATGCCTAGCAAACTCCATTACTTAAAACTGACAAAGAATGATTGTTTTGAATATCCTGGTTTAAAGTAAACTGAATAAAGATGGTTGTTACTGATGAGTTATAAACATTCTGTGCTATGAAGTCACAGGAGAGAAATAACACTTGGAACCAAAGTAATTGGGCAGTTTTTATGGAAGAAGTGAACAAATGAGATGATATATAATAAAAATTTATGAGGCTTTGTTTTAGGGTTAACCATCATTGTCATTGCCAGCATCAATCAAAAATTAACCTGCAAATGTTAATTACTATATAATATTCATTTTTGTTTTAATTCAAGACATATAATAGTAAAGGTTGATAAATTCACACACAGACAAGTATGCAAAGAAGATAATATACCAATATGTCCATCTTCCATCTAGAATATGAGCCACTACATTAATAGGCTGAGGATATATAAATAAAGTTTATGATATATTTAAGTTCCTGTCTTTTGATACATTTTTAAGTGAACTCATCTACAGAATCTAATAACCCAGTGGAGACAGAAAATCTATTTGATACAAAGGTGAAGAAAATGAAAAGAATAGTAGAAGGAAGTTTTGAAATTCTTTATATTCAGAACTTTGTGAAGGAAGACATTACCCCCAAGAAGGGATAGCTGCATGATGGATAGATAGATGACAGATGATAGATAGGTAGATAATAGATAGATAGATAGATAGATAGATAGATAGATAGATAGATAGATAGATAGTTTAGAGTGATCTTCACAATTAATGAGTGCCTTCCCCTTCCCACTCAAATCTGTTTCCAACCCACCTCTTTATTTCATTGGTATGAGAATTTAATGTTCATATAAAACAAATAAACAGAAATAGTATATTTAAACTTATCTGGGCTGAACCAATGTCATGTTGGGAAATATGAGTCCCTTAGCAGTATTGTGTTACAAATGGTCATCCACTAAACCCAGGACTTACTTACACAAACACATCAAGTACCAGTCAGTGATACTCCTTAACCACTTTATCAATATGTTGTATATGCCAATGTGGTTGCCCACTGTGGTGAGGAGACCATGTTTTACTCATCTCCGTATCCTCACCACCTAGCATAGCACCTGGAAAAATATGTGTTCAATGTTTGTTGAAGAAATTTATGAACGAATAATTCAGAGTTATATACATATTCTGAAGCATTCATTGCAGTCAATGATACAGCCATACCCAAGGTTGTCAAGAACCAGGAAGAAATAGTTCCAAGAGAAACGTGTGTGCTTAACAGTTTAAAATTCTATAAAGTGATTATTCGGAAGTGGAAATAATCAAATGGTAACCAGGAGGTCATTAATAAACTTTGGGCCCTAACTGGTTTGGCTCAGTGGATAGAGCGTCGGCCTGCGGACTGAAGGGTCCCAGGTTCAATTCCGGTCAAGGGCATGTACCTTGGTTGTGGGCACATCCTCAATAGGGGGTGTGCAGGAGGCAGCTGATTGATGTTTCTCTCTCATCGATGTTTCTAGCTCTCTATTCCTCTCCCTTCCCCTCTGTAAAAAAAATCAATAAAATATATTTAAAAAAATAAACTTTGTTAAAAATTTTAGTAAAAAATAAGAGGTAGAAACAGTTGGCAGGAGCTAAGTGTTGAACACATTTTGAAGAAAAGAGAACAAAAAATACTGACTACTCTTTTCAGGAATTTGATAGTAAAAAGAAAGGAAAGGAACTGAATAAACCCAAAAGATGTCAGTGTTGAGAAAAACTTATGAATATATTTAGGCTGGAAAGATCTGAACATTTATCAGGCTGGAAAAATATAAACCAATGACTAATATACTGGCTTCTTCATTTCAGTCTGATCATGTTTGTTGAGTGACTTTATGGTGCTACTACCTTCTGTACTTAGTGCTTAGGCTACAAAGATAAATATGGAACAGTATTTACCCTCAGTAGTAACTTACAACTTGGGAGGTGAGAGAGGCAAATAAACGCAACTGAAGTTTTAAGTTCTGATTTGTGAAACTGAAACCTTAGGAAATGTCAGGTTTGAAGGTCTTGATAAAGGTGCTAAACATAAAAAGCTTTTAGGAAAGACCTCTCTCCTTGACATTATAATTCTCTTTCCAGCAGTCTATTTGGGAAGTGATATCACAGGCCACTGGTGGTTAAAAATCAAAAATAACAAAAGAAACAGAATATGCCCTGAAAAATCCTTCTGAGCTTAGGAAAAGTTGTTGAAGGTTCAGGGTTCTTGTTGAGAAATTTGATTATATGCATGTTTCATTAGGAATCAAAGCATGCACATCCTTCCGCATTGAAGCCAACTGCAGAGGCACAATAGCATTCCCAAGGTGCAGTGACTAATACTTTGAGCAAGGCCTCAGCGTTCCCTTTATAGATCAGGTGTTAATATACACTGACATGCTTGCTCATAGCACTGAAAATTAATACGAACACTGAGGGCTAAATAAAGTGCCACTCTGAAAATGCCAATGCCATGGGTAGAATGGGAAACATTTTATGGCTTTCTTTAGAAATACTCTCTGGGTTCCTTTGAAAATAAAATTAAAGTGTTAAAAATCCTATTAAGACCTTTTAAGGGTAGTTGTATTTTTCCTTGCACAATTATACTGAAGTGAAACCTTTCATTTGTGTTATAATAAATACATTTCCAGAAGTGACAAGTTGGAATGAATTCATGACCAGGCATTTTTTTTTAATGACAATCATTTTTATCTTTGGAAACAATAATATTTTTAATAATCTTCTTTTTAAAAACTGTTTCTCCTGGGTAGTTTAATTACAGATTCCATAGTCTTGAAGAGGTAGAAGTGGTCAGTTCATCAAAACATCTGGACACACAGGAGTTTCATTTTATCTTCTTAGTGCAAGAATTTTGACCATTCACTTCCTTTGGGGACTCACGGTAGGCATCGCATAGACTCATTGAACCTGTAAGGACCTTAGAACTTAATTTAGCAGATATTATTCAAAGACCTCTGTCATTCTGGAAATATTTTCCTTAATCTGAGTTGAGGTGAAAAAATAAATAAATAACTCTTAAGTTCAGACACAAGGAGCTTTAATAATGGAACTAGTTATGCTCTACGGGCACTGGGCTAGGGTTAATTCAGTGGTTAATAGCATGGAATATGGTACCAGACTCTGGTTTAGAATCCTCTCTGTGCCAATTACTAGTTGTGTGACCTTGGACAAGTTACTAAATATCTCAGTGTATTTTTCTGTAAAATAGGAATAATAATAGCAACTACTTGATAGAGTTTTATAAATATTAAGTTCACAGATAGAAAGTGCTTAAAAAACTCTTTGACACATAAAATGTACTATGTATATTTAAACTCTCATTATAACTTAATTCCTGCAACATTACTAGAAGGCAATTAATGTTTTAGTTTTATTAATGAAAAAAATTGAGGCTTACAGAAAGCAAATAACTTCCACAATGTCATTAATCTAGTAAGCAGTGCAGCCAAGCATAGAACACACCGATTTTCACTTCAAAATATATATATTCTACATGATATTGCTTTGAATTGCTATATTATCATGCGTCACCTATGTTATTATCCACTCAATGACACTTTAGTTAAGTCACATTTAATTAAAATAAGATCATAGTATCATTCTAAGTGGTATATATATATATATATATATATATATATATATATATATATATATATATCCTAGAGGCTGGGTGCACAAAAATTTGTGCACTCGGGGGGGGGGGGGTCCCTCAGCCCGGCCTGTGCTCTCTCGCAGTCTGGGACCCCTTGGGGGATGTCCACCTGCTGGCTTAGGCCTGCTCCCTGGGAGATCGGGCCTAAGCTGGCAGTCAGACATCCCTCTGGCAGCCCAGGAGCCCTTGGGGGATGTCCACTTGCCAGTGGGGAGCAGGCCTAAGCTGCAGTCAGACATCCTTAGTGCTGCTGAGGAGGCGGGAGAGGCTCCCACCACCACCGCTGTACTGGCAGCCATCAGCCTGATTTGTGGCTGAGCAGAGCTCCCTCTGTGGGAGCACACTGACCACCGGGGGCAGCTCCTGCATTGATCATCTGCCCCCTGGTGGTCAGTGTGGTCATAGTGACCAGTCATTCCTAGTTGTTCTGCTGTTAGGGTCAATTTGCATATTACCCTTTTATTATATAGGATAGAGGCCTGGTGCACAAGTGGGGCCGACTGGTTTGCCCTGAAGGGTGTCCCGGATCAGGGTGGGGGTCCCGCTGAGGTGTCTGGCCAGCCTGGGTGAGGGGCTGAGGGCCATTTTCAGGCTGGCCATTCCCCCTTCAGGGTGGGGTTCCCCACTGGGGTGCCTGGCCAGCCTGGGTGAGGGGCTGATGGATGATTTCAGGCTGGCCACGGCTGCTGGCTGGAAGCAGGTATCTGGGATTTATTTATCTTCTATAATTGAAACTTTGTAGCCTTGAGCAGAGCTCAGGGCCGGCAGGGCAGGCAGGAAGCTTGGCTTCCTCCATTGCCAGGGACAACCCAAGCCTCCTGGTCGCTCCAGCTCCATGGCCACCGCCATCTTAGTTGGGTTAATTTGCATATCTACTCCTGATTGGCTGGTGGGCGTGGCTTGTGGGTGTAGCGGAGGTATGGTCAATTTGCATGTTTCTCTTTTATTAGATTAGATATTGATTTCAGAGAGGGAGAGGGAGAGAGAGATAGAAACATCAATGATGAAAGAGAATCACTGATTGGCTGCCTCTCTACTGGGGATCGAGCCCACAACCCAGGCATGTGCCCTGACTGGGAATCGATCCCTGAACTCCTGGTTCATAGGTCAATGCTCAACCACTGAGCCACGCTGGCTGGGCTATATTTTTATACCAAGTTTCAAGTTAGACAAGTTTTATTTCAATGCACTTCTTAAGGAAAAGGAGGCTATATTAATTTGTTTACTGTTGTTGCAAATATTACCCCCAAATTAGTGGCTTAACACAACACAAATTTATTTCTCTTAAAACTCCAAAGGACAGAAGTCTGAAATTAGTTTCACTAGGATCAAGACAGTATCTGCAGGCTGGCCCCTTCTGGAGGCTCAAGGGGAGAATCTGTTTCCTGGCCTTTTCCACCTGCTAGAGGTCAGCTGCCTTCCTGGGCTTGTGTCCCCTTCCTACATCTTCAAAGTGTATCACTCAGACCTTTGCTTTCATTGTCACATGGTCTTCACTCTGTCTGACCACCTTGCCTCCTTCTTATAAAGATCCTTGTAATTACACTGGGTCCAACTGGATAATCAAAGATAGTCTTCCTTTATCACATCTACAAAGTTCCTTTTGCCATGCAAGGTACATATTCATAGTTTCTGGGGATTAGAATATGGACATTTTGGAGCAGGGTAGGTTAGTCAGCCTACAATACCAGGCTTGGATTAAGAGATAGTTACTTCATGTTATCTTGAAAAGCTAAATAGCATCAATTTAAATGACAGATGGAAAATTTGGACAAAACTCTTGACACCCTTTCATCTTTCTCTCCTTCCACTCACATACTTGCTCACCAAGGCTACTATGAGATCTGATGTTTGTTAATTATCAATTTTATTGGCAGAAACATGCCCCCTTAGGCTATAGTTGTTATCTAAATATAGCGAGAGACTCAAGACAAGAAATAGTTGATTATAAATATTATAAGGTTAAAGAAAAACCATGATAGTAACTTTAATTAAGGAGAAGAATAAAAATTTGTTAAAGTTTATGGCTGAATCAAAATTGAGCAACATTTTTCAAAGCATTTTTTTTCTGAAAAATGTGCTCAGATGACCATATCCCTATTCTCATATTTTAGGTTTTAATTTACAAAGCAGTGAGAACACAAAGCAGTTTTTACTGCAGCCTACATAAGTTTATTATTATATATTTTGGATAAAGAAAAAAGTCCATTAGATAAAGCTCACAGTCCAAGGTTGAAGGTGTTATAATCACTCTAAGGCCAGAGTCAACAACCAACTAAGATCATAGACAGATCAGCTTGCACAGGTGAACATAAACTAGTTAGGGCTATTTAGCTAAAAGACAAGAGCTGAGAGTGGTTATAAGGTTTATGTCTATGAAATGGCATGTAGAGGGGGCCCATCAATGTTATTGGCAAATCTTATTACATTAGCAAAGGTATCACTCCACTCCTAAAATGTAAAATAAAATATTTTAGAAAATTTTTCAAAAAGAGAGTGCTCAATAAACTAGAATATTCAGAAAACAGGCTAGTGGACTTCATTAAATAGCATAATCATTTAAGATTCATCAATTTTCAAAGACCATTATACTTAACATTTAATATTAAAATGGCTACTAATTAATCCTGCAAAAATATTTATCAGTATTGAGTCCTTACTATGTGCCAAGGACTGTGGTAAATATTTTAAATGCAAAAATAAAAAAGATACCATTCTTGTCTTCTAAGACCTTTAGTGTCCAGTTGGAAAGTCATATCTAAACGAGCAAACCTCAGAGTATACAATGATAATGATATGCATTCTGCTGCAGAAATATCCTATATAATAAAAGGCTAATATGCAAATTGTCCCCTCCACCAGGAGTTCCACTGGGAGTTCAACCAGGAGGCTACCTCTCCCCGAAGCTGGTCCCACCCAATTGGCCCTGATCAGAGTGGGCTGACCAGACCCAACCCGTGCACAATTTTGTGCACCGAGCCTCTAGTATAAAGTATAACACCTCACTCAAAATGGGCAAGGTGGTAGGGCTACCTGTAAGTGCTTTTGAGCTGAGACTTCAAGGGAAGGTAGCAGTTGTCTCTGTGGAGAAGGGAAGAGACCATATCACAATCAAAGGCAAAGATAGTCTTCCTTTATCACATTGGCAAAGTTCCTTTTGCCATGCAAGGTACATATTCATAGCTTCTGGGGTCTAATCATCCCAGGGAACTACTTTATATGGCAAGATAGGCTACGAGGCTGACTATAGAGAAATTGACTTTCATTCTGAATTCAGTGAATCAAGTTGAGGAATAAAACCATCATATCTGTGATTTGGGAAAAAATGTCAATCTGGTGGAATGTCAAGGCTGGATTAGATGGTAGAAAGATTACATACAGGGGAAACAGCTATGTAAAATACTAGTTCAGTAATCCAATTGACAAGTAGTAAGGGTATTGATTAAGAAAATAAAATTAAATTTAAAAAAAGAAAAATATAAATAGGCTTGACTGGAAATGGAAAAATAAATATATGGTTGTAGATTCACACGAACATGAAAAGTGAAGTAAAGGAGATTTATTTTAGGTAGCATATAATGTAGTCACTAAAATGGGAAATTCTGGGAAAAAAAGACAGACTTTATAAAAAGGATAATGACTTTTTAGACCTATTCTGTTTGTGTACCTATAGGATATTACAATGGAAATGGCATGTATACAGTTGAATATATTGTCCTGGAGATCAGAAGGGAACAGATAAGTCTGTGATATACATACATATCCACAAATAATTGAGGCCATAAGGGATGATTAGGTTTCTCCAGGGAAAGTGAGGAGAATAAACTGATGTCAAATAAAGGCCTAAAGAACACCCCCTTTCCTTTAGAGGAAAACCATTAAAAATAAAATAAAGAAAAGCCATTAAAAGGTCTAAAGCCTGGTAAACATAGGAAGAAATACGGGAATATTAGACTAGGAGGCAAATACTGTGGCAACGATTACTCTCATTTTCTAACCCCAAAGTAGCAAAATCAATTGCCCATGGGAGCGACAGGTAATTTAATGAGTGGAGAAGCTTGGGTGTGGGATAATGACAAGGGACTGTCATATGCCAGAAACCGCCTTGTACACAGGCAGCAGCTGCTATGTAGGTCCTGCCTATTATTGCCCTGTGGGAATTTGGGTCAATGTTGCCAGATATTTGGCTTTTTCAAGAAAAGCTGAAACTTTATATTTTTATATGAACTCTGCCATTTTTAAAATGCTCAAAGCCTCACAAAAAGTATCTATGGGATTTTTTCAGCCCACGGGCTGCCAGTTTGCAACTTGTGCCTCAGCATCAATGACAGGAACAATCCTGGACCAGGAAGATCTCGGGTTGGACCCACAATAGTAATCTTCCATTTCCATATTCATGAGTAGGTTCTCCCTGTGGGTACCTGGATGAATAATTTTGACAATCTGTGCTACTCTATTTAAAGATTGACAATGGAAAAATTAATAATAGTTCATGAAAACAGAGGTATTCTAATCAATGCCTGAGAGTGTTTTGTAACCTTGACATCTATAAATATGCTGATCATATTCTCTGGCACTCAAACAGAGGCACATTTGGGGTGAAAAGGGGCGTGCTCTTAAGAGGTTTAAAATAAGATGTTTGACCATCCTAAATATAAGGACTTATTATATTTTATTTAGACCCTGTGAAGTCAATGTTCTTATGAAATGGTACTCATTTTCTCAAAATTACTTAATCTTTCATATTTACCTTGAGGGTAGAGCATTTCAGTATTTTTAAGTCTCACTTGCTAGTCATGCTATTTATTTGAAGCAAGAGCAATTTTGCTGTGTATCAATTAGTGGTTTTTATTTTGTTTAGAAATATACAATCAAAGTAACCTTAGAATAGGAATCAGGTCATGTCTCCTCACAGGTGGTGCATATAATTTTCTCGTTTAAAATTGAGCATCAAACACTGCTCTTCTTCTGTATGTCAAAGGTCATTCAATTAGTAGGACTAATTTTCTCTGGCTCTGTGTCAAGTTCTGCTATTTGGCTTTGGGTTCTGAAACAGATGACAAGTACATGAAAAAAGGCTGTTTTTAATTTTTAGGGGATGAAGTAGAATTCTTTTTAAGACAGTAGTAAGAAGCCTTTTGTGCACCTTTATTTCTAAGCTGTCTTTATTCCTAAGAATAGAGCATATTTTGATATTCCACAATGAGGAGGCCAAGGCAGCACCCACTCACATGAGCATCCCTGGTTACTCTCTGCTGAATTCTACTGGAATGGCCTTGAGGAGAGGAAAACAAAACATTATAATCCACGTCAGCTCTGCTCCAAAGAATACAAAGCCAAAAGTGTTTCTGAGCTGATTATAAGGAAAACTCCTTTTAGGATACTTTATTTGAAAGGGTTAGCCAGTATCCGGGAAGGAAAATGTACTTGGGGGAAAAAAAGTAAAAGTAACTAAGTAAGTAAAAAGATTTTTTATTACTGTTTTGTTACTGCAAGTATGAGTCATGGAATTCATCAAATAAATAGTTTTTAAATGTGTGTGGGACACCTTGTGAAGTCTCATAAATATTTACATATTTCAAAAGATGAGTTTGCAGTACTTCCAAGATCATTTTCGATATAAAATGTATCCGTGGCCTTTTAGTGCAAAAAATGGCCTTTGAGGTTTACCAAGTTCAATCATTTCTTTCTACCTTTCAGAGGAGTTTGAAAAATCAGAAGACCAGTTTGTGGAAAAGTTGGAAGTCAAATCCAGGCCTTCTTTTTCTAAGCCCAGCGCAGTTTCAACGACACATTTTTACATTCTTTATTATGTAAACATCACTCAAATATCCAGGGAACTAAGGGAGGAAATCTGTGAATGTTTAAAGTGGCTTCCACATCATGAAAAGTTTATTAATTTTAACATGGTATATCTAGATGGAATCAAGATTTTTAAATTACCAGTAAGCATATGCATAAGTGTATTTAGGGTGTCCCCCCAAAATGTATACAAACTTTAACAGCTGACAACTCATTTAATTTTCATTCCTTTTCAGATTTAACTGATTTGAAATAATGGGTGAAGGCAGACTAAACTTTGAATAAAGAAAAATTTAGCCTAGAGTGCCACTAGACTTTTTTTATGGGGACACATAAAAGATAAAAGTTTATGGTACAAAACCAGCAACAGTCGATGAATTGAGGGCACACAAATACAGAGCAAAATGATTCTTGATGTTTGTGATTCCATTGCATTGAGTTATCAGCAGTGCCTGGACCAGAACAGTCATCAATTTGAAAGCAGACCCCCAAAATTATTCATTTCTGTAGATGCCTTTACATTTTAAAAATGAACTGTATGTTAATAAGCACTGACTTTGTAATCATTCAAAGTGCATATACATTTTTAGGACATCCTGTATACACACACACTTTATCTGGTGTTGTTCATCCTCAGAATAGACTCTGAACTACAATCTTTTGGGACTATTTGGTGTTTATTTCTATTTTCGGTAATACCTGGAGGGATATTTAACTTGGTGCTTGCCTTGCTAAGAGAATCCTGGGGACAAATATCTTTTTTAAAGTCCTGAATCTGAAATCCACTCTCCTAAGAAAATACCTCATCTTAGCAAAAGTTTGCTTTATTTAGTCATCCGATTCTTTCCTGAATTTATTAAAAGTCCTTGGACTTGAATATTAAAAAAACTGGCAGTTGCAGCTTATCACACAGCAGTTTGCATGTCGGTACAAACGTTTTGCTTGAAAGGAATGATTGAGACTAGCATGTACCTGCATATTTACAAGGGGTGTGAGTTTCTCGTGTCTTGGTGGTCCATCACTAAAATGCCAGGCCACTTCTGAACTCTGGACTCATTAAGGAGGAGCCAAATAATTCTTTCTCTTGGATATGAACTTGGTTAGTACTCTCTATAAAAAACTCACTATTTAAGGGAGAAAAGTACATGCTTATAGCTCTACTCCTGGAACTAGAAATTAAATTGAAAACATAATTATGAATAGTAAATGTAAATGTAAAATTTATATGAAATAATCATAAATTAATAGAGAACTATATGAAGAAAACCATGATTACATAATAATAATGTCCCCAATCACACTAAGAAATGAAAACTGCATTATGTTTGTATCTAAATTAAGCATGATTATCTGCACAAATATGAGCAGCGTATAAAACTCTTAACTTGTTTGTTTTGGAGATATCTCTGTTTTGACTGGATTTAGATTCATTATGTTGGATTATTCAGACTCCAGAATTGCCTCCTCTGTCCCATGGTGTTCCTTGCCAAGGGAGACTGTGATAGACAGTCTGCAGGTGGTCCCATGTTTCCTACCTCCCGGAGTCCACATCCTTGTATAATCCTTTCTCTTGAGTGTGTGCAGGACATGACTTGCTTCTAACCAATAGACTATGGCAAAGGGGAAGGGATGTATATGGTTGTGTGAGTGAACATGATTACATTACAGAAGATTGTAATGGCCATCTTGAGGAGACATTTTTGTTGTTTCTTGTTGACTTTGAAGAAGCAAGCTGTCATGCTCTGAGCTGCCGAATGGAGAGGGTCCCATGACAAGGGACTGAAGTCAGCTTTAAGCTGACATCCAGAAAGAATCTTGAGGTAGCCCATCCGATAGCCTGAAAAGAATGCAATTCTGCTAACAATCCCGTGAACTTGGGAGCAGATCTTTCCTATTTGAGCCTCAGAGTAACCACCAACCTGACTGGTTCCTTGATTGCTGCTTTGTGAGCCCCCAAAGCAGAAGACCCAGATAAGCTCTGCCTGAGGTCCTGACCCAAAGAAACTTCTATATCAGTGGTTCTCAACCTTCCTAATGCCGCAACCCTTTAATACAGTTCCTCATGTTGTGGTGACCCCAACCATAAAATTATTTTCGTTGCTACTTCATAACTGTAATGTTGCTACTGTTATGAATCATAATGTAAATATCTGATATGCAGGATGTATTTTCATTGTTACAAATTGAACATAATTAAAGCATAGTGATTAATCACAAAAACAATATGTAATTATATATGTGTTTTCCGATGGTCTTAGGTGACCCCTGTGAAAGGGTCGTTCGACCCCCAAAGGGGTCACAACCCACAGGTTGAGAACCGCTGTTCTAGATGGAAGTATGTCTTTTGAACTGATAAATTTGTGGTAATATTGCTATTCAGCAATATGTCACTAAAACAGAGGCCTATGCTAGAATGTTCCTTATATCAGAGTTCATTGGTTTAGTCTTTTATTCCACAAATGTTTATAAAACCTCTGTGATGCATAGGGCTGCAAGATGCCTTCGTCTAAAAGAGGAAAGAAATACTATCAAGTCATATAGGTACTGTGAACCGAGTTTGGGCATGTCCAGTAGAAACACAAAGAAGAAAATGCTCTGTCCAGTTTGACCAATTCAGTAAGAGAGAACACCATATAGGTCGTGATAAATGCTAAGAGTAATCAAATCTAATAATCATAGGCTATGAATGTTTTTAAGCACATAGAACATGATGATAAATAATAATAGTTAATCATCACTGAGTACTTATAATATGCCGTGCTTTTTCCCCCCAACAAAAGTATTAAGCTGTACTGTTTCAGGCAGTGTAAGTGAATTTCTAAGCATTTGAAGTAAATCAATACATCTTTCTTACAATATTTCTATTAGCATATTCATGAAGAAACTAAGGGGCTGACAGATTTAAAAATCGTTCAATGTTTCCCATGGAGTCAGTGGCAGACCTGAGACTTAAACTTTGCTTGGTTTGCTCCAGAGTTCATGTTCTTAACAGGGGGACCTGCTTTAGGTGGTGTGGTCAGGAATTCCTCTCTCAGATGACCTTTAGTTAGTATGTGATGGATGAGAAGAAGCTAAAGATGCAAATAGCCAGGGGAAGAGACACTCCAGCAGAGTGAACAAAAGGGGAAAAGTCATTAAGAGAGAAAAAGTTGACCTATTCTAGGAGCCAACAGAAAGCCAGTGCCACCAGACTTCAGTGAGCACTGAGGATATTGGAGCAGAATGTAAGGGTCGGGTTATGCAAAGAATTTTACTTTATTCTAAGTGAAGTAAAGAGGTGTCATTCAGGAAAGTGAATGGGCTGCTGTGCGGAGAATGGGTTGGAAGAGGCAGAAGTGGGCATGGAGAGACTAATGAAGAGACAATTGCAGTATTTTCTGTGAGAGGCAATGTTTGCCTGCATCAGGATGGAGGCAGGATGCAGAGTGGAGGAAAGACTAAAGGTCTGTTCTGGAGGAAGAATGATTGGATTTGCTGAAGCAGATAGGGATAAGGAAAAAGGAGGACTTAACCATAAGAAGTGTCTGGTTCTAGTACTGGATGGATGACGGTGCCCCAATAATTTACTAAGTATTGGTTATATGCCAAACTGTGCTAGGTCCTGTGTGTACTATGGTGGTGGATGAAAAAATCCTGTTTGACGGGCTTCTGAGAGAGAGAGAGAGAGAGAGAGAGAGAGAGAGAGAGAGAAACAATGGAACATACTATGATGTGATAAGATATAGAAGCATCTTAGTGTCATGGAAATATGGAAAGTGCGGATTCATTCTGCATGGTTTTCTAGGGTGATGTGGGCTAAATACTGGGCACAGCTTCCACAGAGAAGAGGGTATTGGAGCTAGACCTTTGAGGTTAATAAAGAGAAGGAGGGTGGGAAAACAGGAAAACACCTAACAAGGGCATCAAGGATTTCTCTAAATAACTTCACTGGTTTATTTACACTCCTCATTCCACAAAGAATTTGAAATAATTTACTAAAGTACAAAACAGTATGAAATATTTCAAGAATAAACAATAGTCTGTCTAGCATGGCTAACAAATTAGAGGGCTGATGGAAGTCAAAGTTTGAAGAACTTAGTTGAGGACATATTCATGAAGATGTATGTGCCATGCTAGGAGGTTAACTTTTCTGCTACTAAGATTTCATGGAGAACATCTTGTTAAGTGCAAATGCATTAACTGGACTTAAAAGACTAATAAAATCCACAAACAAACATAAAAGCAACGTATCATATTTACTTTTTTACTACTTTGCACAGGATCAAATTGTATATGTATTTATGCATTCAATAAATATTTAACAATATATTGTGACCTTATTAGTCGTAACAAGGTAAACATGATTATTGCACTCAGGGTACTAACAATCTAGTAGGAAAGCTAATTATCAAACTGATGAATTTAACAATGTAATTCATTAGATTTCTGTAAAGTGCTAGAAAGGGAAAATTCAGGTTGCTATGACAACATTTAAAACAGAGAACCTAACCTAATTAGGTATCCTGGTCAAGGAATGGATAATTAAGGTAATTAAATGATGATGAATGCTATGGTGTGTGAAAATGCCTGTTTTATAAGAAAAGAATAAACAGCATTTGTATCTATCTGTTCATTTATTTACCCAACATATCAAAGAACTATTTAGATATGAAGCACTATGAGAGAAACAGGAACAAATATAAAACTTTTCTTATAAATTTATTTTGCACTTAATAATTTATAAGCCATATTTTTTAATCAAACCTTAGTTCAACTACTCCACAAAACAAAACTCTGTACATAGATATTTTTATGCATATTTTACATGGATGACAATACCAGGAAAGGGGCCTTTTGGGGAAATAGAAGGTAGGTAGTAAAGGCACAGTCCTCCCTGGCTTATGAGACGAAAGCAATTTTATTATCAGTCAGTTGAACCATAGGAACTAAGTTAAGGTTTCCCCTTGAACCACAGGAACTAAGTTCAGGTTTCCCCTTTATTCAATTTTGAACAAAGCATAAGTACATAAAATAACTGCAAGAACAATTTGAATAACTTCTCTCATTGTAACATTCCTTTGTCTTCTCCAAGTTTCTTTTTAAAATATATTTTATTGATTTTGTACAGAGAGGAAGGGAGAGGGATAGAGAGTTAAAAACATTTATTAGCTGCCTCCTGCACACCCCTCACTGGGGACATGTCCGCAACCAAGGTACATGCCCTTGACCTGAACTGAACCTGGGACCCTTTAGTACGCAGGCCAACGCTCTATCCACTGAGCCAAACCGGCCAGGGCTCTTCTCCAAGTTTTAACTGTGTCCTATCACTATTGTGACTGGAAGTAGGAGGGCTAAAGGCCTGTCACTGGGATGTCTGCTGCTATATCAGAGACACTTGTTCCCAGACTCTAAGACTCTGACACTCACTCCATTGAGACTCGGCACCTCGGCCACCAGCATAAACCCCAAAGTACTAAGGAATTCAGGTTTTCATTGATGTTGAATGATTCCATATAAAAGCTATTACTGGGTCTTCTCCTACGTCCAGTAGCATTAGCAGAGTATGTATTATATACACCAACTATTAAAAGTTAAGGCAAGATATTCTGATGTCAAGTGAATGCAAATCATCGAGTGGTGAGTGGTAAGAGACTCCAGAGTACCTCCCCCAATTATTTTAAATATATTTTTACTGATTTCAGAGAGGAAGGAAGAGGGAGAGAGAGAGATAGAAACATCCACGATAAGAGATGATCATCAATTGGCTGTGTCCTGCATGCTCCCTACTGAGGATGCAATCCAGGGGATGTGCCTTGACCGGGAATCAAACTGTGACCTCCTGGTTTATAGGTAGAAGCTCAACCACGGAGCCACACCGGCTGGGCTATCTCCCCCAATTCTGATTAAGGTGACCTATAACAGAAACAGGGCAAAGTGAGGCTCAAAAGCCATAATGACTTCCCAAAGGTTAGGTGCTCAGTAAATTGTTCATCATAGTCTTGAAAGTGAGTCTCTTAAGCATACTACCCAAACTTATTTTTCTGTCACTTTAGGTTCTTAGTCCAAAAAGAAAGGTGAAGGTTAGCAGGGGAGATAAGACATGCATATAAATAACTACAGTATAAAGTGCAGTGTGGGAGACAAAGATAGAGATATATTTACTATATGGACTTCTTTTCCATGGAAACGTATAGAGGCCCTTATGAAGGCAACGGGATTTGTTATGCTGAGCTTCCATTCATGGCAAGGGAGCAGTTTCTTTTGGCATAAAGCATCTTTCAGTATTTGCACTTCAGAGGAGATGGCATAAAACTAAGTATGTGCCAAGGATGGCTTTGCTGTTTTTACTTTATTTATTTGATTTTTTTAAAGGTTTTATTGGCAGCTTAAGCTCAGTTCTGAGACTTCTACTTGACAAAAGTACTACTAGCTTTGTTGCATTTGGGACAATTTACTATGTGATAAAAATTGTCATTTGTGGATGCTTTTCCTGCCAATAGAGACTAAGGATTTCATTACCACCAAAATGCCTGTCTCACTGTAAAGGTCAGAGGCATATTAGAGAAAATGCTCTCATAGATTTAGCTGTCACAAAACTGTTCCCTTACCACAAACTCTAGAACAGGTACTCTCTGAGGGTTCACCATTTATTGTACATAGAATGAATGTGGGCACTGGGTTAGAAGATACTAACATTTTAAAATAATGCATTTTTCACTGGTGGAAAAAGATGGAGAGTTGTAACTTGCACATTCTAGATGTTTATGGGATTAAAGAGTGGCCATGTGTGGGAAGTGAGAGACAGGAATGGGACAAATAATTGCTCAGGTCATTTCTGGAACCTACATGATTAATAAGGCTTCCCAATAGGACCACAAACCAACCTGAACCATGACAGTATGTTACAGGTTACTGTCTAGAGTAAGAGCAAATGTCCTCAGAGGCCTATAATGACAATAAGAAATATCACCGAGGGCTTAAAATGACATCCGTGAGATACTGAATAAAAGATGCTTTTGTGCATGTGTTCTCAGCAGATTTTTGTCAGGATATGCTCTTTGTGCTGGGATAGTTTGGATATTAGGCAATCAGAAAAAATAGAAACATTTATTAGGTGCCTAGATGTTGTGGCAGAAGCAATGATGTCCCTTTAGTTTCCCTAGGCTTCCCTTTTCATATGGAAAAGAGAGCCTGGACCGAGTTGTGTACTTGTACCAAGATGTGCTCTATTTTGCTATTTTTCCTCAAGTTTCATTGGACACATGTCCTTAGAGTGGAAGGGGAGTAGGCCAATACATTTAGCTTCATATACATGGTAATAAAGCATGATGTAATTTGTAGACATCTCTGGCCATTTATATATATATATATATATATATATATATATATATATATATATATATAAAATGGATTCCAATTATTCCAGGAATTGTTTCCTACAGAACAACAAGGAAAAATCCTAGTCATAGAAAATTGCTTTGATGTTCAGTTAAAAATATAGATTTTGACTTGGGGATAATGAAAGCATTATCCATAAACAGCAAGTGAATACATGACTGCATATACCTCAAGGCAAAGGACACCATTATCTGGAATCAGCATAACTAATTTCTCATGTTCAGATTCAGTGCTATAGATAAGGAAGGGAGGAGGAGTCTGGATTGTCCATGCCCAACCATTGAGAACACACACACACACACACACACACACACACACGAGTCTCATGAAGTACAAACAGTACAAACACTTTTTAAAGCTTCAGATTCTTCTACATGATTAACTTTGCAAATCAATCAGTAATATAGGATATGACTATTTCTTGGTCTTTAGATTTCTTATCAAACATTACTATTCAAATATATTGATATGGACTTTACATCTGTTAGTTTTTTACTGCTGCTGTACCAAATTACTACTAATTGGCTTAAAACAACACAAATTTATTATCTTTCAGTTCTAGAGGTCAGAAGTCTGACATGGGACTGAGCCAAAACCATGGTGTCATCAGGGCTGCCTTTCTTCTGGAGGCTTTAGGGGAAATTTTGTTTCTTTGCTCTTTCGGCTAGAGGCTGTATGTATTCCTTGATTCCTAGACCCATCCTCAATAGTCAAAGTCCTCAGCACACCTTGAAGTTTCTCTGACCCTGGCTTCTGTTCTACCAATCTCTTCCACTTTAAAGGACCCTTGTGGTTATCTTGGTTACACATGGATAATTCAGGATACTCTTTATTTTAAGGTCAGTTAATTAACAACCTTAATTCCATCTGCAAATTTAGTCACACACACCCCCACACCCCTTGCCATAACATATTGACAAGTCTAGGGGATGAAGACATGAATATCTTTGGGGAAGGACATTATTCTGCCTGCTACACCATTTAATTGCATATTAAATTAACATATTTACATGCAGAGTATTTTCAATTTAAATTTATCTTGACCGAGAAGACCACATCATCTATGCTTCAGAATGTGTGCAGGTGCTCCGTTACTTTATGATTTGAAAACCTTAATCTATCAACAAATCAACCAACCAAACCTCATCTACCTCTTTTTTAAAAACATATCTGCTCTGTCTGTAATATATTTTGAATTCATTGGGGTTTTTTAAATATATTTTATTGATTTTTTACTGAGAGAAAGGGATAGGGATAGAGAGTTAGAAACATCGATGAGAGAGAAACATCGATCAGCTGCCTCCTGCACAATCCCCACTGGGGACGTGCCCACAACCAAGGTACATGCCCTTGACTGGAATCAAACCTGGGACCCTTGAGTCCGCAGGCCAACGCTCTATCCACTAAACCAAACCAGTCAGGGCGAATTCATTGGTTTTGAATTCTTTCTTAAAGGAGATTTTGCTTCTCAAAGCTGAATTTTATTGCCTCAGTAATTTTTTCATTTTATTTTATTTTGTGTGTGTGGTGTGTGTGTGTGTGTGTGTGTGTGTGTGTGTGTGTGTGTGTGTGTGTGTTTAGAGTCTAGACCAGCCATGGGCAAACTATGGCCTGCGGGCCGGATCCGGCCCGTTTGAAATGAATAAAACTAAATAAAAAAAAAGACCGTACCCTTTTATGTAATGATGTTTACTTTGAATTTATATTAGTTCACACAAACACTCCATCCATGCTTTTGTTCCGGCCCTCCGGTCCAGTTTAAGAACCCATTGTGGCCCTCGAGTCAAAAAGTTTGCCCACCCCTGGTCTAGACAATCATATATTTTAGAGTGGTCCCCCTGATATTTCAAGTATCCCCCCCCAACAGCCCATGCATAGCTATTACAATATTATTTTTTTCTCCATTGATCTCTCCTTGGCCACTCCCACCCCTCAGCACATGCCCTCACCCCCCTAGTGTCTGTGTCCATTGGTAATGCTTATATGCATGCATACAAGTCCTTTGGTTGATCTCCTCCCCTGCTCAGGTATACTCCACCCCCTCCTCCCCTGCCTTCCCTCTGAGGTTTGACAATAAATGTCTTCCCTTACTCTATCCCAACCCATTCATTGTTATATTCCATAAGTCCACTATGTGTCAGATGCTCTGCTAGGTATAGCATATTCAAAGACAGATAGAATAATAGTCATTACTGTTTAAATAGGATCTGAAGTGAAGACAGAGAAGGGGACATAAAATTAAAGAAAAACAATGTGGTTTAAAGTAAAATCCTATGAACTATGAAATCAGAGAGAGAAGTCCTAACACTGATTGGCAAGGTCAGAAGATCTTCACTGTAAATATGAACTTGGGGTGTGATGAGTGAAGGTGGGGGGAATGGCCTTTCAGTTAGAAGGGAAGAGCATGTGGAGAGGGAATCCTACATGCCTCTTTTGCTGCCTGTGCTTCTTGGAATGTCCCCCCACTTTCTACCACATCTAATCTGTCTCTCTTCCTGTCCCCATTCTCAGTCCACCTGTCAAATCTCCATCCCTGTTTTATTAAAAGAATAAGATGAGGACAAAATAAAATCCTATTACATGATGCATAAGCTCCTTATGATTTTTCTTGTTTACTTTTTCTTAATAAATCTCTTAATCACTTGCTCCCATAAGCCTAAATTCTAGATATTTCAGGTTTTATTTATTTTACAGATTTCATTGTGTAATGAAGAGAGAAGAGACTTGGGAATCACAAGGATTTTAGTGTGAACCCTAGAGCAATCACTGACAAAGCATGTGATCTTGAATGAATTGCTTTATCACTCTCAACACTATGTAGCAGGGATGTCATAGGAAATAAACATGCCTGATTTATTGAGCAGGCAGAACATGGTATGGTTCAATCAGGAAACTATTTTATTTTTCTGTTTCCTTCAAACATGCTCTATTGTACTTCCCTTATTCCAACAATATTTACAAAAGACTTTATAGCTTTACATCATCTTAATAAGAATGAATTTCATGTTGGTCTTAAAGATAAAATTTTATGTATTTATAAAAAGATTTCTTCTAGACTTGGGAATCACAAGGATTTTAGTATGAGCCCTAGAGTGATCACTGATCAATTCCATTTCATCTATATTGGGGATATAGCATGATTTCTCCTTTAGTATTCCTCAATATTTTTCTACTCCATTTCCCTCCTTTTTCATCCTTCAACTTCTCTGGGGTTAAGAAGAGGAAACAAATGGTCAAAGTCAGTTTTATTTTTCTTTTCCTGTTTGAAGTTCTCTTTTGGCTTATACTATCTGCCATTTCCTCTATTTTGACAAATGTTTAAATGCTTATGCTTTTGTAAGGCACAAATGTGTGCGTTGGTTGAATTCCCCCCATAGACTTCCCCACTGAACAATTGCTGATATAAATGGTACATTCTACAGCTGGACTGTCAAATCTACTCACCAGTCTGCCCCTTGTCCTAGTAGTTCACCCTACGATACTTAATAAAATCCCTTTGTCTTGGGTAGCCTCAATAACGTGGCTCAAGCTGTTATCTTCTGGGAAATCCATCTGGCCCAAAGAGACTCCATCTTTTCCATGACAAACGTGGACGTGCACAACCATTCTGTTGCATCCTCTCCTCTTGCATTCCAGTTATCCTCCACCCTCAGAATCTTCTGATGGAAAGCAGGTGCAATCTGGATTTAGGACAACCTTCTAGAAAATACCTGCCATGATATTAAGATGTTTCTCCCACACTGTACTTTCAAGACGGAGCTGCGTCTATGGGTTATTCTAGGTTATCAAACATCCAGCTTTGAAGAAAGTTGTCTGCCTTTTATTTTCCCAGGCATTCTAGATGTCTGTGAGTTTTTCATCTTTGTGCTCGGTGTCTCTTGGCTTGTGGGCATTATAGAACCACATACCTCCTGTACATCACTAGGGACAAGAAGTAGACACACTCACCACAAGGCCTACAACTCGTCCATCTGACCCTATATGACTTGGACAAAGTGAGAGGATGAAGGTTGAAGGGCTGGTATAGCCACTTCTAGGGCACCTAGGGTGACTGTTTAATATCCCCCCTTACTTCTGCTCTCAGAATGCAGAGGGACACCTTGCCCTGGTCTGGACATGTGTAATATTAGCCCAAATTCTCAAACTATAGTAAACCTTTCATTTTATATCCAGACTCATACATAAATTCCATAGCACAGTGGCTTGGCACATTGTAGGGTTCAGAAATGTTAGTTGTTCTTTTTAAATTATTATTATTTTTACCTGAAAAGTTCAATTGGGCATTTCTATAATGCCAACTACTTACATAACTTTTTAAGAGGTATTTAAATCTAACACTCTTATTCTGTCATTATTTTTAAATGAGCAAGAAAGCGAAAGGAGAGGGGGAAAAAATCTAAATTTTAAGAATGCTTGGGGGAATGGAGAAAAGTAATAACTTTCTGCATTGAGATCTTTCTTCAGTTCAGAGAACTGTGGGCCTCATTTATGCTTGCCTTTTCCAGGAGCTCACTTGTAGCTCAGCTCACCTGCTTGTAGGAATAGGTTGCTTCATTTTACCACAGCATCCAGCTAGTGCATTTGAAATTGCTGATGAAAGATACTGTCAAATCCCTGGTCTATTTCGATAATGATTTGCACTTGTAAGGCAATCTGCCCATTAGTGTCGAAAAGGAGAATTGGGTGAGCACCTCACAAAATGATCTCTGAAAGCAAACCCGGAGCCCCAGAGTCTGCTGGGCAGGAATTTATCCTCCTCTAGCATTTTGACTCAGCACACAAATGTGGGATGTATGGGGGTGTTTTCATTCGGTGCCAGATTGTTTGCCTACACCAGAGGCTGTCCTGAGAGATTTGTTGTATCTGCCTTTGCTTACAGATTGCAATTTAGGGAGCCTTTATTTAAATGCTAAATTAGAGCAGAGTTTCTCTACATTTTATCTATGGCTGCTCAGGTATACTTACCCCCAATGATCAGGAAATATCAGATTGTATCCAGCTGTCAGCCAATTAGGTGGAATAGCATCTGTCACTGACCCGCTCTTGGTAATGTGCTGAAGGCTACTTGTGTATTATAATATGCAATGAAATACTCCTCCATTCATCATACAAACTCTGCCACTCTACCCCATATTTTACCTCAGAAAATGCAAATTATATTGAGAAGATATAAAAAAACTATAATCTGGACTAAATTGGGCATGTATTTAAATTTTTGTGAGTTTGAATTAAAAAAAAAAGACCTTATTTTTCTGATCTACATTTTAAAAGACCTATATCTTTGTCCTGGTCAGGTGGCTCAGTTGGTTGGAGTATGGTCCCTTACACCAATAGGTTGCTGGTTCAATTCCTGATTGGGGGGTGTATAGGAGGCAACTAATCAATGTTTCTCTCTCACATTGATGTTTCTCTCTCTCTCTTTCTCCCCACCCTCCTCTCTCTTCTTTTCTCTCTCACTCAAAGCAATAAAAACATATATTCAGGTAAGGATTACAAACAAGATAAAATAAGAACTATATCTTTGTATGCTACAAGGAAAATAAGCATAGGCATATAATCCATAGTCAAGAACTATTTATTCTCTCCTCTCTTCAACCCTAAGACAAGACTGACTGACTCTTGTAGCTAGAACTGCCACTGAAGCATCAGAAAAAAAAAAATAAAGCAATTGTTCCAGCTTTGGATTTTGGGGAGCCAGCATTTCCTTCAGCAGTCAGTGCTTCGGGGAGAGGATAGGAGGTAGTTCTGCTGTTGTTTCCAGCTCTTGTAGTCTTCCTTGGAGATGTGTAGAAGGAATGCCCTTTCTACTCTAAGGTTTTCTCTTGATGTTAGGAATTTGTGTTCATGAGGAAACAGCATAAAGGGCTCTGTGTCTCTTCATAGTCAATTTCAAAGGTGAAGATGGTTGTTAGGATTGCTGTTACTGCTTAAGCTTTTCAGGTAGACTTTTATGAACTCTCAGACTTTTAGGATTATGGTCCTTTTACCCACTTTTCATTTTTCCCAGTTCTTTGAACAGTCAGATTCTTTCCTGTCTTAGGTCCTTTGTCCCTTCTAGAAATTTCCTCTTTGGTAACACCCACCACACCTCTTCTCCTATCTACTTCCCATCTTTCCAGACTCAGTATTTCTATTTATTTAGAGAGACCTATTTTAGGTTGACTGCCCTCCCTCCCTTAGTCTTAATCTCAGCTCTCTCGGTTCTTTCTTTACTTATTGCTATTTTAATGAGCATATTTATTGGTTTATGTGCTTATTTACCTTCCTAATCCCTAGATTAAAAAAAACTCTTTGAGGGCAGAAACTAGGTCTGTTGTCTTGATACCCTAAATCTAATGCCTCACACAGTGGCATGGAGAAAGTGTTCAAACATATTAATAAAAAGAATGGATAAATATTTCCTATCTTGGTTCTTCATAATGAGGATAATAATAATAATAATAATAATAATAATAATAATAATTGGTGTGAGATTTAAGTGAGATAAAACTAGGAAGGATCTGGCCAAATACCTGGTGTAGTATTGACATGATCACTGTAAGTATGTGCACTACTCTCCATTATAGGCCAATGATTGTGTTACTTGGGTGTTTCCTAGTCCTCTGGCCTCACCTCATTTTAAAAATGAGAGCATCGGGCTGTTTCATCTGAAGAGCCCTTTACCTATATAAGTCCCTGCTAGCAAACACAAAATCTATCTCTAGATTTTTAAGTATATAAGACACCTTTTTGATTAGACAATTAAAAATGTTATGTCACAACATGCTAAAATATTTGAATTAGTATGTAGTGAGAACATCCCCTTTCCTCTGGGAAAGTCATTACCACCCAAGAGAAAAGGGAAGAATTTCACTGGTTGTAATTCTGTGAGGCTTACTAGCAATAAGGAGAGGGACTGGAAATAACACGATTTCTCTGCTGTGATAAAACATGTATCAAATTCACTGCAAAAACAGCTTTTACCATTTGTACAAACTGCAACTGCTTCTCCCACATTTCTAGGTTTTCTGTTTTGAGGGAGAGATCAGGAGGATCCCTATTCTGGTTTGGTTTATTTAATTAAAAGTCCAGGTGCAGAGGAATCACCAGGAAAGTGATGGTGACATACAGCTCATTCCATCACTAGGCGCTGGGGAAGTTTTGTCTCCTTGCCCCCATGTGACTTCCTGTTGCAACAGAACATAACACAGGCCCCAATTTATGGGGCTTGTTTCAAACTAACAGTCTGATCTAGATCACAGGTCTTCCCAAGGTGCTCCGGGGAGATGTGTTACATGAAACTTGAGAATTTTTCTCCTTTATTTTCTGTTATTCTGTAACTTGGTGCATGCTGCCTTTACTTTCTGCAATTAGAACAACTGAGATGATGATGACAACAACAAAGGCTAACTGTCAAAATGCTTTTCGTGTATTAATTTATTTACTCCTGATGTAGGAATTATTTTGTTTTACTTTTACAGAGGAATAAAAAGGTTAAATAACTTGTTCTGGATGATAATTTAGTAAGGAATAGAACATGATTGAATGCAGATAGTATGGCTTCTATAATCTATGCACCTAACCTCTATATTTATGAATGTCCTCCATCAGTATGAACACCTGTTCTTAGCACCTCTAAACTGGCCCCCCATATCACCCCTGAGTTCTGATATTCAATCCTTATGTTCTTATGTAATTTCCTCCTCCTCACCTTGTGTGTGGGCTGGATACAATACAGCAAAAGTAATGAAGTCAGGTTTAGAAAGCCGGTGACTTCCATCTTGTTCTCTCTCTCTGCCTCTTTTCCTGGCTCTTCTTTCTGATGAAGCAAGTTGTCACATTGCGAGCTGTCCTAGGGAGAAGCCCACTTGGCAAGGAACTAGGGGTGGCTGACAGCCATCAGCCATCAAGGAACTGAGGTTTTCAGTCCAATATCCAGGGAAGAACTAAATCCTGCCAACAGCCATGCGAGTGATCTTGGAAGTGGATCCTTCCCCGGTTGGGCTTTGCGAGGACCGCAGACTCAGTCAATACCTATAAATTGTTCTCTCTTGTGAGCAGAACTAGAGAACCCATTTGGGCTGTGACCTGGTTTCTGGTGAAATAATAGATGCTTTAAGTCACTACATTTTTCAATGATTTTCTATAGAGTTATAGATGACTGATTCAATACTCCAGCAGTTATTTATTCTTTTCTTCCCTTCTTTCCTCCTGCCCTGCCTCCCTTCTTTCCTTCTTTTTGTCAATGCTTGCTATGTGTCAGGCAATATTTTCACATATATTGTCTCATTTAATTCTCACTACAGCCCTATGAGATATCTATATATATAAAGAGCCAGGGCCCCTAACAACCTCAGGCTCGACCAAGCACTGGAAGTCAGTGCTGGGCTGCGTGGTGACCCAGCACTGACTCCAGCCAGTGCTGGCGCAGCAACCCAGCACTGACTGCGGAGAGGGCTGCAGATCAGGCCTGGAGAGAGGCACGGTCTGATCCACAGCCTCTGTCGCAGCTGTTGATCAGCTGTTGCCTCTCTCTTTCTCTCCCGGCTTCACCAGCAGCTGTGCCTCTGTTTCTATTCGGCCTCTAGGGGCTGCTGATCAGCCTCACCTCTTTGATCAGGCCCAGAGGTAGGCCCAGAGGAGCTGACTGGCATAGAAACCGACCAATCAGAACCAAATCTGGGTGAAGTGTCAGGAGCCAATGGCTGCCTAGGAGGCAGAGCTTTTGATGCTGACTGGCATCAAAACCAATTAATCAGAACCTAATCTGGGACCGCTTTGGCAGTATAGTGAATATGGCTGGCTTTCAGTCCAGATATAGGGATTGTGTGTTTTTGTCTGCCAAGAGCCATCTCCTTCTGCTGAAAAAGACTCCCTTCCCATTTAAGCAATCCTATCCTATATAATCTATCTATACTAATAAAAGGGTAATATGCTAATTAGACCGGGTCGACTGGCCATCTTCCGGATGTCCGATTTCCTTCCAGACAAAGCCATCTTGGTGAGGGCCAAGGCACGGGCCATTAAGGGTGATTAGGCTGGCAGGGGAGGACAGTTAGGAGTGAGATCAGGCCGGCAGGGGAGGGCACTTGGGGGTGAGTTCAGGCTGGCAGGGGAGGGCAGTTGGGGGCAATTGGGCCAGCAGGGGAGCAGTTAGGCATCAATTAGGCTGGCAGGGGAGTGGTTAGAGGGTGATCAGGCTGGCAGGCAGAAGCAGTTAGGGGAAATCAGGCAGGCAGGCAGGTGAGTAGTTGGAAGCCAACAGTCCTGAATTGTGAGAGGGATGTCCTACTGCCCATTTAAGCTCAATCCCTGTGGAAGCAATTGTATCAAATTTTTGTAAATTTCAATTTACACAGGGATCAGGCCTGAACTGGCAGTTGGACATCCCTCGTGGGTTCCCAGATTGGAGAGGGTGCAGGCTGGGCTGAGGAACAACCCCCCTGCCCCCTAGTGCACAAATTTCGTGCACCAGGCTTCTAATATGTTATAATTTTTATTTTACAGGTCAGATAACATTCTCAAAAAAAGCTCATAGCTAGTAAGTGGTAAAACCAATGTTTGTACCTAGGTTTCTGTGATTGCTTCATCTTTTATGAATTTATCACTTCTTCCGTTAATTATTAAACTATTAAACCCTAATCCTACAAACAGAGCTAATCATTTTCTTGTCTATGATACCTCTCTCTGGACTATTTGAAGTAATTACTAGTAATAGAATTGTTGAGTGACTTTAATATCCCAGTTTTATATACAGTATCTTATTATATTCTCAGAACAATGTCTGAAATAGATTCTATCACTTCCCTTATATTGCAAATGAAGAAATCAAGGATTATAGATTAAACAACTTATCATAGTAACAGAGATAGAGCATTTTATGTTAACTAACTAGCTTTAATTGTAATACACATGCCTGATTTTTTCAGTGGACTTTGAGCTCCAAGAGGACTTGCATTTTTGCAGACTATGGTAGCCAACACAGAACCGTCCCATATGGATGCTGAATAAATGTTTATTGAGCTGAACTGAATTTTAACCTCAAGTACTCCATTCTGTGCATATGGATCTCAAATTTATTCAGAGCACTATAAGTACCCCCCCAAAAAAAACCAACAACAAAAAACCAGCTCTTTTTCTAATTTAACTCATTCTGTATTTTATTGTGTGCATGTGTGCGTGCATGTGTGTGTGTATGTGTGTGTGTTTGTGTTATGTTGGAAAGAAGAGTTCATTAAGTGATAGAGGAAAATTTAGATTTACAAAAATTTGATACAATTGCTTCCATAAAATTCTTGGTTCATATAGCATAGAACCACTCAAATCTCCTTACAATTTATATCTCTACCTCACGTGTTTTGCAGCTAAAAGTGATGTGCAGAATAGTGAATTCTGATAGTCTACAAAATTTGTAGTTATAAAATAATTAAGTACATACCTTCAACATATTGCTCTTGCTCTGAGACTTGAAGGCAATAAAATGGTATATAATAGAAATTTCTAAACTAGAGTTCAAACCAAATGATTATTTGTATATATTTGTAAAATAAAATGATGTGGGAACCATAAAACTCTTTAATCAAACTCCCACTTTTTAGCAAATTGAATAGTTAATATAGTTCATCTTGAAGGTTTTTATTGAATTACTAGAGGCCTGGTGCATGAAATTAGTGCAGGGTGTGTGTGTCCCTCAGCCCAGCCTGCACCGTCTCCAATCTGGGACCCCGGGATTGTGATCGGGCCTAAAGGGGCAGTCAGACATCCCTCTCACAATCCAGGACTGCTGGCTCTCAACCGCTCGCCTACCTGCCTGACTGATTGCCCCTACCCACTCCCCTGCCAGCCTGATCAATGCCTAACTGCTCCCCTACCAGCCCAATTGCCCCCAACTGCCCTCCCCTGCAGGCCTGGTCCCCCCCCAACTGCCCTACCCTGCAGGCCTGATCACCTCCAACTGCTGTCCCTTTCAGGCCTGGTCCCTCCCAACTGCCCTCCCCTGCTGGCCTGATCTCCCACAACTGCCCTCCCCTGTCAGCCATCTTGTGGCGGCCATCTTGTGTCCACATGGGGGTGACCATCTTGTGTGTTGGAGTGATGGTTAATTTGCATATTACTACTTTATTAGATAGGATTTGTAATTGCTTCATAATAATACAACTTTTAAATTATCAACTTGATTAATTCATCCACTTAGTTAAGAAACATTAAATGAATGCTTACTATAGCAAGACACTGTTTTTGTAAACAATAATATTGAAATGAATGAAACATGGTCTCTATACAAGGGTCTTTCAGTATAGTGAAGAAGTTATATTTGGCTGTTAATAGTTACAGTATCACCTAAGTGCAAAAATAGGTGTATATTTTAGACAAAAGAGTTTCTAGTTTCAGTGATTGGAGTATATCAAAATAATATGTTGTGTATAAACTATTTATCCACTCATGTGATTTCCATGTAATTTCATATTCTCTGGAATTTTCTTTAAATACATAAGTATAATTATAGAAATTACCAAATAAATGTAGATCTGTTTGAAAGTTCTGGCTCTCCTGTAACAAATTCCTAGTAGCTAATGAGTCACCTAGAAATATGGCACATTTAATGTTATATCTTTGTGTACTAACATTAGCACAGAATCACACCGGGAGAAGTAAGAGTTTGAAAACCATAGGTACTTCGAACTCCCTAAATGTGTCCCAACTTCAGAAACACCTGTGCTAAATAACTTTGTGCATATCTGCTGTGATGACTCACAGATTTTATAACTGTGTGGGGCTTTGTGTTGCCAGATTTTCTTCATTTTGTTTCAGAGAGAAACCTAGCACTGCAGTATAGACTGTAGAAGTTATGAAGTCCAAATAGAATTACCCTCATTCCACAAGAAGCTTCCAATCCAACAGAATTACAATACAGACTTACTTTTTAGACTTATAATTGTTCAGGGTCACATGGTGACTTCATTTTTAAACTGTAATCCTAATGTGTTTCCTCTTAAGTTCATCCTATTAAAATGTTGTTATATTCTTTGAAATAATAGAATGATGTGCTTTTTTTTGAAATTGAGCAATAACCATCATATTTGTCTTATCACAATTCTTTCTTCCCTTCTCTTTTGAAACTTACAATATTTGAATATACAACCCCTCTTTTCTCATGATCACTATAATTGGGCCACATTCTTGTCTACTGCTCTCTTTCTTTAAATGCTTTTCAAGCACTGCTATTATCGTAGTTAACTTACATATCGACATGAACAGCATAGATACTTCTGGTCTTCATAGATTCTTCTTTCATTCAGTGTCTTTATTCTATTTTTTAAATCCAGTGAATTCTTTCTCAAAGATGTTTTTCCTTTTCACTTTTTCCTTCCTTTCTTAGTTGTTGCCATCGCGGTATTCTTGCCAGTCCTTCCTATTCTAGTCTCTTTCCCCTTCGATCCACCTCACATACCCCTTACATCATTCTTTTTATGTTCATCATTCATTTAAAAAAAATCTATTTTATTGATTTTTTACAGAGAGGAGGGGAGAGGAATAGAGAGTTAGAAACATTGATCAGCTGCCTCCTGCACACCCCCTACTAGGGATGTGCCCGCAACCAAGGTACATGGCCCTGACTGGAATTGAACCTGGGACCCTTGAGTCCGCAGGCCAACACTCTATCCACTGAGCCAAACCGGTCAGGGCTTCATCATTCATTTTTGGCAAAGTACCCAGTGGATCACAACTGTGTCTCATTCAGCCTTTTTTTCCTTTATTATACTTACTACCTTTCTTTTATTATAAAAATTTTGTCTAGTCATAGAAAACATGGAAAGTATCAATATGTTAAATATAACTGCATTCCATATTTAAATGTGAAATCCTCATATATCTCTGGAAAGTTTTTTAGCCTTCTACATGAAGGTCTTACATATAAAGTGGGGGCAAAAGTAAGTTTATAGTTGTTTATATGGGAAATAATATGATAATTAATAAATAATAATACAAGAGTAAACTCTGTTTCCCGTACTCACAACTGTAAACCTACTTTTGCCCCACCCTGTATTCTTCTGTGTGGTGTTTCTAGATCATTTATTTTTACAGCTATTCTAACTCAAAAGATTCTCTTTGGCATTTCTAAACTGGTTACCATTGTTTTGTGTAAAAATGTAGATTTTTGTTCATTTTAAAATAGGCTTATTAACTAAACTCTCACTGAGTCTTGAAATTTCCAGTTTATTTTCTTGACATTTCTGGGCACATAATCTTATATTCTTCACATTATGGTAATTATACTGAAAGGGCGAGGGCTACGCCCTCCATCTTGCCCCGAATCCTCCATTTTTGGGCAGCAGCCATGTGCTCAGCAAGAAACTTCTTCCCAGAAGTCCAAGCCCCTGTTAGCCATACCTAGGATTTCTTTAAACTAACCAATGATAATCAAGGGAAGTGCGCGCCATAGATATGACCACATCCTGTGTAACAAGATACCGACTTGCACCTGGCCAATCGGCATGGCCCACAGTCCTCTCTCCTCCCCTTACTCCAACCCCCCTATAAAACCTCTCTATCCAGAAAGCTCACTCTCCCTGCCCCAGCCGCTGCATCGGCGAGTGTGGGGGGAGCTCAAGCTAGCTTGAATGAAGATTCTTATACTTTTGCATCGGACACAGCTGGCTCCCTGGTGTGGTCTCTTGGGGATCCTGAAATCTGGGCATAACAATACTACCCTTTTCTTTTTAACATCTTATTAGATTTAAATAGGACTTCCAGAAAAATAAGAACTAGCAATGGAAACAGTTTGCTTTATTGTCTTGCTTATGATGTTAGTAGGAATGACTCCAGTGTGTCCTTAAGTATCATGTCAGTGAAACGGAATTTTTGGACTGAAACCTGGGTTCTTTGTCCGCTGGAATCACAGAATGAATGTACGGACAGAAAGTGATATAGCAAAGGTGGAGATTTATTGAAGAACAAGTACAGACTCCCACATGGGGAGAGGGAAAGAGTCCCACAGAATGGACTCCCAAGTAGGGAGGGGGGAAAGGGTCCTACTGAGTTCCTTTTCCCTATGGTTTATAAAGGCTAAAATTCTGGTGCTCTGCTATCCCCTCTGATTGGTCAGTATTCCCTTAGACTGGTTACTATAGTAACTCCTGGGCTCAAAGGTCAATCCTCACAGGGGACATGTGAGGCTCTCCCCCCTCCTTCCTTATTGTTTTCCTATTCCCTCTGGGCTTTCTTCTTCTTCTGGATGAAGGGCTTCCTTCTCTTTATTTTGTAAATATAGACCTTTTGCTGTTCCCAGCTCCCTCATTCTATGGAAATGTACCTGTTGCAGCTTTTCAGCTTCCCCTATTCTATGGAAATATACCTTCTGCTGCCCTGCAGCCCTGTGCTTCCTCCATGGTGCTCTTAATTTCCAAAATTTCTAAAATTTTCTAAACCTGTCCCATTTTACCCCTAAAATTCCTGTTTCATCATTATTAGTTTATGATATTATGTTTATAAGTAAATATTATTTTCTTAACTTTCTAAGTGTTTTAATCAGGAGAAGGTGCTTAATTTTTTATCAAATGTCTTCTTGCCATCACCTGAAGGGGGGAAATATGTTCTTTTCCTTCTAGTTATGTTTGCAATATAGTCTTTAATATTTTTTCTAATATAAAGTGAATGTTCTTTATCCCCACAGCTCGTGGGCATGATTTAAGATTTATTAATATTAGCAATCTAAAGGTTGATGTCTCTTGATCAGGAGTAACTTGCTCCATAGAAGTTCTAACCCTGATCACCCCACCCCAAATCTTTGCTATTTCTTGTTTCCAGAAGGTAGTTAGTAGGTGCTCAGAAAATATTTATTCTCATAGCCTTCCACTCTGATCTCCTTATTGATGTTAGAATCTCTTGAGAAAGGTGTGTGGCCTTCCTCTCACCTCTGCTGGTGTTTTCCTTTATAAGAAGGAGACCCTACAAAGAAAGCTGCTGTCTTTATTATGGATTCATACCACAGATTCCTATATTAAAAATAAAGAAAGTGATATAATCTGATTCAAATTATTGTCATGAGAACAAAATACAAAAATGTATATAAAGCTCTTAGCACAGTGTCTGGCACGTTAAAGTCACTCAACAATTCTACTACTAACGATTATATTAAACGATGCAGAGGTATCAGGCAAGAACATGATTAGCTCTATTTGTAAGATTGGGATTTGAGGATTACATTGAATTGAACGGATGTCTTTGTATCTTGTGTCCTTGCCCAAAAACCCTGTTTGTTTTCTTTTTTAATCTACCATGTGGCAGGGGAGTGCTAGGATGAGAAACATCTGAGTGCACACGGGCCAAAGATCTTTCCTCTTAGACTCATTCAAAAGGTGTTTGGTCCATTGCTGGTGGGCTTCTTGACTAACCCTCCCCCCTCACTCCACCCCCATCCCCCTCATTATGAGTCACAGCCCAGCAGCACCTCACCGGAGGCCCAGACAGGTGTGAGGGATATGTTTTGGCCCAAGCATGGAGCCTGGGAAAAATCGCCAGAAGCCAAACAAGGGAGTGAACTGTGCATGCAGGGCTGCAAATCTATAACCTTCCAAAGAGCCTGAGATAGCCAAGGAGACTTGTGGCTGGGAACCCCAGGGTCCCAGTCTGACGTCTGTAAAGATCCAAAGCTGCAGCAACTCGAACACAGGTCCAGCTGGTTTTCTGGAAGCTGTGAGGTTATCTAAAAGTTGTCTAGGAAACCATCTCTGCCTGTTCCTGGCCGGTTTTCCTTCAAAGACAGCCTCTGTTTCTGACCCAGCCCATGTAGCAGTGATGGGGAGCTGGCTCCTTCACTCAGTCTCCTTTATCAGGATATAGTCTGTCCTTTGAACACAGTCAGGGATGTCCAGGTGGGCCTGGGCTGGGACCTGGCCCAGGTGGGTAGAGTGTGGGATTTCTCAGGAAGGGCAAGAGCTCAGCTGCAGCCCGCAGGGTGTGCTATATGACTTTGGCTCAGGTCCTTTGTTTCATTGATCTATATGTATGTTTTTAAGCCAGTACCATGCATGCCTTTTAGTTACTGGAGCTTTGTAATATGTTTTTGAAGTCAGGGACACTGGGTACAAGTTTTACTCTTTGACCTTTTTTTTAAGATATTTTATTGTTTAAAGTATTACATATAGTATCACACCTATGTCTCCTTTTTCCCCCATTGACCTCTCCCTGGCCACTCCCATCCCCCAGCACATGCCCTACCCCCCTAGTGTGTGTGTCCATTGGTTATGCTTATATGCATGCATACAACTCTTGACCTTTCTTCAAGGGAGAGGCCTCAGAGCAGTATTAGCTTTGTGTGCTGGACGCCTGAGAGGAGCAGCAGCAAGCCTCCCAGTTCTCTTTCGTTTTCTGTGGCCCCGGGCACCTAGAGCATGCTGGGCCCCATTAGCTGTCTTCATAGGCAAACAAAAACCAGTTTCTTGGACTGCCCTCTGAAAAGCTAAAACAATGGGTGCAGCAGGCACGTTCCCCTCCTCAGGGAAAAGCTGGGAGTTGAGGATTTTCTGCTCATTATATGCTGAGCTGGGGGGAGGGACTTTGGCTAGCAAGTGTGCGGCTAGTCCAAATTGCCACCTTTGTTCTGGGCAGCTCCCAAGCTGACACCTTTTCCTGTTAGTGCTTAGATTCAGGCAAAACAGAATCAGTCCCTTGGGCAGCCTTGTTCCCTGAAAGTATATTTCAGTCTTCTTTCCTCCCCAGGGAGAAGCCAGGAACTCTTAAGTCTTCTGATGGTGCCACACTGAGCCAAGGAGAGCGACTATGGTAAGTGAGTGGCCCGGATCTTTCTACCAGTTTGGATACAGCTAATTTGGTCCTCATCTGGGATGCATGAACCTCCTCACTGGTTTATGGGAATCTCTCAGAGGGATTCGGTCCATGTATAGTTGAGTAGATGGCTCCTTGGGGAAAGGAGAATCAGGGGCTTCCTATTTTGCTATCCTGTTGACATCCTGCACTTTATATTTTTAAGGTGCAAAATGCAATACATATGCTTTGATTTAATATTGTTAATTTATTATTTAAATTCTCTGTGCCCTTATATATATCTTAAAATAGTTTCTCTGGTAATTGAGGAGAGAGCAATGTTAAATTCTATTTCAGAGATCCAGTTATTTTCTTCTTGCATTTCAAACTATTTTTGATTAGCATATTTCAATGTTATAGGCTATTTAAAAAACCTTATAAAAGTCCATGAATGTATAGGTTTAAAAATATATATATATATATATACGTGTGTGTATATATATATATATATATATAT